>NC_140800.1:26800000-27407500 GCF_037176805.1 Vigna unguiculata | reverse complement strand
AAATATAAATTGGTTGAATGGTTTGGCATTGAGTTGGCATTGCATAGTTGTGGGTTCAAACCTTGGAGAACAAATTAAACTTCATTTTTGCTAAACTTTAGTTTGGGTTGAATGTGAAGAGTTGATGGAAAACCTAGATGAATGGGCAGCTAGGAAGCCTGGAAGGGGCTGAAAAACAGACCATAAAAGATCATTGAATGGTCATAAACATACCATTAAGCCTATTTTTCGTTTTTGGTAATTAAACAAGCATTAAGGGCAATAATAAAAGGCTAATTTTGAGAGAAAGGAGGGTTTTGGAGTCTGAACATTTGAGGAATTGAGGGCTACACGAATTCAAAGAGAAACAATGAGTAGGGAGTGAAATTGAGGGACTGGACAGTGGAAGAGCTTAGAGGAATTGTTGGAACTTAAGGAAAGAACTCAAGCACTATATTTAAGCGAAGGAATTCCAGGTTAGGGGAGTTTTACCACGTTCTATCTGTGTTTTTTATGCGTAACTCTATGATCATAGAATGTATATGCTTGACCTTTTGATTAATTGCATTGAAATCTACGTTTCTGGGATTTTTTTCCAGAAACTGCTTGGCGGGCTGCTCATAGCCGCCAGGCGGCACATGCCAGTTTGGGTGTTCTTGGGTTCCCCTGAGGAACCGCCTGGCGGTGAGTCCCTGTACCGCCAAGCGACGTAAAACTACAACCCGGTTTCTAGGTTACTCTGATGAACTGCTTGGCGGTGATAAATTTCTGCTAGGCGATGCGAGTCTGTTGGGCTCGATTTTGTGTGATTTTTGGTGTTTTGGATTGAGTTTGATCGAGGATAACCCAAGAGGTAGGTGTTAAGGGATGATCTAACGTGTATTCCATTGATTTCTAGTGTGATGAATGGTATAATCTGATGGAACAGTATAATTGGATTCTTAGGGTTTGGATATTGGAGGTCTGGAAAAATTAAGCTTGATAAAGTTAATTATACTAAAACGATTTTGTTGGTATTAGACTAAGTGATGATTGGTGGCACTAGCATCAGGTTCTTGGAGGGAATTGATTGCGATAGAGATAAGAGAGCATCCAAATGGTATGAGGATCATTCGTCGGGGCAACAAGACTGGGAAATTGCCCAGAAATCCAGGTGTCGTCTGGCGGCACGGGGCTTGCCGCCAGGCGCCTTCGCAGTAGTATTGTTTCTGTGTGGTTGCACGAGACAGTGACGATGTGGGGGATTTTGAGGTCCAGATTGACAAGTGAATGGAATTGGGAATGTTAATTGGTGAATAAGAAATGTATTAGTTAGAGGATTGAGTTGAGGTGGGAGGAATTGTTGGCAGACTTTAGGCAACTATAAGTGGGAAGTTAGAGACAACTTGGTAATGGTATTGAGTGAATTGTGAATGGGTAAGTGTGAGCAATATTAACATCAGATAAATCTGTTTATTTTGTTTAAGCATATTGGGATGTCATACCTGAATGGGAGTGGAAGTTTGGATAGGGAATTAGTCACTTAAGGAGTGATGTACCTAAGTGGTAATGACTTAGCGAGAGTTTGGAAGTAGGAAATGAATGATGGAAGTAGGTCTAACCTCCCTTTAAACCAGTACAATGCAGGTACTGGTATGGCGCCTGGCGGCAGTGTTAAGTCCACCAGGCAATAGCTCTACTCTAGGGAGCTCTGTAAGACGTGAGGCGTCTAGCGGTGAAGGAAGTTCTACCAGGCGATATCTGCAGGATTAAAGGTCTACTGGGGTACGTGCGCCTGGCGGTGTGGTCTATTCTGCCAGGCAGTGGCTGCAGAAATTGAGGGTTCAAAGGCGCTTGGCGCATGACGGTACGTGTCCCCCCGCCAGGCGGCCTAGAAGCTAATAGCGCCTAGCGGTATGTGTCCCCCGCTAGGCAATTTGACTGTTGCAGCCTTGGGTGTTGGATTTTTGGATGCGTGATCTACAAGGCTTTTAGTGGTGCTTCGAAGGTGGAATTGTTGGTGTTCCTTGAGTTGAGCTCGGAACGTATCCCTTGAGTTGAGCTCGGGATAGGGGTTAAGCACGTAACATTCCTCGAGTTGAGCTCGAAATGGCATCCCTCGAGTTGAGCTCGGGATGGCGGATGAACACAAGGAACCCTTGAGTTGAGCTTAGGTTGGCGAGTGTTACCTGTGTGAGTGTGTTGGTTGTGGCCAGTACGGATGGGTCCATATGGATTGCCCTCCTTAGTAGATAGCTGACGAGTTTGGTAGTCTTGGGACGATGCGAACTATGTACGTATTTGGGAACTCCACATGGCGTTACGGTGTATGATCCATAGCAATGGTTCTCGCACGTGCTCTATCGGTTGTGGCCTATAGGTATGGCAGCAAGTCACCTTGGGGTAATCACTAAAAGAGGTAGCACACGAATGATTTGGTTGTGGCCAGGTGATACGAAATAGAGTGAGAAACTTTATTTGGGTGTTTGCATGAATTATATAAATGACTACTTATGTGTATATCAATATGATTGTATGTTGATTTTGTTAAGCTCACCCTATCTGCTTCTGTTTGGCGATAATCGTGTGCGTGGTACACGTCAGCAGAGGATGTTGATGCAGGTGGTGCTGGTGATGCTTAGATTCGGAGCAGGGATAGCATGGGAGTCTTTTTACTTATTTTGTTTTGGAAATAAAATTGTAAACTTTCATGAGGCATTTTGTTGTCTATTTCAGTTTTATAAACTTTGATTTTGGAATTATATTTGGTAGTAATAAAATTTTAAATTTCCCGCGTTTTGGGAAATGAGGAATTATTTTAAATGCGACTTCTTATTTATTTGATTTTATTAAATCCGTAATATCCTGACAGGATGTTACACTCTACGAACCTCCCCGCTCGTAGTTATACTCTACGGACCTACTCGCCCGTAGTCCAACACACGTGATCCACCAGCTACGTATCTCCCCGCACGCAGCATCTCTCAAGTGTGAGCACGAACATACGAACCTACCTCGCTCGTATCCCCACACGAAAGTAACAAGATATGAACCTCCCTGCTCATATCATCACGTGTTCGCCACCATCCATGAACCTACCCGCTCATGGCACAACATCCCCTGATCCAAGTCTCACATCACAACATGATAACGAAACAAGAAAAGCACCCTATGCTACACAAGGTACATACGCAAGCTGGTCTTAGGGATTCCAATGCTTCCACGAACCTGTCCGCTCGTGGTCCAACTCTACGAACCTTCCTGCTCGCAGTCCAAGTCTACAGACCTTCCCGCTCGTACTTCATCACACGTGATCCACCAGCTACGAACCTCCCTGCTCGCAGCATCTCTCAAGTGTGAGCACGGAACATACGAACCTACCTCGTTCGTATCCCCACATGAGAGTAATAGGATATGAACCTCTCCGCTCATATCGTCACGTGTTCATCACCAGTCATGAACCTACCTGCTCATGACAACATCAAGCATATCCCAGACCAGAACTGATGAAGGCATGACCACCTCCTTAGAAGCTCCCTCAAGAAGGATCACTAGAAGCATGTCTAGAGGGGAGTCTTCTATTCCATCACCTTTATCTTTGTTTTGCATTACTTTAGTTTGAATTCCCTAAGTTGGTTTCTAGTTGATTTATTTTGGTTGACTTGTTGACTTTGATCCAAAGTTGACCTTTGACCAAGATTAGATTAACTTAAACCAACATGCTAATCCTTGTTTGCCTTGTTTTATAGGTAATTAAGAGAAAGTAGAGCATGGCTAGGTGGCACTTGGTGATTGGAGCACTTGGATGAAGTGGAAGAGAGAGGAAAGCAAAAAGCATAAAGCAAAAGCAAAAGTAGACATGTACCTTGTCTCCTTTTGCCTTTGTGGTTTATGCCTTAGAAGGTCACTTGGTCTCCTTCCTCTTTTGGCCTAGAATCCTCATGGGAATGCCTCCACCAATCATCTCCCTTCACTTGCCCAAGACTCACTCTCACATTAGGTTTAGGGTTTGCTAGTTAATCCTTTTTCATGTTTTTGTATTTGCTAAAGGACCCCTATGAACTCCTATTTAAAGGGTGCTCCTTGTCTTGTAAAAGGGTTAATCATTTTGTTATGAACTTTGTGCATTCAACCACCAATTTTCGTGAGCTCTCCTTCCTAGAAGTGAACTCACCTTTGCCTTATCTTGCTTGCAAGTGGCGGCACCATCACTCATCTCTAGGGCTTGGTTGGCTTAGATCCCCCCCTATGAGTGGCGTGCTTCTTCCATTCTTCATCTTCTATGCTTTCCATTTTTATTGTTTCTTCTTTCATTTTGCTCTTTAGTGTTGTTATTACCGTGTGTGTTTAAGCTTGAATCCAACTCTCTTCTTCCTTTCATGAGCTTGAGAAATGAACCTTCACATCTAGATAGCATGCTATCTTAATGTCCAGTGGGAATTTTCAAAAAGCTTTCTTAAACAACTTCACCATATTCATAACTCTAAAAGGAAACAAGATAATCCTTCATCATTTGGTATCTAGAGCTTTGGTTTTCCTTGAATATGGTGTTTTCATGTTCTAACCTTGTCTTGTGTAGCTATCTTTGAATGGTCCACATAAAAACAGTGTTGGCAGCAACGTGTGCATTTTTGAAAAAAATACTACAGCTAGCTTGGTGGTCCAAAAGTAACGTTCTTTATATCAAAAGAAAGCTCTGTGAGTCTAGTTTCCAACAAAAAAAAAGAATTAACGCATTTTGGAGTTCTGTGGAGAGAGTTATGATCAAATGAGTGAGCAAAGGTCAGAGCTGCCGAGAATACGAAAAACAACGTTTTCAGGTTATGTTGTGGCAATTTTGGCTTCGGTTTTGTGACTCTTTTGCTCCTAAATGTGGTTGGATAACATGTCTTTGGATGCTTGAGTCTCTTGTCATATGCTTCTTTGAGTTTTCTTGTCCTTGTTTCTAAGTATTTGAGCTATTGCATGAGATCTATGCCTTTTGTTGTTGTATGCTCCTTGAAATTGATTTTGACCTAATTTTTTTGGGAACTAAGTGTTCAAGACACCCTAAAATATCCTTCTCATCATCTTAAGTGCCTAGTTTTGAAAAGAAAAATTATTTTCATGACCAAAAACAGTTTGGCCGAGAGCTAATGTGTTGCTTGGTGAATCCATTTGGCCATTTTTACTAGGTGTTATGCTACCAAATTTTATACTTGGATTTTGGGTGATATTGGCAAATTAGTTCCATGCTTTAACTTGGTTATGATCTTTCTTGGTGTATGCATAATTTGAGGTATAATCTTGGCTTGTTCAAATGCTTTCCATAGAGTCTTTGAAAGTGTTTTTCATTGCTTTAGTCTTGTTCAAGTTTTGTCTTTAAAAACAAGTTTCCTTAGAAGTTAAACTTTCTTGTTTTTTGAGCTTTGCTTGCTTGTCTTTAGGTAATCTTTGTTTTGTCTTAGTAGTTTTCTTTTCCTTGTCTTCCTAGAGTGTTGTGGCTGAGCCACTTGTTTGAGCTTTGAAAAGGTTTTCATCTCTTTAAAGGTATTTTCACTTGTTTGGAAGGTTTTTGAGTGCTAGCCTTGCTTGTGTGCTTTGGGAGTGTGATAAAAAACACTTGGGTGCTTGAGAAGACCACACTTGGTCTCGGGTTTGGAATTTTTTGTTAGCTAACCTCTTCATTGTCTCGGTTTTTGGTGAATATTTGGTGTAGGAACATGAATATAGATCCAATCTTGGAGGTAGAAGAAGAGGAGGAGTCGGTCTCACCTTATTCCCCTCCCATGGTGACTCCTATGGCCCAAGAAAGTGAACAAATGACCCTTGCCAACATCTTACATGAGATGGAAGTGAGTAGGAGAGAAACTTTTGACCAATTGAGGGCAGATAGGAGGCAAAGTGAGATCTTCCTACAAGAGCACATCCAAAGACTTGAGCTTAGGGAAGATGAGAGGAGAAGGAGGAGGTCCTCTTCCGAGGACTCTAGCCATGGTGGAAGAAGAAGAAGGCACGACTATGATGGTGGTGGAAGGCGCAATCAACTCCCACAAAGACAACCTCCACCAATCAAGATTCCAAAGTTCAAGGGGGAGAATGACCCAAACCTCTACATAGAGTGGGAGCAAAAAGTGGACCAAATCTTCAACATTCATTTAGTTGGTGATCAAGAACAAGTAGATTTAGTAGTTTTAGAATTTGAAGATTATGCCATGACATGGTGGCATCAATTGTGTATGGACAATATTAACCAAGAGCCACCCGCGGCATCTTGGATGGACATTAAGACTTTGATGCGCGCTAGATTTGTTCCTTCCTACTATAGGAGGGAGACTCTTTTGAAGCTCCAAAGGCTTCAACAAGGGTCTATGTGTATGAATGAATATTTTAAAATGATGGAGTCCATGCTTCTCAAAGTAGGACTCCAATTTGAAAGTGAAGAAGAAAAGGTAGCTAGATTTGTGAGTGGTCTTAGAAGAGAAGTTCAAGATGTAGTTGAGTTGTATGAGTATTCCACTCTTGACAAAATTTTACACTTGGCCTTAATAGTTGAAAGTCAATTGAAAAAGAAAAAAGAGGCCAAGAGGAATACTTCATACAATGAATACTACTCTAGAACTTGGAAAGGAAAAGAAAGAAAGGATGAGAAACCACCTTCCAAAGACCACCCACCTAGGACTAATTCGTCTAGAACCTCCCATGAAAGTGCAAACTCTTCTCAAAGTTCAAGAACTAGTTCCATCAAATGTTTTAAGTGTTTGGGCTATGGTCACATTGCTTCAAATTGTCCAACAAAGAGGAACATGATCTTGAACCCTAAAGGAGAGGTTGAAAGTGAACATTCTTCTCCCCCCTCCCCTAAAGGTTCTTCCTCCCACACTTCTTCCCAATCTTCAAGTGAGGATTAAATCAAACCTAATGAAGGAGGTTTGTTGGTGGTTAGGCGCATGCTAGGCCAAGTGCCTAAAAAATTTGAAAACCAAAGAGAAAATATTTTTCACTCAAGGTGCCAAATCAATAACAAAACTTGCTCCCTCATAATTGATAGTGGAAGTTGTGTTAATGTGGCTAGCACAAGGGTTGTGGACAAGCTTGGCTTGAAAACCATCCCTCATGCCAAGCCCTATAAGCTTTCTTGGCTTAGTGAGGAAGGTGAGATTAAAGTGGACAAACAAGTCCTTATTAACTTCTCCATTGGAAACTACAAAGATGAGGTATTACATGACTTAGTGCCCATGGAAGCAACCCACATTTTATTAGGAAGGCCATGGCAATTTGATAGGAAAGCTTTTCATGATGGCCATGCCAACAAGTTTACATTTAGCTTCCAAGGCAAAAAAATCACATTACTACCTCTTTCACCAAGAGAAGTCAATGAGGACCAATTGCAAATGATAAAGAAAAGAAAAGAAGAGAAGGCGCAAAAGAAGGCGCAAGGGCATGGCAATGAGTCCAAGAAGAGCATGATCACCCTCAAAGGGGTGAAGAAGGTAATGCTTGCCCAAAAACCCATCTTCCCCCTCCTTCCAAAACCCTCACTCTAGATGTCCCTTAGACTTGTCATTAGTCTTAGATGAGTTCAAAGATGTTTTTCAAGAACCTCCAAAGGATCTCCCACCCCTAAGAGGTATAGAACACCAAATTGATTTCATACAAGGCTCATCTTTGCCTAATAGGGCAGCCTATAGGACTAGTCCCGAGGAGGCTAAGGAAATTCAAAAACAAGTGAATGAGTTGTTAGAAAAGGGGTGGGTGCAACATAGCATGAGTCCTTGTGCAATGCTCGTGATTCTTGTCCCCAAAAAGGATGGAACATGGAGAATGTGCATAGATTGTAGGGTTATCAACAACATAACCATCAAGTATAGGCATCCTATTCCTAGATTAGATGATTTGATTGATGAGTTACATGGTGCAACCATATTTTCCAAAATAGACTTGAAGAGTGGATACAATCAAATTAGAATCAAAGAAGGTGATGAATGGAAAACCTCTTTCAAGACTAAGTTTGGATTATATGAGTGGTTAGTCATGCCTTTTGGCTTGACCAATGCACCTAGTACATTCATGAGACTCAAGCACCATGTTCTTAGAGAGTTCTTAGGGAAGTTTGTTGTGGTGTACTTTGATGACATTCTCATTTATAGTATGTCTCAAGATGACCACTTGCATCATTTAAGGAGTGTGTTAGAAACCTTAAGGAAGGCATCCTTGTATGCTAACATGGAGAAATGTGTGTTTGGGATGGATCATGTGATCTTCCTAGGTTTCAAAATAAATCAACATGGGGTCCATGTGGACCAAGAAAAAGTGATGGCCATCAAGGATTGGCCTCCCCCAAAGAATGTAAGTGAGCTTAGGTCTTTCCATGGGTTAGCTAGTTTCTATAGGAGGTTTGTGCCAAACTTTAGCACCATAGCCGCCCCTCTCAATGAATTGGTCAAGAAAGGTGTGGCCTATAAGTGGGACAAAGATCAAGAAAAGGCTTTTGAAACTTTAAAACAAAAATTGATCAATGCAGCACTCTTAGCCCTCCCTAACTTCTCCAAAACTTTTGAAATTGAGTGTGATGCATCCAATGTAGGCATTGGGGTCGTGCTTCTCCAAGAAGGGCACCCCATAGCTTATTTTAGTGAGAAACTCAAGGGGAGTCACATCAACTACTCCACCTATGACAAAGAACTTTATGCCATTGTGAGAACTTTGCAAACTTGGCAACACTATCTTCTTTCAAAGGAGTTTGTGATACATAGTGACCATGAGTCACTCAAATTTTTGAAAAGCCAAGGCAAGTTAAACAAGAGACATGCTAGGTGGGTAGAGTTCTTAGAACAATTCCCATATGTGATCAAACATAAGCAAGGAAAGGCTAACATTGTGGCGGATGCACTTTCAAGAAGGCATTCCCTCCTTTCCATTCTTGAAACTAAATTTCTTAGTTTTGATCATATTAAGGAATTGTATCCAAAGGATGTTGATTTCTCCCCCATTCTTAGTGAGTGCCACCAAGGGGCTTACAAAGACTTTTACCTTCTCAATCAATATCTTTTCAAAGGTAAGAGACTTTGCATTCCCCAAGGTTCCTTAAGAGCCTCACTCATTAGAGAGGCACATGAGGGAGGATTAATGGGGCATTTTGGGCCAAACAAGACTTTGGAAGTCTTGAAAGAACACTTCTATTGGCCTCACATGAGGAAGCATGTAGATAGGCATTGTAAAGGTTGCATAGCATGCATGAAAGCCAAGTCTAGAGTCCAACCCCATGGTCTTTACACCCCTTTGCCTATCCCTTCCAAGCCTTGGGTTGACATTTCTATGGATTTTGTCTTAGGCCTCCCAAGGACCAAAAAAGGTAGGGATTCCATTTTTGTAGTGGTGGATAGGTTCTCTAAGATGGCCCATTTCATTCCTTGCCATAAGATTGATGATGCAACTTATATTGCAAATCTTTTCTTCAAGGAAGTGGTAAGACTACATGGCCTACCTAGGTCCATTGTAAGTGATAGGGACTCCAAGTTCCTAAGCCATTTTTGGAGAACCTTGTGGGGTAAACTTGGCACCAAGCTTCTTTTCTCCACCACTTGTCATCCCCAAAGTAATGACCAAACCGAGGTGGTTAATAGAACCCTAGGACAAATGCTAAGATGTATGATAGTGCAAAACATTAGAGAGTGGGAGGAACTTCTTCCCCACATAGAGTTTGCCTACAATAGGGTTGTGCATTCCACTACTTCTCATTCCCCTTTTGAGGTTATGTATGGGTTCAATCCCCTAACTCCCTTAGACCTCCTTCCCCTACCCACTCATGAGGCATGGACTTGCCAAGATGGTGAGGCCAAAGCCAAGTACATCCAAGACTTGCATTCACAAGTCAAGGAAACCATTGAGAGGAGAGTTAAGAAACAACAAAAGGATGGTAATAAGGGAAGAAATGATGAAGGATTGACCCCAACCAAGGATGGAGGCACATGCTTAAGAAGACTAAGCATGTTTAGAAAGGAAATTCATTAATCCTTCATCCCTTTCATTTGTGTTTGTTATTTTTGATTCCCTAAGTTGCCTTAGTTAAATCAACTTTAGTTGACTTGTTGACCTTTGACTAGGTTTGACTTGTTGACTATAGTTGACTTGACTTAAGCCAACATGCTAATCTATGTTTATTTGCTTTCTAGGTTAATTAGGAGTAAGAAAGCAATGCTAGGTGGTGCATGGTGATTGGGGAGCATAAATGATGTGGAGGAGAGAGTAAAGCAAAGACATAAAGCATAAAGTAAAAGCCATAAAACAAGTGTACCTATGTACCTTTGGTCTCCTTTGTTTTTAGCACACTTTGGCCACATTTTGGAGACATATGAGACACATTCTTTGTCTCCTTTTGTGCTAGAACGAAATTAGCCTTGCACACACCATAGTTAGCTCTTTTGTCTCTCATTTTTTGTAACCTTATTTGACCTAGTTTCTAGAAGCTAGGGTTAGGTTTTTGTAGAGACATCCTTAGGTATCTTTTATTTGCTTAGAGGCCCCTAAACTCTTCTATATAAGGGGTGCTCCTAGACATGTAAAAGGGTTGAACATTTTGAAGTAAAAACACTCTTGTGTCTCAACCATTTGTGAGAGTTTCCTCCCTAGAGAGTGAATACTTTTAAGCCTTATCTTGCATAGCAAGTGGCGGCACACATCCACTCATCTTCAAGGTTGCCATGGCTTCTAGCCTAGCCTTGTAGTGGCGTGCTTCTCACATTTTTACCATTCCTTTTCTCTCCATTTTATGTTTTCTTCTTCCTTTAATTGTTCTTGGTTTTCTATGGTTTATGTGCTTTCCATTTCCTTTTTGTTTTGAATCAATCCATCATCTTTTTCTCTTGAGCTTTGTGAAAGGAACCTTCACATCTAGATAGCTTGCTATCTTAATGTCCAGTGGGGATTTCACTTAGCTTTCTTAATCAACTCACACCATATTCAATAATCTTAAAAAGGAACAAGATAATCCTTCATCATTTGGTATCTAGAGCCTAGGTTATCTTGAAATGGTGTTTTTCATGTGCTAACCTGGTCTTGTTGTAGCTATCTTTGTATGGTTCAAATCCATTTCCATTGCACACAAAAACAATGCTGGCAGAAACTGTTCACGATTTTAAAAGATTAAACTGCACCTGATCAGTGATCCAAAAATTACGTTCTTTATATCAAAAGAAAGCTCTGTGAGTCTAGTTTCCAACAAAAAAAGAATTAACGCATTTGGAGTTCTGTGGAGAGAGTTATGATCAAATGAGTGAGCAAAGGTCAGAGCTGCCGAGAATACGAAAAACAACGTTTTCAGGTTATGTTGTGGCAATTTTGGCTTCGGTTTTGTGACTCTTTTGCTCCTAAATGTGGGTGGATAACATGTCTTTTGATGCTTAGTCTTTGAGCCTCAAATCCATGAGTTTAAATGCATGATAGCTACATGTTTGTGTCTTTGTGTATGTCATGTTGAGTCTTTAAATGTGCCTAACTTTTGCTTGAGTCATATGTCATGTTAACTTGAAGTTTTCTTATTCTTGTTTTTCCAAGTATTTGAATCTTGCTTTCACTTTATGTCTTGCTTGATGTATGCTCCATGAAATTGATTTTGGCCTAAAACTTGAGGAACTAAGTGTCCAAGCCACCTAAAACTCTTTCTCACCATTTTATGAAACTAGTTGTGAAAGAAGAAAATTTTGCACCAATTTTTGTCTAAAAACCGAGAGCAACCTTTCTCCTTGGTGAACTAAAAGTGTGCTTTTCACTAGGTGTTATGCTACTAGTTTTAATACTTGAGAATTGGTGATATTGGCTAATTAGTTCCATGCTTTAACTTGGTTATGATCTTTCTTGATGTATGCATGATTTAAGACTTGAAGATGCTTGTCAAGTGCTTTCCATAGAGTCTTTAAAATGTGCTTTTCTTGTTTTAGTCTTGTTAAAAGTTTTGTCTCAAACTTTTTTTCTTTAGAGTTTAGCTTTCCTTGTTTTTGTGATTTTCTTGCTTGTCACTAGGTGTTCTTTGTTTTGTCTTAGTAGTTTTCTTTTCTTGAAACTCTCGGGATGTTGTGGCCGAATCTCTTGTATTGCATTTGAAAGATTTTGAACAAGTTTTTAAAAGTGTTTGCTTCACTCCTTTGGTGGATTTTGAGTGCTAGCCTTGCCTTGTTACTTTGGGAGAGTGATCTAAACACTTGGGTTACATTTTGGGTTGGATTTGGTCTCGGTTTTCATGTTTTCTAACCTCTAATCCATTTATTTTGTCTCGGATTTGAGTGTTTTTGTTGTAGGAATCATGGCAAGTTCATCAAATGCACCTACACCAAACAAAAACAATACATTGATGAGATTGCTTCGGGATTTGGAGTTGTCTAGGAAGGAGGCCTTTGAACAATTGAGAAAAGACAAGGAGCAAAGTGACCTAAGAATCCAAGAGCACATTCAAAGGCTTGAAGCTAGGGAGAAAGAAAGAGAGCCTAGGAAAAGAGGGCATTCTAGGCGCAACCCATCACAAGAGAAGCAAACTCCAAAGATTCCTAAGTTCTATGGTGGAAGTGATCCCAAAATCTTCCTTGATTGGGAAGCTAAAGTTGATCAAATTTTCATTGAAAATCATGTAAAGGATCAAACACAAGTTGATCTAGTAGTTTTAGGATTTTTGGAGTACGCCAATACTTGGTGGCATAAAGTTTGTAAGAATTATGACCAAGGGTCACCCACGGCTTCTTGGATGGACATTAAAACTCTTATGCGCGCTAGATTTGTTTCTCCCTCCTATAGGAAGGAACTTATTTTGAAGCTCCAAAGGCTTCACCAAGGTCCTATGAGTGTGAGTGAATACTTTAAAGAATTAGAGTCTCAAATGCGTAGGGTTGAAATAAAAGAAACTAACAAAGAGAAAATAAAAAGATTTGTGAGTGATCTTAGGAGAGACATAAAAGACCAAGTAGAGTTGTATGAGTACTCCACTCTTGAAAATGTTTTCACACTTGCCCTTGGGATTGAAATTCAATTGAAAAGAAAAAGAAGGGCAAGGAAGAGTTACTCACCCAACCACTACTTTAGTCACTCATGGAAGGGAAAGGATAAAAAGAAACATGATAAGTTCCCTTCTAACTCTCATCAAGAACCACCAAGTAAAAGTAAGTCACCAAGTGATCACATTCACCATTCCACTTCTCAAAGATCAAGTTCCATTAAATGTTTTAAATGTTTGGGTTATAATCACATTGCTTTAAATTGCCCAACCAAAAGGACCATGATCTTAAAGAAGAGTAATGATGTTGAAAGTGAACACTCATCTCCCATTCTCTTTCAAAAGAATCTTCTTCCTTTAGTAAAACTAAAATTTTTATGTTATTAAGGCGCATGATAGGTCAAGATCAAAGTGAGCTTGAGCCAACTCAAAGAGAAAACATTTTTCAATCTAGATGCAAGATTAACAAATGGGTTTGCTCTCTAATTATTGATGGAGGAAGTAGTACCAATGTAGCTAGCACAAGGTTGGTGGAAAAGCTTTGCTTAGAGACCATTCCTCATGCTAAGCCCTACAAGCTTGCTTGGATAAGTAAAGAGGGAGAAATAGATGTCAATAAACAAGTCCTAATTAACTTCTCTATAGGAAGCTACAAAGATGAGGTGTTATGTGATGTTGTTCCCATGGAAGTCACACATATCTTACTAGGTAAGCCATGGCAATTTGATAAACAAACTTTACATGATGGTCATACCAACCAATACATTTTCTTCATAAATGGGAAAAGGATCACTTTAAAACCTCTATCACCTCAAGAAGTTAATAAGGATAGAAATATAATAAGAAAAGATAAAGAAGAAAAAGAAAAGGGGCAAGCTTTCACTAAGGTGTTACTTGCCTACAAAAAAATTCTTCCAAAGCAAGATGGAAATCACCCTTCCTTCCCTTCCCAAGCCAAAAAGGAAGGCCCAAAGCACAAGAAAGATAGGAAGAGTAGTCTAGAAAAAAAAGATGGCCTAACCAAAGCTAGGGGTAATACCCTTAGAAAGGATGGAACAAGAGCTCATAAAAGGGAGGTGCAAATCCTCCCCCAAATCAAGTCAAGCTCCATCTACAAAGGCTTAAGGAATTTGTGGTCAAATTCTCTCCAAGGAGGGGAGGATGATGAAGGATTGACCCCAACCAAGGATGGAGGCACATGCTTAAGAAGACTAAGCATGTTTAGAAAGGAAGTTCATTAATCCTTCATCCCTTTCATTTGTGTTTGTTATTTTTGATTCCCTAAGTTGCCTTAGTTAAATCAACTTTAGTTGACTTGTTGACCTTTGACTAGGTTTGACTTGTTGACTATAGTTGACTTAACTTAAGCCAACATGCTAATCTATGTTTATTTGCTTTCTAGGTTAATTTGGAGTAAGAAAGCAATGTTAGGTGGTGCATGGTGATTGGGGAGCATAAATGATGTGGAGGAGAGAGTAAAGCAAAGGCATAAAGCATAAAGTAAAAGCCATAAAACAAGTGTACCTATGTACCTTTGGTCTCCTTTGTTTTTAGCACACTTTGGCCACATTTTGGAGACATATGAGACACATTCTTTGTCTCCTTTTGTGCTAGAACGAAATTAGCCTTGCACACACCATAGTTAGCTCTTTTGTCTCTCATTTTTTGTAACCTTATTTGACCTAGTTTCTAGAAGCTAGGGTTAGGTTTTTGTAGAGACATCCTTAGGTATCTTTTATTTTCTTAGAGGCCCCTAAACTCTTCTATATAAGGGGTGCTCCTAGACATGTAAAAGGGTTGAACATTTTGAAGTAAAAACACTCTTGTGTCTCAACCATTTGTGAGAGTTTCCTCCCTAGGGAGTGAATACTTTTAAGCCTTATCTTGCATAGCAAGTGGCGGCACACATCCACTCATCTTCAAGGTTGCCATGGCTTCTAGCCTAGCCTTGTAGTGGCGTGCTTCTCACATTTTTACCATTCCTTTTCTCTCCATTTTATGTTTTCTTCTTCCTTTAATTGTTCTTGGTTTTCTATGGTTTATGTGCTTTCCATTTCCTTTTTGTTTTGAATCAATCCATCATCTTTTTCTCTTGAGCTTTGTGAAAGGAACCTTCACATCTAGATAGCTTGCTATCTTAATGTCCAGTGGGGATTTCACTTAGCTTTCTTAATCAACTCACACCATATTCAATAATCTTAAAAAGGAACAAGATAATCCTTCATCAAGAAACGAAGTCATCTTCCAAGAGGGAGATTGGGTTTGGCTTCACTTGAGAAAGGAGAGATTCCCTACTCAAAGGAAGTCTAAGCTCCTCCCTAGAGGGGATGGCCCTTTTCAAGTCATTAGGAGAATTAACAACAATGCTTATGAGTTAGACTTACCCCCAAGCTAAAACATAAGTAACTCATTTAATGTTTGTGACCTTTCTCCTTTTGATGTAGGGTTTAAGAATTCGTGGTCGAATTCTCTCCAAGAAGGGGAGGATGATGAAGGCATGACCACCTCCTTAGAAGCTCCCTCAAGAAGGATCACTAGAAGCATGTCTAGAGGGGAGTCTTCTATTCCATCACCTTTATCTTTGTTTTGCATTACTTTAGTTTGAATTCCCTAAGTTGGTTTCTAGTTGATTTATTTTGGTTGACTTGTTGACTTTGATCCAAAGTTGACATTTGACCAAGATTAGATTAACTTAAACCAACATGTTAATCCTTGTTTGTCTTGTTTTGTAGGTAATTAAGAGAAAGTAGAGCATGGCTAGGTGGCACTTGGTGATTGGAGCACTTGGATGAAGTGGAAGAGAGAGGAAAGCAAAAAGCATAAAGCAAAAGCAAAAGTAGACATGTACCTTGTCTCCTTTTGCCTTTGTGGTTTATGCCTTAGAAGGTCACTTGGTCTCCTTCCTCTTTTGGCCTAGAATCCTCATGGGAATGCCTCCACCAATCATCTCCCTCCACTTGGCCAAGACTCACTCTCACATTAGGTTTAGGGTTTGCTAGTTAATCCTTTTTCATGTTTTTGTATTTGCTAAAGGACCCCTATGAACTCCTATTTAAAGGGTGCTCCTTGTCTTGTAAAAGGGTTGATCATTTTGTTATAAACTTTGTGCATTCAACCACCAATTTTCGTGAGCTCTCCTTCCTAGAAGTGAACTCACCTTTGCCTTATCTTGCTTGCAAGTGGCGGCACCATCACTCATCTCTAGGGCTTGGTTGGCTTAGATCCCCCCCTATGAGTGGCGTGCTTCTTCCATTCTTCATCTTCTATGCTTTCCATATTTATTGTTTCTTCTTTCATTTTGCTCTTTAGTGTTGTTATTGTCGTGTGTGTTTAAGCTTGAATCCAACTCTCTTCTTCTTTTCATGAGCTTGAGAAATGAACCTTCACATCTAGATAGCATGTTATCTTAATGTCCAGTGGGAATTTTCAAAAAGTTTTCTTAAACAACTTCACCATATTCATAACTGTAAAAGGAAACAAGATAATCCTTCATCAAGAACCAACACAACAAGTCATGCAAAACATATCACAATGCACCCTGCCACTACACCATCGCCTAGCGTAGCTTAAGCACCGCTAGGCGAAATGGCAATACAGACTGCTTGGCGGTTCCACATCACCACCGGGCACCACAACTCACAAGACATCCATGTTTCCTACTATCGCCTGGCGGTCCACTCTTCACCGCCAGGCGCTACACCAGTAATGTGACACTACTGGTTTTAGATACACTAATTCCTTTCCTAGCATTCAACCATTCAATTCTCAACCATCCAGAAATCAACATACACATTCATATATTCCAAATTACAACATCACAACACATATGCATCTTTCAAGTATAAACAGACATTCCTCTCATTTATAATTCATATATACTTACCTCTTAAATCAATTCCAACACACGTTATTTTCCCCTTCTCATTTTCCCAACCCTTTGCATGTTTACAAGTCACCTACCCCACATAAGACACAATCAAAACTATATACTTATTTTGCATGCTCTCGCAATTCCATTACATTTAAAGTATGATTATCATGTTCCCATACTTTCCTAAAACCTGTCATGATCATGCAACACTCGGCCATAGTGATATCATCAATAGTGACCTTTTTCATACACTTATAACATCATACATTCGAGCTAACATATATATGTTCATATATTCAACATGTCTCAGCAAGCACTATCAAAAATACCTTCATCAATCAAGGCCATACCAGCACTTGAGCACACTTAATCATCCATTAGTAATTATACTATTAGGGAATTCAAACAACCAATCATGAGTGACATATATCAGGCATCCAATTCAAATCTCCACCGTTCAAAGTGAAGAACAACATGTTGTGAATCACCTTCCAAAATTTCACCTAAATTGGACAGTTAACAAATCAGAAAATGCAGTTTTACGAAAACTGCACAAACTAGAAACGATGGTGGCGCCTAGCGCCCAGAAGTGAGGAAGGCGGCGCCTGGCGGGCCTATGCTAGCGCCAAGCAGTTCCTGTTCCACGAAAGATATGAAAAACAACGTTTTTCGTGAATCAAAGCACCACACATCACTGGTATGCACCTGGCGGCAACCAAGGTGCCGCCAAGTGGTTCTTGTTGTTCAAGGAACCCCAACATTCTTCTTTGAACCTGCAAACCTCAACCCATTCACAACAACTCTGAGTTCAACCAATTTATGACTCTAAAGATACAATTCCATCTTTTAGGATTAGAATTCATTCTCTAACACTTCCCATACCCGAATTCATTCATATTTTCCATTTAGATTAGTGTTGTTTTCGAAATCCCCAATTCATCAACCCTAAGATAACCTTCATGCAATTATCATCTCAATTAAACCCCAATTCCACGAATTTCCAATGAAATACGATGTTTAATCATTCATAAAGATTAGAACGCGATTTCTCCCCGATCAGAAACCTCCCAGAACCTGAGAAACATCAAAATTGAGCCAAAAGTGGCTCGTGTCGCCTGGCGGGTATTCATCACCGCCAGGCCCTTCATAAAACCCAGAAAACTAAGTACACCAACATGCGTCGCCTAGCGGTTAAGCCTGTGCCGCCAGGCGGTTCCGTCTCTAGAACCCCCAATTACCCAAAAACAGGATGAGTCGCCTGGCGGCGATTCATCACCCGCCAGGCGATTTTTTGAAAATTACATAAACAACAAAAATACATGAAATAGCAGAGTACATGCATTCAAATTCTCATACATTTCATACAAATAACAACACGAAATAAAAGGTTCGGTTCCAGCTCCCCTAACCTGGATAATTCTTGCTCACTTGGAAGAATTAGAACTTTTCTTGTGCCACCACTAGTCCAGCCTTAAACTTCTCCCAATGCACTTCATGCTATGCTAAATTCCCCTCAAAATCACCTTCAAACTCTCTCCCTCACTGCCAAATTCGTGTGCCCTCTTTGCTCCATCATTTTTTTCTCTTTCTTCTCCAAAAACCAGCTTAATTAGACCATTAACTAAGCCTTAATGCTTGTTAATTAGATGAAAACGAAAATGACTTTAAAGGTGGAGTTAATGGCCCTTCAAAGACCATTAGTGGCTGCCTCCCCAACCCCCTAGGCTGCCCGTTTTGCAGCTAGGGTTTCTCTCCTTTTTCATATTCTTGCCAAAAGAAAATTTGGCAAAAAGAAAGCTTAATTCATTCTTAGCAAGGTTTGAACCCACAACCATTCAATCACAAGGTAAGTGCACAACCAATTCATGTTTCGTGATAATTCCTATAATTTTAGGATTACATTATCACTAATCACATCCAAACATAACATTCAAAATAATGCACTTATTAAAATAACACACAATTTAGCACACAAAGGACTTGAACCCAAGTCCTCTCACAACAACCAAGTACTCTCAACCAGTTGAGCTAGTACTTTTTCACATCATAACAATTCGCATTAAATGTAATAAGGCTCCTACTACCCGCATTTATTAAATAATTATTTATTTAATCATTTAAATTTCTCGGGTCTTACAATTACTAAGACCAAAATTTTCTTTTTCATTCATGCATACTTGCACAAAAATAACAAAAACAAAATGCAACAAAGAGATAAGCCTCTAACTCACACTGAAGTTACATTTGAGATATAGAGTTATTTTTGGATACTTGTAATACATGTTTTCAGGCATAGACACCAATCAGAGTATGAGAAAATAGCTTCGGGATTTTGTTTCTAGTCAAAGTCCATGCTTTTAGTTGTACACTTGCAAATATTTTCATCCCGTCAACCTTTGGATTTCTAAACACAACATTATTCTTATGATCCCATATACTTCTTGGATTCGGATTCCTAGAGCGATTCTGGCAAAGCATCAAAGGACCACAATTCAAATGTTCTGAGATCTTTTGTACCCATAACCACAAAGCCCAACCATGGTTAGCATCACCTCATCAATAGTGCCACCTTCAACGCCGAAAATATATGTTCGATATTAAACACAGGAAAAACATAAATAATGAATCCAAAAGGATAACCACGAAAGATTCAAACAACAAGGCAAAGGTATTTAACATCGCTCTTATACCAAATGTAAAACTAATGCGAGAAAGGATTAAGGACTAACCTTCAGCCATTGACACATTGTCATGAGAATCCTTTAATGTGCTTTTTCGTTTGAAATCCTCAATCTCTAAACTTGGGTGGTATAGTATACTATAGAAGATAACATATTTGATTACCTAAAACATAGAGCACCTGTGAGATTTATCAAGATATTTGTCCATCATAGTAGTTGTCATACTAAATTGTTGTCAATTACATGGAATTACAGTATCAAAATTTATGCAATAATTATAAAATTAATTGATAAATGGACCACATATGTGGAATTAATTTACCATATAAATATCTCATATTATCCCATATCACATATTTGGGCAATTATCAACCAGACAAAGATGGTATAAGGGAGTACTTTTGCCAACTTTTTAAACAAGACAAATTCATTGTTAAACATCTGACTCCTCGTGACCCATTGATTCAAGACAAAGAAGGTAGAGGGAGTACTTTCTCCAACTTTTTAAACAATATCGATTCATTGGTGTTGAACGTCCTATCCCTCATGATCCTCATTGTCTCAGTCTTAACTACGTCTTGTTCCTTTTTCTTTTCTATGAATTTGATTCGTTAACTTAGTCCTGAAGTAGCAAATAGGTCTTTTCTTTTTATGTTTCTTTGTGTTTTTTGTGTTCTTTGAGTGATACAAATGTAAACTTTGATTGGATGTGTCATTGATTAGCATTAATGCTTAATGTGTCAATGTTTTAATTTGATTTTAGGAAAGAGTATTTAAGTTTATCTTATTCCAATATTCGATTATGTTTCTATCGAGAATATTTTTTGTTATGCATGTAGACTTTATATATATATATATATATATATATATATATATATATATATATATATATATATATATATATATATATATATATATATATATATATATATATATATATATATATATATACTTATTTTCTTGATAAATATTATCCAAACTCTTATTCAAGTGAAAATGCCATTTTTGGTATCCCATCACTTATTGATCTTTTATAGGCATACTTTGAAGAAGAAAAGGAATCAAAATTTCTTTAGTTTAAGTAATCTTTCTTCTTATAATTGTATGCAAAACTTACGAAATAAGATAAGATTTAAGTTAAAATATGAGTTTCATAAAATTCTTTTAAACACAATAAAGATCAGGGTAAAGGAAATCTATGAATACATATTTAATTACCACTAGTGTAGAAACAATGTTCAACGACACCAAATATCAACGGTTCCAACGACATGTTGTGGAAAAAAAGGCGATGGCTTTTTTTGTAAATAGTTGGACAAAAACAACAACGATTTTACCCCAAATCGTCGTTGATGTGACAGAGCGTACCGCTATATGGTTTTGCTCTTATCATAGACCTCATCCCCCTTATTTGAAGAGCATAATTGATACATAAGTTTTTTTCAATAAATGCCTTCATTTATACATTAATCTTGAATATATAATCTCATGTTTTGTATTGATTATTTTAACTTTTGTACTTTTAATGGACAAAGTATATTGAGTGGTAGATCGACTGTCAATACTAAAAAGGGCACTTGGATTTCCCTCCAGGTACTTATACTATATATATCATTTATTTACTTAGTATTGTCATGTGTATTTATAACTAAGTACAATTACTGTCACTGTAGTGTAATAAACAAACTGGGAGCTTTGAGTGTGGCTATTATGTGATGCAATGGATGACAACAATTGTTCAAGACAATTATGAAAGTGGTTGGGATGTGGTAATATACTAACTTATTTCATATACTAATTTTAACTTAACATAATTTACATATGTATTGCTATTAATTTTTCCAACACTTTTGTAGAAATTCAATGAACCAAGTCCAATGGATTCAAGAGCAATAACTTATGTTCAAAAAGCGTAGACAAAGTACTTTCTATAGATTATAACTATATCTGGATTGAAACTTTATCTGAATAGGAATTTTGTTTTTGCATTGGGTCTATTTTTCTGAATTGCAGGTTCATATAAGACATTAAACAAAGCTCGCTTTCTTAAAAAATAACCATAATTAACGACGGTTATGACCATAACCGTTGTTAAAACAAGTCTAATCCACAACGGTTGGTGCCAAAACCATCGTCGTTACTCTTTGGACTTCTAGTCCAAGTCCAAACCCATATTGTTGTCGTTCATAGTTCAATGACGGCTCTTCAAACTGTGATCATATTAGTTAATAATGACGACAGTTATAAAATTGTCGTTGTTGTTTGCTGCTTTTAACGAAGACTTAATCAACGATGGATTTGGAATCGTCTTCATAGGCTTTGGTTAGTTATCATGGATAAGCATTGCTAGAGTAGTATACTATAGTTAAACAAAACACTATTATCATTTTGTAATATTTTTCAACTTATTAGTTTAATATATTTTTATATATAATTTTTTTAAGTACAATTACAATATAAATAAATATATATCTTAAGTGAAAAATTACATTAAAAAAGATAAGGAACCTTGAAAAATGTTGTATTGGAATAAATTTGAATAGTAATGATTTAAGTCTAGGTGGTAATAGAATTGACAAAAAGATGTGGTATTTTAAAAATTATTGGGATGTTATATAAACATCTCCAATTGCATGAAAATGACATGTTAGTTTCATACATTGAATATGCCAAATTCCCATCCCAAAAGCCATTAAATGAAAATCACCTGTGCCAAAATGTAAGAGCTCCACTTGGGCCCAGTTTCATCAATGGTATACAAATTATTCATGTTATGATTATACAAATTTTAAAAAAAAAAATGATTTATCAAATCTTTATTAAACACACTTATTGAACAGCAATGACTCGTTTTTTTTTTCTCATAATAAAAAAGAAAATGTGTGATTTTTTAGAGGTCATGAATGAAAAAGAAAAAATAGGGTGAGTGCTCAATTTGATGTGATGAATTAATGTATCACCCATATATCCATGCTACGCACATGCAACGTTATATGTAGATAAAGTTGCTAGATTTTCATTCCTTGTCAAAAGGTAGGTTGTCTTTTCAGCCAAATCATGTTCCTAAACCAAGCACATACCTACCTTATTTTTCTCTATGACTGTTAGTTCGAAATAAGTTAGAATTCTTTTTTTTTTTAGTTTTTATATTACCGGTGATAAAATGAATTTATATTATATAAATATATAAATAGGTGTAAGTTTTATTTTATAAATTAATTTTATAGATTTAAAGTTGATTATTTAAAATAATATTAAAATTGTTTAAAAATTATTCTTTACGAAAATTTATAATTTGCTAAATTTATTATATCACTTGTTACTATCTAATTTTATGTTTAATATATATATATATATATATATATATATATATATATATATATATATATATATATATATATATATATATATATTTATTGACAATATAAAAAAATGGTTGAACATTTCATATTTATAAATCTTACTTGATAAATTAATTTTATAAGATATTTTTGTAATATGTCTAAATAACATCGAAACATCATAGGCCAATATCTCCTAAAAGAAATGGTAAGGAAACTAGTGTGTTTTCTAGGATTAGTTGTTTTTTCTTTTTTCTTTTTTTCTTTCTTTCTATTATCTCTTAAATAGAAATAGAACTAAACATGTTGAGATCAATAATTATATATACACTCGTCAATAAAACAATCTAGTCTAATGGTATTTTTTATTTTTGAAAATAAATTCAATATCACAACACCTTTGTGTTAGCAACACAATAAAACTCATCAAGAACTATTAAGAAAATCGATTAGTGTACATTAGTATTTTTCAAATATATAATCATAGAGACTAATTAAAAAGTTGGGTAGTAATCGCATTACTATGTAAAAAAGGTATATACCTTTTTTCCTTTAATCTTAACCATATAAATGTAATATATTGATTTATGTGTCTATCATCACAGATTTAAGTTTAGATTTTTCATGAACACAAAAGGACATATATGAGAGGCCTGTCGTATCAACTTCTTTAAACAAAATATCTTTGATAGATTATTATTATTATTAATATATATATATATATATATATATATATATATATATATATATATATATATATATATATATATATCATTTTGCATGTATAAAATAAATTAGTAGCTAATTTCCTCAAACATTTTTAATTTAACTATTTAACTTGTAAGTCTTCAGGTTGTTTATAAGTTATCATTTTTAATTTTACAAAACAAATCAATTACATCTGAACAAATAAACATATAGGAGTTTATTAATTATATTGCATATTTTTAACTTAATCTCCATTTTAGTTTTAAATAAATAAATCGTAATAAAATAAAGTAAGAGATCCATGGTGTTTAACAGGACAAACTAGAAGACAAAAATTGTATTAGTAAAAAAAGTAAAAGAAGATTAACAAAAAAGTATAAGATAGCTTTACTTTTATAAAAAGAAAAAAAAAACATCAAAGATATAACTTTTTGAGAGACAGAAATTTCAATAAGTGATTTTATAAATGGAAATAAATAATTTAAAATACACCGACTTGTAACTCAGACTTTCGTCTTCTTTCAGCCACCATGTGACCATTGCATGTAATTTCACATCTTCTTATATGTTTGGATGTTATTTTTTCTCAACTTTTGAATTCTATTATCTTTTATACATATTTTTTAAATTTTCTCACATGAACCCCTTTTCATATTTTTAGATTTCAAACATATTTAAATGTTAAATAAATAATTTGAAATTGTATAAAAATATATTATTGCTGAAAATTATTCCTGTTTTAATACTTGAACCGTCTGGGATAAATCAATATGAGCTTCGAGATAAAAAGAAAAAAAGAAAAAACTGTTTACCATGGAGTAAACAAAATTAGAAAAAAAATACGTGTAATTAATTTATAGCAAAAAGTGTCATGTATCCTCATTGAAATCATAGTAAATAAATTTTAATTGTAAATTATTTGGTCAAAGAGAATAAAAATGCAATATTTTTAATTGCTCAATCAATTTTACAATACATTAACTAAAACACATACACCATATGTATCTATATTTTTTACTACAAATAATTAATTAATTTTAGAAAATAATTAAATTTAAATAAATAATTACTTAAAAGAATAAAATTATTCAATTTAAAAAATAATTAAATTGTAATACACATTCACTAAAAAAAATTATTTTAATTTAGAAAACAATTACTTACGAAAGCAAAATTAAAAAAATTGTAAACATATTTATCTTATAACAAGAAAAATTAAGTAAAACAAGTCACAATCAAATCGTAATATTTACACGGTTATACTTTTTAGTGCATAAATTGATCGCGACTAAATTTTTGACCTAGTAATAAATATTTGACTATTGATACAAGAGTCACGATCTCATGTACTTTTAGAAAATTATTGAAATATATTTATATATTTTCAGATATATGTATTACCAGAAAAAAAAAAGTATGTACACCAAAGAGTGAATTTCGTATCTTATATTTCAAGAACGTAAATTATTATCCATGATAATAACTTATTTTAATTACTTTTACTTTTAATTAGTTGCATTTTATATATTTAAAAGAAATCAGTAAATACCTATCCAACACGTGAAAATGTTATTTATTGAGAACGCAAAATTACACCTAAATTTTATTTTGCTTGAAATCTAACTCGTTAATTGTAGTGTGCCCGAACTCTGAAGTAATTTCCTAACAACTTAGTACATGAATTACTGTCAAATATAATGTTGTTTTATTGTTGACATATATTATTTGATTAGGGAGACTATTTTTGGGAAAAGTTACATAACTTTACTTAATTTTAACTAATTTTTTTCATAATTTTTTTATGCATAAAAATTAAGAGAAGTTATGTTATAGTTTTTGCAGAAAAAAAGTAATTGCATCCCTGTCTTAACCCTATTCAGACTTAGTTTAAGTATTTATTAAAATCAACAAGCTAAATAAATGTAATATTGTTCTTCCTTAGGAAAATAGTTAACAATTCTTGCAGGTATGAATAAAAACAGTTTTTTCTTACAATTATGTATAACTTGAATTTCTATTTTATTATTCTTTTTGTGAGACCTTAAAGTTGGTGAGTTCTGACATAGAAAAGTAGTATAAAAACAGAAGCTTAGCGTGTCTTAGGTGGTAAGACTCGAAGTCACGCACACAAAACACAGAAATTGTTTTTATTTATATTTTTATTTGTTTTCAATTTTTACCGGGTCTTCCTTTCTTCATTGGTTTCTCTTTATCTGACTGAGAGACGCAGAGAGAGAGAGAGAGAGAGAGAGAGAGAGAGAGAGTGTTGGCAATGTCGAAGTCTCAGGC
Organism: Vigna unguiculata; assembly: GCF_037176805.1. Lineage (NCBI taxonomy): Eukaryota > Viridiplantae > Streptophyta > Magnoliopsida > Fabales > Fabaceae > Vigna > Vigna unguiculata. The sequence goes on along the minus strand of NC_140800.1, from coordinate 27,381,691 downwards.
GGGTAGCGGTGCGGGCGCAGCGAAGACTGCGTGGGTGCTGCCGTACCGAACCGAGAACCTTAGGGAGGTGTACACGCTGGGGCGGAAGCTGGGTCAGGGGCAATTCGGCACGACGTTCCTGTGCACGCACAACGCCACGGGTCGCACCTTCGCCTGCAAGTCAATCCCGAAGCGGAAGCTTCTGTGCAAGGAGGACTACGAGGACGTTTGGAGGGAGATTCAGATAATGCACCATCTCTCGGAACACCCTAACGTGGTGAGGATCCACGGCACCTACGAGGACACCTCCTCCGTCCACCTCGTCATGGAGCTCTGCGAGGGAGGCGAGCTCTTCGACAGAATCGTTCAGAAGGGCCACTACAGTGAGCGTCAGGCCGCCAACCTCATCAAGACCATTCTTGAGGTTGTCGAGGCTTGTCACTCCCTTGGAGTCATGCACAGGGACCTCAAGCCCGAGAACTTTCTCTTCGACACTGTTGAGGAAGATGCCAAGCTCAAAACCACCGATTTTGGTCTCTCTGTCTTTTACAAGCCAGGTTAGCTTCCGATCTATTTCATTCCTCATTCACTGCGATCTCACTTTACTTTTCTCAATAACCTCGTTTCCATTTTTTCTTATCTTTCCCTTCATTCATGCTCACTCATTGTTTAATTTCGATCCATCTTGCTGCTTAGAATCAGAAAAACATAATTCATATTTTAGAATTTCTTATCTTTTCTTAGTGCTTTAGTGGTTGTTGAGATTTTCATTAAATGGTGATATAATAAGCCTATTTATTCAGTACTCTTTTTCTGTAAAAGCAGCAATTGTTGGTCTGAATTCTATTTTTGTCTCGTAGATTGAATTGAAATCACGATCTTTATGTTTTGGGAGATGTATAAAAAGTGAATTTTATTTTTATGGTTTTTATCGGGTTCAACGGAGATGAAGCCAGAAAGGCAATATGGTGTATATCAGGAACCAGCAATCATTATGAGTATCTATAACACAATGATTACGAGATAATCTGGAATCCCTTCCACATTGTGCATGGTTAACACATTGATGTACTTTTCATTTTCAGGTGAGACCTTCTGTGACGTTGTTGGAAGCCCGTACTATGTTGCCCCAGAGGTGTTGCGTAAGCATTATGGACCTGAATCAGATGTTTGGAGTGCTGGTGTTATTTTGTACATCTTATTAAGTGGGGTGCCACCATTTTGGGCTGGTAATTACATGTCACCTGCACCTTAAATTATCAATTGTTTTCTTCGTGTGTGTATCCTTCATCGTTACTGATACTTGTCTGGCATTTTTGTCACCTCCAGAAACTGAACAGGGGATTTTCCGACAGATTTTACTAGGAAGACTTGATTTTCAGTCCGAGCCATGGCCCAGCATTTCAGACAGTGCCAAGGATCTGATTCGAAAAATGCTTGATAGGAATCCAAAGACAAGGCTCACAGCTCACAAAGTACTCTGTGAGTCTATTCAACTTCTTTTATATTGAGCAAGCAAGTAGCATGATTTGAATGAATGTGTGTGGTTTCTGTGTCAGGTCATCCATGGATTGTTGATGACAACCTTGCACCAGATAAACCTCTTGATTCTGCTGTTTTATCACGCCTGAAGCAGTTCTCTGCAATGAATAAACTTAAAAAGATGGCTTTACGAGTAAGACTGCAAACCTTTTTAGTTGGGCGTAATGATTTCTGTGTGCTGAGTGCCCACTATTTAAAAACAATTTAATCTCTTTAGAATATCCTGTTTTCTTAATTATATGCATTTTTTGTAGGAATTAGGTTAATTATAATTTCTCTTAACTTTTTATTTTAAAGAATCACTCGTTTTTAGTTTTTAATTTATTAATTAAAATTTATAATATCATGACTCCTTCATGGTGGGAATGGATGGATATTTTCATTTGCAATGTGAAGTATAGTGAGATCTTGGCAGAAGACCATTTTATCATGGTTATGATTGAAGATGGATTTTGCTAACGTAAATTACTGAATTGATTATATCAGTACTATGAGCTTATAATATAATGAATGGTTAAAGATTGTGTAATACTTTTAGTTTGGAGTTACCATAGTGTAATTTGATCATTTTCTACATATGTAGATATATTTAGTAAGAGTGGTATTTTAATAGGAGTGAAAGAAATAAGTAAAGAGAAAGGTACAATTTAATGTTATGTGATTACTTAAAAAAATGTTTTGTTATTTTTATAATAAATATTTCCCATACATTGAGTGTGTTTTTATCTTGATAGTTTATAATATAACAATCAATAGTTATTTTTCATAGTGTAATTTGAACTTTATTTTTTTATTCTCTTTGGTTATGGGCTTTTGGTACAATAAGAGATATCTTATGCAAAGTAATGTAGTGCAGTTAGTGTCATAATAAAAACTTATTATTGTATGTATATTATTTATCTTCAAATGTTTTGCATTTTATGTTGTATGATTTGTCATTATTTTATTTTTCAGTACAACATTGGTATAATAAATGTCTTTAATTTATACTTTTTTTTTATTTAGTCTGCTTCTTGGTCGAATGGAAAGAAGAATTTGATAGGAAAACGTTTAAAATCAACCATATTAAAAATCTTTTTTCTTTTATTATTTTGGACTCCCTCAATTTTTTTTGTTAAAGTTTCGCCGCTGGTGCAAACTGTTGCTTCCTTATCATAAGGCCTTTGGGAATTGCCTATACATTCATTAAAAGGTTTTTTGATTCTAGAGATTAATAAAATGCATGACAATATTTTTATCTCATTCAACAACAACGATGCCAGAGCTTCTTAATTTTTGCTGAAGTTTTATGAGGTTGTCTTAGATGGTTGTAGGGGATACCTACCTTGTTTGGCATATGAATGTGTTTTTGCCTGCAGGAACAAATTTTGAATTTGAAGAATTTTTTTTGCAGTGAATATGATTAATGGCTTTTTATATGTACACGTTGTACTCTTGTTAAAAACACATTAAATAAAGATTAACTCTTGCTCAGGCTCTTGACGACCCTTATTACCAAAGCAAGAGCAAGGGCATAATGTACATATGGTCGAAGTGGAGGCTAATGTCTTTTATCAGTAGCTGTCATCAATTAGATGAATTTCATTGATGAGTTTTCGATATGGACCAAAGACATCTTCAACCTGACACAGTTGTATTGTTTTCATGTGGCTTGCAGGGTTTCAGTTCTGAAGGAACTTGACCTTGTTCTACATTTGGCATGATTATTATCTACAACTGTTTCTTTACGTTGGTTTTTTTTTTTTTTCTGATATTTTTTATCAATGCCAGTTTTCTATGTTGTACATCAGTTGAATTGTCACTTTCTTCCCAGCCTCGGGCCATGATTGTGTTTCTTAGTTTAAGTATTAAATTTTTTCAAGTTTTTCAGCTTTGACTTAATGGCTTGGTTTTGGAAGTCTATCAGAAACTGGTCTTGAATTGGAAGTTGAAATCCATTTCCTAGTCTTCCATGTGAAATCCTAATACCGTGATATTTACAATTTTGTATGGTTTGAAGGTTATTGCGGAGAGGCTCTCTGAGGAAGAAATTGGTGGTCTGAAGGAGTTATTCAAGATGATCGATGCAGATAACAGTGGAACTATAACATTTGATGAGCTAAAAGAAGGGTTAAAGCGGGTAGGATCTGATCTAATGGAGTCTGAAATCAAGGATCTCATGGATGCAGTAAGACCCTTTACTTTGTTATCTGTGCTGTTTTGCATCCAATATTTGGTTCTGATGTATGATCTTGCACGTGGTTACAGGCAGATATTGATAACAGTGGGACACTTGACTATGGTGAATTCATTGCTGCTACGGTTCACTTGAATAAGTTGGAGAGGGAGGAAAATCTGGTGTCAGCTTTCTCCTATTTTGACAAAGATGGAAGTGGTTACATAACCATTGATGAGATACAACAGGCTTGTAAGGATTTCGGTTTGGAGGATGTCCATATTGATGAAATTGTCAAGGAAATTGATCAAGACAACGTAAGTATTCGTTTCTGTTTGTGGTTGTCGTAAGTTTCTGCAACACTTAATTATAAGGTTGGGTTGTTAATGGAAGATTTGTCGTGCAGGATGGACAGATAGATTATGGAGAATTCGCTGCCATGATGAGAAAGGGCAATGGAGGAATCGGCAGGCGAACCATGAGGAGCACCCTCAACTTCAGAGATGCTCTGGGAATTATAGGACATGGCTCTCATGATTAAATAATTGTACCTTAAATAACTTTTGTCATGAAATTTTGAACAAGAAAAACTTTGGTGAGCATGGACAACTTCAGTAGCCTGACCAAAACTTGCATTTATGAATACACCCATGGATAAAAAAAATTACCTTCACTACCTGTATAGTTTTAGAAAAGGAAAAGAATTGGACGCCTTTATATTTTTCACTTTAACTTTTACACATGACGAAATAAGTGTGGTTAAATGAAGATTCAAGTAAAAATGATTATCTTGAGTCAAATAATATATACATAATCAAAATCAAAAGGTAGAGAACAACTTCGAGCATACATTGTCCTCATCGTTTAATAATAACAAGAACTGGTACAGAAAATTCAAAGTAATTGAAGTAATTGTTTGAGATGGAGGAAACTTAAACAGAAGGGTAATTTGGTATGTATTTGGTACAGAAGGGCGATACAACATTTAACTTGAACCGTTTATTTGGGTGCAATTTGGTCCTTCACAGTTTACTGGAAGCAGGAATGAATTTGGTATGACGCCCCTGGGCAAAAATTTTGCCAGTTTTTTTCTTCTTGAACTCTACGCTTATAACAGCAACAACCTTCCCAACACGCAATGCTCTGGCCTCGATCTCAATCTCCTCCTAACATAACAATGCAAAACTATTGTTACTGCACTAATATTTTTGCATTACATCCATTATCAGAAACCACAATAACAACTCCATAAATTCCACTCAAAGAATAGACCATGTCAACCAATCAAGTTCTCCTACACACCACTCCCACACTCACCTACTTTAACATAGAAAAGACAAAGATTTTTACTTTTCTGCTAATCATTTGCAAAATAGTTCCCAAATCATCAGAGAATTTAGTTAAGGTAACCAAAGTCCAGAACTTGAGCAACGTGTTTGGTCAAAACTACACATTTCAGCAACCAAGTCTCAGAATACATACTAAACTAATGTTCTTCTAACGCCACTGTTACTCAATTCAATACAATGTGACAGACAGTCCAAGGAAGAAACACCAAAGATGATTCATTCACACACGAAAACTTTCCGAAGAGCAATTAATGGAACAAAAATCAATCACTCAAACCAAACCTGACCCCATTACTATGATTCATTATCAAGTCAATGGATCATTATAACAAATCACAAATCACAAATCAATAATCAAAAGAGATGGATAGTTGGTGAGATACATCGACATAGGCAGCATCCACGTAGGAAACATTAATCTCAACGGAAACCCCCGTATTGGGACCTGTGAACCCAACGGTGGGAATCACGGCGGACCCCACCACATCCACCAGCGCAGCGGTGGCACCACCGTGCAACGTATTGCCAGCGTTCTGCACAAACAAAATCCCATAAAAGAATTAAAACGAGAAAAAATAAAAATGAAAGAAGAAAAAGGTGTGAGCAAGTGCACGTACGAGTAAACGTTGTGGTATCTTCATGGAACAGAGAATGCGACCAGGTTCGATGAGATCAACCTTAAGCGAATTCATTATTAAGGGTTCCAGAAACCTCGGTGGTAACCCATCAACCTCCGATGATGTTCCCACTCCTTTCTCCAAGTACCTCTTCACTGCATCCAAGTCCATTTTCACTCTCTCCCAATCCAATTCCAAGCTTCTCCTAAATTATTTTGGTTCTTTTATATGTTCCCAAAATTTCACTCTTTTCTTCCTTCCCCAAAGTTGACTTTTGATCCTTCATTTTAATTATTAGGTTTAAATACCTTTTTTGTCTTCATTTTTGTAGTATTTGTCGTGGATGGTCCTCGTTTTGACACAAAATATTTAAAATGATCCCCATTTTTATCGAATGTTTAAAATGGTTCTCATTTTCGCAATTCGTATTTTATTTTGTCATTTTCTGTAATGATGTTTAAATCATTAACGGAACATTATACAAGTGATACGGTTTGTATTAGGGTGTGTTACGTGTACTGTACATGTGTGTAATTAGATATTTGGGGATAAATAAGTGAGCTAGGGTTTGGGTAAGGAATGTTTGGGCAGTTTGTGAGTTTTGGCAATCTTGTTCCTCCATTCCCAATTGGTGTTGCTGCAATCTTCTTCCTCCTGCAATCCCATTATATAGGTATGTTACGGTCCCAATCTTCGTGCACTGTTGGTGATTCCACGAGAAATGGATTAACCCTGAGTTGTAGCTACTAAGAGATGACAGCTTTGAAGATGGCAAGAACTCCAAAGAATATTGGTAGAAAATTTTGGGTACAATCTGTTTTTATTTTTGTGTTAATAATAAATTGGTTTTATTTTGTGGTTTATTGATTTACAAAGTGGTGGTTCCAATAATGTGGGCTGCAACTTTTTCAAACGGTAGTGTTGATGAAAAGTATGTCATCATCATGACACAAATGAGACAGATTAATGATTTGGAGAAGTCATTGAAGGTTGCTGAGAAGAGGCTGCAATTAGTAATAGGGTTCACTTGTGTTGTTATTATATTATTCGTACTGTTGTTGTGTGTAATCTTTTAAAGTCCAATCTATTTTGTATTATTGTTAAACGAATAAATGAATTAGTTTGATTATGTTGATATTAGTCCCAACATGTTCAAAATGACATGAGCATTGAAGTAAGTGATATTGATCTAAGCTTGAAAAAAATTAAATTAATGTAAGTCTGGAAGAAGTTAAATTCATAACGTTAATTCATCCTCATCAAAATGCACTACATCAATGTTTGGCAAAAGTCAAAAGTGAAATTGAACGAAGTTTAAGGAAAGTCAAGATGTAGTACATCAATAATGAATTCTACATCAGAAATTCCAAAAATAACTAAGACGTTTATAACTACTATCATGGCCTCCTCCTAATCTGTAATTTCATCCTAAACTGCTGAGATGGTTCTTTTGGTGTTGGTAGTGGTGCTGCTTGACTCTCCACTTCATTCCTTGGTGGTTGAGTTGTTTGAGTTTCAGCAGTTGGTGCATTCTCAACAGTTGGTGCATTCTCAGCGATTTGGGCATCTGGTGGAGTCTCAGCAGGTAATTTAGAAACCATGCAGAACATCACATAAATCAAAAGAAAAATAAATCCCAAAATAGAATTATGAAAACCATAACACAACCCAGAAAACCATAAACCGACTTACCTCGTTGATGATGATTAATTGGAAAATTGAAATGAAGAGCACAACTGCAATCCAATGATGAAATGACAAGTATTAGCTGCTTCCTCTGCCAATCCGAGCTCAAAAAAAGACGAAGATGAAGAAATTTCCCTAATTGCAAAATTTCCCCTAAATTGAAAAAAATTAACGTTAATTAGCCACCTGTACACAGGTAACACACCCTAATACAAACTCTATCACCTGTACAATGCTCCATTAATGATTTAAACGGCGTTACAGGAAAGGACCAAATAAAACATGAATTGCGCAAAATGAGGACCATTATAAACATTCTATCAAAATGAGGATCATCCGCAACAAACACTACGAAAATGAGGATAAAAAGATATTTAAGCCTAATTATTATAATATAATATATTGGAAATCATATACTTATGCCCATTTCACAACAACCCATCTAATAACATAGTAATACCTAACTATTTGAAGTTAAAAATAATAACCATATGAACAAAAATAATCTCATAATTTTACTACCCAATATAAAATAATAAACACACAAATAAATTAGCTTATAATTATGAATATAAGCATTGATAAAAAAATAATAATAAAAGTTATACCAATTAAATTTTAACTTAATAAAATAAAATAGTATGATAAAAACACATAAAATTGTGAAGATTTGAGTCGGTATGATCTGTTTAAAAGGTTCCTAGACGAATGACGTAATTAAATGATTCAGTAATTAAATGCAATAGACAACACATGTAGTATATGAAGATTAGAGGATTACTCTTGTATCCTTTAGTATTGTCTAGTATATCTAGTATATCACGTACAATTTGATTGAATAATCTGATGTCATATCATTTAATGGCTACTAAGCTTATTTGTTAGAAGCATTGTTCATGCATTAAGCGAGTGTCTTCATATATGAGTTTACTTGTGTCTTCATATATAGGACCTTTTAGCTCTAGTATTACGTTAACATTCGAGTTGTTTTAAGTGAAAAGTTTGTCGTGAAGAAAAATCTCTATGTTGTAATCTCTGGTTTAATGAACCTTCTGCTTAAAGTTCATTAACACATTAATTCGTGTGTGTATGCTTGTTCTTTATGTATCCTCTCTTTTACCTTCCATTGTTTCTAACACTTGCAATATACTCTGTTTCCGGTGTAAGTATGGTACAGTAGAGAAGATCGAAAGGTAAAACAAAAGAATGAATTTTCTTTTCAAAAACACCCTCATTCTTTGAACCCAGGAATTGAGACAAAAATTAGTGAAACTCTTATTCACTACTAAAGTAGGCAACTATTTGTGACACTTAAATTTAAATTGAACATCCTCTAGTTTCAATGTCATAATCATATAATTGCAACCGAAATTAAATAATTATTGAGTTGCAAACCTAAGTTCAACGATTTCACCATTTACTCTACAAATATATGTTTTAGGTTTCATTAATCACCGCTCAGGTGAATCAATTCTCTAGTTGCTTGGGCCAGCTTCATCATGATTCTTACAGCAAAACCACTATCGTGAGGGAGTTCGTCAAAGTGATGTTCATCTTCATCGCTGTCATCTTCATCAAAGGGTTTCTCCTTATGGAAGATACAACACCTTTTGGAATTCTTCTTCTGCATGAACTCATTGTCCACGGTGCCCTCTTTCCAACTGACCTTTTTCTTCTTGCGATTGAGGGGGAGGAAAAGTACTTCTTCTGGTTGCTGTTGTTGGTGTTGAGATGAAGAGGTAGATGGCTCAGAGTTTTGAATTGTTATGGTGGTGGTGCCAGTGATGGAAGAGGAAGACATCACTACTGGCCTGGTGGTGTTCGTGCGTCTGTCCATGACTGTTCTCTTAAAGTTCAAGAGATTGGAGAGACAAAAATACTAATTTTGTGGTTGTTTTGTTCCTGTTTGTTCTCCTTCAATTTGTGTTCAACTTAGAATATGAAATAATGTCAATGTTAATAATCAAATTTATTTTGACAAAGTTATGTGTTTCTCAACTTCTTTTGTATTATTTTAGCGTAATGTACCTGTCGCTATCCCATGTCACAAAGTGCTACAACAGGATATAAAAAGGGTCAGTGTCCCTGTTGCTATCCCCAATAAAGTGGGGAATGAAAAAAATAAAACGCAATCACAAAGTCAATCTTTGATATGCCCTAAATAGCTTGTTTGCACGTTCTAGTATTAAGAAAACAATTGACAGTATGACTAGCTATTGATAAGTTTGGTGGTTTGATCAAGTCTCACTTTTTAAATTTGTTAGTACAAAATTTTACATCAACTCTCTAATTTTGCTACTTAGAAAAGGAAGAATACCAACACTGAAAAGTGGCATAATCTATTCCCAATCTTGAAAACAATCATCAATTCCCCCACCTGTACAAAAGGATCAAAACCTTCCACATCTTAGGCAATATTTAAGGATACCCATATTCCACCACTATACAATCCTGTTATATGAAACCTGCCAAAACCAAAACAAGCCTAGTACAACAATTAAATGAATTCCAACAACTTTGGACAAATCCAAAGATCATTTTATAGTATGTTCATCGCAAAAGGTTTCAAGATCCCGACAAATCCAATGTCAAATAATCACTACAAAGCACAAAACCCAAAAACATAATGTGACCAGCCACTGTTTCGAAACTCCAAATAACAAATCTTTCGAAATTCCAACAACCCTTGAATTGGTTATTCATGGCTAATACATTTGTTAAAATCTGACTAGTCACCTTGATTATAATTCTCATTTCAATTACTTCTTTTTGCATCCAGAAGACTAGATTTGAGACAAAAGAGCTAAATTTGACCAACAACTTGTCAATCTTTACATATAAGGTACAAAAAATAAAAAAGGTTATAGAATACGAACCAAATCAAGAATGTATTACATATAAATGAGTAAATAAAGAATGCATAAGGGACTATTTTATTCGTATTAGAATCAATTCAATAATTTTTTATACGTAGGAACCGAACTAAGAGTTTTCATAGAGATATATTTTCCAGGACATATTTAAAATAAACAATATAAAATATAAATATAATATCATATAATTCAAAATGTTATTTATTAAAAAAAGTTTCGTTATCAAAATATAGACCAAAAAAAATTTAGTTGTAGGAATGGCATGTAACATTCACTGGCCAAAAATTAGTCTGGTTCGATTCTAGTCCTATCTCTTTTCCAGAACCCTGTGATTCTTTACCCCCTCCAAAGTACTATTACTTGCTCAATGTTTTGATGAAAAGAATAGTTGGTGTTTTTTAAGTGTCAATAAATTTTGTTTGCAATCGATCTTGCTTATATATACACCCATACATCGAATTTGTCATAATCAACAGAAACTGATAACAAAATTGAAACAACAACATCAATAGCATCTATTTAAGTATTTAGGAGTATTCAAGAATAATTTTTTGGGCATTTGCGCACATTTGTAAGTATCACTTATGGTGGAACAGACAACATAATCAGCATATCATACGATGTAACTAATTCGTTCAAACCTTGTTGGAAAGAATTAAAGATCTTTGGCCGTATGTCCACCGTCCTACGTACTAACAGAATTATGCTTTCTCTCTGCACTAAATCAAACACAAGAAAATATCAAGAATTAAAAAAAATATGAAAAGGAAGGAAAATTGACAAAAACATACAGAATCAGAAATCCAACAGAACAACGAGAAGATCCGTAGCTGATGTAGTTTGATTTAAGACGCGATTAGGGTTCCGTTTTGGATACAAGAAGTTGAGACACGAATGGGAAAAGGCAGGCTACTGAGAGGCAATTGTTTTTTACCATTTTAGACTCCGTTCACACCTACACTCTCTTAATTGCAACAAAATGAGGAAATGTCAAGTGATAAAAATATCATAATTAAAAAAATACTAAAACTCATTTATCTTTTCGACTTACTTTTTGAAAATAAAAATTTTACAAAATTAGCAATGTATCTTAGGAATGTATAACGAAAAAAAGAGAACCCACGACCTAAACTTCGCGGCTCACGGCGGAGATGCGGCTAGCACTCAGTGTGGCGTGGTCTGGGTGGGTGTTATGTTTGGGCTTGCGAAGGTTGGGCTTTGGCTGGGTGTTTGGGATGGGCCTGGCATTTTGTGAACTATCCTTGAATAATGAAATATTGGTCTTTTCTTCCTGCACCTCCATAATTTTTTCCTACATCTCCACTGGTCAAATGAAAAGACCATTTTACCACTATCTTATTCCAATCTTTTTCTTCCATGTGCACCCCCTCTCCACTCTCCCCTTCTTTCTCTCTTCTTTATCCCTATCCAATTTTTTAAAGTTAAGTGAAAGGAAACGTCGAAAAACATTATGGAAGAAGATGAAAAAATATAAATAGACACGTTGATTAGACACACACAATACTCTCTTTCCTTCCTCACATGTAGAGCTATCAAAACGGATAATTCGGTTTGACCCAACTTGATCCATCACGGGTTAATCACTTAGTGAGTTAATCCAACTCGGCTTACTTATTAGCAAGCGAAAAAATTTTGAAATCACCACGGATTGGTGGTTAAACGGGTTGGCTCATGGGCTCACTTATTTAAAAAAAATACAATTTTTAATTTTTTTCAGTCAAAACTAAAATATAATTCTAATTAAAATCTAAATAAACTTTAATACAATCCAAATACAAACCAAAATCACAAAAATAAAAATTATATATGTTTTGGCTACAAAAAACAACCTAACATGACCCAAATGCAAAGACTAACTTAACAAAAAAATATTTTTGTGACCCTTTATTTGTGGGTTGGTGAGCCAACCCGACTCACCACGAGTTCAATCCGGGTGAGCCGGATTCTAGGTGAGTCAGGTCAAAAATCAACTCATATTGAAATTTGTAAAAAAATTTTAACCTAACTCGGCCCGCACTGTAGTGGACCGAGTTAACTCACAGGTTCTAACCCATCTTGACAACTTTACACACATGGACCACTTCGCGCTCCAGAGCTCCCTTCTTCACTTTTTTTTGTCTAACTAAATATATATTCTGGATTTTATGATTAGAATAAAATTAATAATATTATGAATTGTATAATCTAAAACATATTTTTTACTTTTATTGCATGGATTATATAATACAGAATACAAAATTTTATATTTTAGATTGTATAGTTTGTAATGTAAAAATTAAAGACATTTTGAATTGTACAAGTCCAAATATAAAACAAAAAATACATTATGGATTGTTTGATACCATTTGATAACTTTTATAAAGATAAAATAATTTTAACAAAAGTTATTTTTTATATTTTTAAATAAAAGAAAGAATAGTTATGAAAAATAGTATCATATGATAGTAAAAAAGAAAATATGATGTCAAAATAAGAGTATCCTGTTGACAAGAGATCTATTCAGCCCTATGGATGTGCTATAAGCTAACAAACATCACTCAACCTATAGTTGATTCGTTAACAATGAGAGAAATATTTGACAAAACGATTTGAAAGTAAATGAAAACATAGTATTTTTAACAATCTGCATATGGATACTGAAGACCTATTCTTTATCATGACAGTCAAAGCGCATCATGAAAGAAAAAAGATAAAAAAAAAAAGAAAAAGAAAAAAAGACCAGCTTGAATTTTAATTTCATTCAAAATGCAATTAAAGATCACCATCGAGAAGACAGCATCATAGCAATTTGACACTTTCTAGCCTACTAACATGAACTTGGTCAACGAGCCTCCCCCAACCCGCAACTCCACACAATATGGTTTTCCTTGAAAAGTAAATCGATTTATTAAGTTGCACGTAATTAAACTAACAACTAATGGTACATATGCATCAACGTGTTGCAATATAAAGGAAGCAATATTTTTCCTACTCCCTGATTGGAGTTAATGGCAGTCCAGATTCGTGAAGATGAGCTAGTGGAACTGAATTGATTTGGTTTTAAACATAAAAACGCTAAACAAATTACAGTACAAAATAAACCAAAACCAAGAATAAATTAGTTAAAACTACACATGGGTGGAATAAAATAATACATAAAAGGGTCATCTATCACAAAAATAAGACATTTGAAAATAAAGAAAAGCTACAGAGGGGTAAACTAAAAGCTGCAAGACGGTCTCAGTAGTTAAATAGTCGCCATCCTTTGGTCCTAGTAAAAATTCCAGTAGGCAAGGCCAAACTAAAGCTTTCTTTAGACAAAATTCTAAATGCAAATGTGTAACAAAAGGGGGAGAAAAATAAATTAATCCCCGTTGAAATTCTACAGTATCAAGTATCTACTGTAAAATTTTCTCAAACTGTTGAGAGAAAACCAAATCAATTAGTTTTCTTCTCTTCTTCCTTCGCAGCGTCTGTTTCGGCCACAGCCTGATCATCCTCGCCTCCAAAACCAAATTCGTTTACACGTTTCTTGTCCACTGGATAAATCCACCTCTGGTACAAGTATATGAGGAAGATAAGATCTGCAAGGCAGGGACGAAAGAAGATAATAAGACAAATGATACAAGACATTTGATGAACTGTGATATACTTGCAAAGTGCCTAATCTTCTTCAGAGAAAAGTCACAATTAGAATACAGTTTCATAAATGGCATTTGATGAACTGTGATATATACTTGCGAAGTACCTAATCTTCAGAGAAAAGTCACAATTAGAATACAGTTTCATAAATGACATTCAAATTGGTGAACTTATGGAGCGAAGACTGGATTCAAGAATGGAAATTCTTTCAGCTATATGGAAGTCATGAAGGTCCGTGAATGCAAGCCGAGGTCAGAAGAAGTAAGATACATAAACGCAAGGTCCTTTCCTTCCTAAAAACTAATAATTTCAGCTTCAAAACTCTGATGGAGAAGGTACACCTTTCTTCTGGGAATCCTTCTCAAAGAAACAAAGTTTTACTTTAACCTCATAATGCTAATGCACAACCATTAAGTTCAAATTTAACTTTATTAGCTCTCAGATAGACTGGGACTCAAACTCATCATTGTATATAATATAAATATAAATTTAAGAGACAAAGCTTCCACCAAAGAACAAATTCAAATATCATAAGCTTTGTCAGCTTAGTAGCACCTTGCTTCCTAATTTCGATAAGTAATGAGATTTTTATCCACAGTTATTCAACTATCAGGTCAAGTTGCACAGAATAGCAAGTGGTCATAGTCATAATCTTACCATCACGGAAAACAGAAAGCCGATGCAGTGTTGGCATTTTAATAACAAAGGCAAAAAGGTCATCAATTATGGTGTTGAGAAACTTGTAAGTCATTTGCCTCCAAGGTAGATGAGCAACAGATTTGAGCTTGTAGTTGATGAACAATTGAGGGCACATCATAATAAAACCTGCAACAGTTTTCCAGTAGAGTACAAACATTACAAAGTTTACAATACTAGTGAATTTAATGATCATAATAATCTACATGGATATTGGTCCAATGCATGACTGGGTGTTTGGTTTGAATTCTCATGCATGTCCACTTAGTAACTTCTACATCCTCGGTGAATACTTTGTTATGAAAAATACCATGGTTTTCCTTGCCCATAAGAAAAACAAGGAGGGTAAAAAAGTGAACAGAAGAACCAAGACATTGTCAATACTTTTATTCAACAAAAGAAAAGTAAAAACGCAGCAAAGAAAAATAGCGGTGTATTTCCCATCGGTGAATTTCATATTTATTATATTTCAGTACAAGGACAGCATAATAATGATTAGTATGAGAATAAGTATTCTAATTTTGTTTCTAATTTATTTTTTACTCAGAAATAGTGATGTTTACTTCAGTATAAAGTTTGACTCAAAATAATGTAAAAATGCTCTTCTATTTTAACTTTCAACTCATTCACAAAATCCCGGCTTTGCTAGAAGCACTTGAGATTAAGACAACCACCCGAAAAAGCATGAAAGAACTAGTGATTCAGCCATTCAGTACAATATTGCCAGGGAAGCATGAGTCACAATGGTTAGGAAAATTAATACCAAATTTACCAGAGTCAAAGCACCTCTTTTTAATTTAATTAATTTAGATAGCTTTGTGACAATTTAATATATGGTAGTATCAATGAAAACACAATCATAGCATACCCAATTAGAAGAGTGCTTACCAAACATGTATACACAACTTGTGAGAGAAGACAGAATCCAAGAATACCAGCTCTTGTGACGCTCATACATCAGTGAGTAAACAGAAAATCCAGCAACAAGGAGAAACAGAACATAGCATAAATACTTCATCGCAATATCATCATATTCCTTTGTCTTGTTTCGGACATATGACTCTCGATCACGAAGCTTCAACATAGGTATCCTTCCTGACCTATCAATCTGGAAAAATTAAATTACAGATTGCAGGTGTCAATGAAAATAATTAAGGAACAACAGAAAAGTGGCAAACAAAGCCGGAATGTAAATGTAATATGAAAAATAAACTGTATGTGTAAGTATGAAAGGTCTCAGCAGATGTTCTGCACATGCAAACCAGTAGAAAGTATCATAGCAACAAAGAGGGAAAAAAAGTATCATGCCATTTTTATATTAAAAATACATAAAATGGTACCAATCAAAATGTGAAAATTACTTATTAAAAAAGCCAAAAGATCACGAAAAAAACCTCTATGCGCATGGCTTTTCCAATTTTCCAGAACTCAATAACGCAACCAATTCCAGAGCTAGCAAGAATCATCCAAGAGGTGTCGTTGTCAAGCAGATAAAGGAAGATAATAAGCTGACAAACAAAGCTAACAACAACAGTCTTTGCCGAGAGTCCTTCCATAGATTTATTTTTGTTCCAAAATTGGATGTCTGGGTAGAAAGAAAATAATTAGATGATAACCTATGCTTCTAACCAAACCCATATGCATTACCTTATTGGAGGTGCTTTCTCAAAGATTGCTAGACAATAGACTTACCATTCTTGAAAGCCAAGAAGTCAAAGACTGAATGAAGAAGTGAAACAACCATGGTAATTGCCAGGAGGTAAGGATTTCCTTCCAAGAACACCCTCTGACATAATTAACAAAATCAAATATTAGCCAATTAGAGAAACAAGACAGTCAACAATTCATACAGTGAGAAAGAGATGCACAATTAATACACCCTCTGACATAATTACATTTTAAAATCTTTAAGAGTATTAATATACAGTACTTAATAAGCCACTTTATGGTTGAAATGCCAAGATGCTACGAGATAACATAGAGATGAGTATTGTGAAGTGAATATCTGGTAGGAAATGTTAAGATGTAATGAAAAATTGCACATGCTAAGGGTTGATGATGGGTGCACAAACAAGAGAAAAAACAACAAAAGAAAATAATCAAGCAGAAATCAGGTTTTTCACAGTAGAGCTCAAACTTTTAGGAATGTTAGCTCGTGACATAATAGTAGAACCTCTATGCCCAAGTGGTTAATAATTCAATTCAACCCTTACCGCCCTCATTCTTTCAATAAAATAAATTCGACAAGGTATAAACAGGATTTTGTATTAAGTACCAAATACTATCTTTATTAAAATATCTTCAAAAAACCAAAAGGAGCAATTTTCATCAAGATTTTATTTCAAATTAATATTCTATTTAGCGGTACTTGAGCAGTTGAACAGAGCAAAACTACTCAGTACAACCAAAGAGGACAATAGTTCAAGAACAAGATATCACAACTGAAAAAACGTGACGTCAAGTACATAGAGGAGTCAAAAAAGGAAAACAAAAACCAGGTCTCAGAGTTCAAACAAATCATTATTCAACATAGTATACAAGTACTCAACATGAACGTTTCATCAAATAAGTTAAATATACTACAAATTAATAATTATGTAAAATTGAGAGAAGTTTGTGAACCTACAAACCTTTAGTTCATCAGCCTCGCCTTCAAGCATGCTTCCATAATTACGGTGAATCTGGAAGGATTGGTCAATCTGCAGGAATAACTGCCACTTTGTCATACTAATGGGACCAACTTCCAGGTTAAGACGTAATTCAGTCACTGTCTCATTCAAAGGTATCAACTTATCCCGGAGTAACCAGAACTCATTGAAATAAACAATTGGATAGTAGTTCCCGGTGAAAGGATCAACGTTCAAGTCTGGGAACCCAAAGTTAAGGAAACTAGGTCAAATAAACATATTGGATGAACATACCAGTTACTCTGTCAATATACCGGAAAGTCAAACAAAAAAATGTGAAACTCAAAAAATAAGAGAAATGTCAAAATAAGACCTTACGGAAAGTGAAATGACACAGTATTCAGCTAATAAGGCATTGTCATCTATAAGTTCTCCATGATTCAAGATTAATCTTACATAATGTGAACATACTATGTTAAATGATAGACAAGACATCCAGAAAGCACTGCCAAGAAAGGGAGAAAAATTAAAAAAGTAAATAATAATAATAATAATTAATAATTAATAACGAACAAAATAAATATAAATAACAAGGATACATGGAGCAATGTTTGGTGCTACACCTGTTTT
Organism: Vigna unguiculata; assembly: GCF_037176805.1. NCBI lineage: Eukaryota > Viridiplantae > Streptophyta > Magnoliopsida > Fabales > Fabaceae > Vigna > Vigna unguiculata. The sequence continues at coordinate 27,363,895 of NC_140800.1, read as the reverse complement.
TGGGTACCTGCAAACAGTAAAAATATATTATAATTGTTAGAGTATAATCAACCTTTACAGATTTCTAGAAAATTAACTGTTAAATAATCTCGGAAATTAGTATAATTGATTCCTAATTATCAGGTGTCTTTATTGTAATTGATTCTATTCAATGGTATAAATACATATTGTGTAGTTAAAAAACCAATAGTGGTTAAAAAACCAAAATCACATTTGGGTTTTGGCTTCGTAGGTTTAACATGGATCAACCTATCAAAACCACAGAGAGAATTATGTGGCATTACTTCACCATGTAACAGTCCATCTGTTAAAAGCTCAAGTTTTGTCTCAAAATATAAACATCAAACACCTGCCCATGAGCCAAAAACTGACAACTAGAAAGAAAAGACAGACACATTTGATCAGTAAAAACTCTACTACTAAGATTCATCATTTTGCATTCTTATTTCATCTCAATTTCTCACTGTTTCCAAAGGCAAAGAAGGCTCAATCTAAAGAATGCTTGTGAGATGGGCATTATACAGAAAACACTATGGAGAACATATAATTTATGATGAATAAAAAAAACCTGTCCAGTAGTAGTCTACTTAGAATAGAGAGTCGCCAGTTATGAGTGCATGCCCAACACCAACCCCCACAGAAAACACCATAATTTGTTTCTCCCATCCTATCCCCCTTTACCTTCCTTTTTCTTCTTTAAGAGTAAGAAAAGCAGCAGATGATCTCAATGGTCAATAAAAGGAGATTGACTAGCAGAAAGGCTCAAGCTTACAAGTTGTCACCTTCCAAAACCTCCCTTAAATGAATCTGGTTTCAGGGGTACTTTTATATTCAATGGCCCAAAAGCTGGAGTGGCCCCAAAAATTCATTTTGACTACAATTTCAGCTGCAGATGGTGGTGCAACAGTCACTACTGCAAGGAGCTGCTTCATGGCAACTTCCTTTGATGTTTGATGGTGGTGGTGGGGTGTGTGTGTGGGTGGGGGTTGCTCTACCACTCACTAAATAGCAAATAGGTACTACGATGGCTAAAAGATAGGTAACCCATATTCCACATACAACTGAAAAATAAATTAAGGGCAAATTCATCATTAATAATTGTTTGAAATATTTGTTCATATTATTTTACAATATCCTAGATGATTTCTTGGGACTTATTCTTCTTTTATATTTTATGATTTGTTTCCTTATTTAATCAGGATCCTCATAATCATTGGGATATCTGATTAGAATTAGACTTATTAGAATATGATTTATACACATAAAATATCATGTACATGAATACAATATCCTATTTGTATTTATTGTAATCAGCTTATATAAAACAGACTCCTTGGTAGTTCATACTCAGTTTTCAGCCCCTCTTGCCTTTATTTTTCTCTCTTTCAAAATTAATCAAGATTATAGACTACATATGCAATCATAATCATTCTAAGACATAGCTAGCAAATCAAAAACATAAAGAGTCAAGGAGAATAAGGAGGAGAACACGCAATTCAGGACATCTCTTGTAAAAAAAATGGAGAGCTAGAAAAAAATACAGAGAAGCAGGAAATGACCAAGTTGTGTTAAACAGAGCAAAGACCAGTAAAAGGACTGGACTGGATGGGCTGGAAAATGTGAGCAGCCGGATAATTTTATGGATGAAGAATTTCTAGCCCTAAAATCCTTCCTCTGCCAAAACAAGAGTGAACAAAACAGGGATTCCATCTATTCTGACTTCTCAAGTGTAACTCTGTGCTTGAAAGGCCATAATCTTCACCACAAAGAAATATGTAAAGTAACAGAATTTAAAGCAGACAGGGTTTACTTGGCTCGGCATCACTGCTATGGCAGCACAATTTCCTGGTATTAACTACAATGAATGAGTTATCCGCCATGGGCTACATTACATTGCATCTTGGTGTTTTGAGATCAGGAGAAAGACAGATTGAAGGAGCAAAGATGTACCCTCGAGAGATGGAAGATTGATGGCAGCAGTGTCGTGGGTCACAAATATATAGGATTCCGATTCATAAGATGTATACAATGGTCAAAATTTGAAAGAATTTAGCTGATTTCTTATGAGAATATAACGTTCTTAGTTCTGGAGATTGGATTACGTGATGGTTAACCAACTGCATCTTCCACATTACATTTTGTTTAAGTTCCAAACAAAACACCCAATTCACCCCAAAAATGAAATCTCATTCCAAGTGAAATGCATAACTATTTCCAACCACCCTCTTATACTTCATGTAAAACTAAATTCTAATTAAAAGAAGTTAATTTATCTGACAATCTCTCTAAACTCCTGCACAACACTTCCTTCATAAAGTTATAATCTGCAGTCATCTAATTTAAACAGAAATTATGTTAATGAAAAAGGCAGAACATATAATTTAAAATATGTGCCAAAAATTAAATGAATCCAAAGAAACATACTGAGTGAAGTCAGCAACCAAGTTAATTGTTATATTTGGTTTCCAATATGAAACCCACTCCACAGGACCATCATCCTTAGAGTCATCATCCTTAGAATCATCATCTTCTTCAGGTTCATCGACCACCTAACAAAAAGAGAACAATCAGTAACATGTCATCATGGAAAGCACTAAATACTAACATATCATGAATCTATCATGAATCATAAGATTCATAAACTTTAAAAAGTATAATATATAATTAAATAGGAAAAATGCATTTATTAAATTAATTCATTGTATATTCTTTTACCATAAATATAAATATGTTTTATTATTATATAGTATGGTACTTTGCGAAGACCAATAATGCCTCACTACACTTTCCCTTCCGCAAACCTAGAATTCTGCATTTCAATTTCTCCTTTCTCCTATGGCCACCCGCAAACCTAGAATTCTGAACTTCAGTTTCTCCTTTCTCCGATGGCCACTGCAGCATTCAAATCCACTGCCATGAGAACTCTCGTGGGAGCCTCCTCTGTCAACACTCCACTCCCTCCTCCTCCCTCCACCACCACTCCCAGAGCCTCAGCCACCCCACTTGCTCCCCTCTCAAGACGAGGACTGAAGCAAAAGCGAACCCTTGCAAAAAGCGATCCATAGAGGTTGTGGTTCAAGCCACGATTGCTGATTCGAAATGCGATTCATGTGATTCAAATATGATACAGGAACAAAAGCAATTCTTCATGCAACTCGTATCCTCACCAATGAGAATCGTCTCGTTTCGTACGATACTTACTACTATGATTAAGAAAATAAAATATCTTGAATGGTGCAAGTTGTTCCATGTAAACATACTGAGCCAAATCATAAGGATTAGATCTAGGGGCAACTCTTCTAGGCCAAGAAGGTTAAGAAATAGGATTACAGATTAAGATTTTAACAATAAGTTATGGCCAAAACTTCTATCGACTGATTCAACTACAGAATTAATGACAGCATACTATATGCTCCTCCAAAAGGCTCCATGAATAGGGGGCAAAAGGAATATGAAAACTGTATATTGCATAACATAATAATATATGGGTTAGACATTAAGACGAAATAGGATATTTAAAAAGGTAACTGAATTTTTGACATTATGCAGAATAAAATATGATGTTTTTATGTTTAAAAAACCAATCACTCTAATAAAGATCTTGAGCTCAAGGCAAAGTGCCATCATAACAGTTTCACATCAAGCTAATTATAAAAAAGTATAGGAGCAATAACAAACCTTGGATGTCACTTGAGCCTCACTAGAATCTGGCGAACCTCCCAACAGACTTTTCTTTTTATCTGCCTTAGACTTGGGCAAGTACGTCACAACAGCTGAGACCAACATAAATAAAGACAACACGTAAACCACTTTTTCATACATATTTAATGCTAAAATATCAATAAGAAGTGAAAAAGACATACGATGTGTCCTTCCAAATGCTGCCTGAGGCTGGTATTCTGGATCACTTGGGTCGGGTGAAAAGCCAGAGTGTGCGAAGAAAACATGAGCATATAGACTCCCATTATGCTTCAAAGACTAAAGTAGAAAAAGAAACCATAAATTACGGGAACTACTTTAACCGTTCTCCGAAAAGGAATGTAAATAAGCGAGGGATAGCTAGTAGTAAGCATTTTCAAGTTTCAATTTTATACCTCCGATGGATTATAGTCCAAAGTAAGAGTCCTGGTACTCTCAGTTCCCCAAACAGCATACGGAATATTGGTTTCATGCCATACAAGTGAACTTTCAGAACCAAAGTCGTTGAACTTCTCGTTCTCGGAAAGATAAAGCCACATATCCTGAACAAAAAATAGCATCCAGAAGACAACCTAATTAACAACAAAAACAAAAGGCAACAACAACTAGGAAAGCCTCCGCAGCTCGCGCCAGCATCAGAACACAGACCAGTAAGATAATTACACAACAACCTAATTTCGATTTTCAGTAAATGTTACTTATTGATACTTCTGATCGTGAACAAAACTAACTTCATAACTCTTCATCACACTACGAAACGAGGAAATTGAAATTTCAATCACAAATCATAACCTAAAAGTATCATCGAAATTGTATAAGCACCTAACCTACGTTTAAAAATCAATCTAAGTGACTAAAAAACAAGCGAATTTAGAGAAATAATAATAATGCTAAAATCGAAGTGAGATCATGCAATATAAGCTGAGTTAGCAGAGGTAAAAGTGGGCGTGTGTGTGAGAGAGAGAGAGGGAGAGAGAGAGAGAGAGAGAGATTGAGAGTACCAGAGGCTGTGCTTTCTGGAAGAGATTGGAGATGAGAGCGGAAGGTTCGGTAGGTTTTTTGGGAGAGAAGAATTTAGAAGCGAAGTACCAGAAAACGACCATGCGTATGATTCCTGTGAGGCCGAACCCTCCTTGCGGCTGTTGCTGCCTCCCTTGCGGTGCCTGGCCGCCTTCAACTGCTGCCGCAGGCGGCGCCATCTTCGAGAGAGAGAGAGAAAAAGGGAAAGAAGGAGAGAAATATCAGTGATGGAATCGAAGATTTGAAAACTGATACTTCGAGTAAGACGGTATATGAGATGCGTATTAGTAAAGGGAAAAAAGAAAAAAGAAAAATGGAATTCTTTTAGAACTGGGTGGCCACGCAATCTTCTCCACCCCGCTTTATGCAAATATATAAAAAACTTAAAAAAAAAAAAAAAAAAAAAACATTACACTTGATAATCTGTTTCAACAATACTGTCAAAAAAATATAATTTTAAAAAAATTGACACAAAAATTATTCACTTAATTATAAAAGTTATCATTCAACATTATAACATAAAAGAATCATCATTTTCAATGGTTTATATATACTTTCCTAATATATTTTCAATTTTTGTTATATTTTATCGATCAATTAAAAGCACAAGATGTGTTAAAAAAATAAATAAAATAAAATCATTATAATAAAATTTTAATATTAAATGACCTTTTTTATTATTTTGATGACATATCAAGTATATTGTTATTATATGTTTAGCAAATGAGTAGATTATGAAAAAAATATATGATACCGGAACGCACAACACGTAATTAATCAAAATCGTAAAGTATTCATAGTTATTATCTATGATGTACCGATATTTCAATTTGAGTCATGTATGTGTATCGGTCACGTATTCATCTATGATACTTTAGGATATTTTATCAATACCTATCAGTTAAGTACCTAATTTACAAAATCGTAGTACGGTACAAGAAAATATTTGAATAATGATCAATTTTAGTAACAAAAATAATTAGTCACTATATAGTAACCAATTTAAGTATCAGTTTAAAAAACTAAAAATTATTGGCAACTAAAATAGTTCTAAAAAATTATAATTAGTCTCTAAATTGATAATTAAAATATTTTTTATTATAAATTGATCCCTAACATTAGCTACCAAAATTTTGACTACCAAAATAATTGGTTTCTAAATTAGTCACTAACATTAGTTACCGAAGTTTCGGCTACCAAAATAATTAGTTAATTGGTCTCTAATTAGGAAATTGGTCTCTATAATATTTTTGGTTACTAAAATTGGTCATTATTTAAGAGTTTTCTTATATGGTACTTTTATGATGATAATAATTTATATTTTTTATGTTGATACTTTAGTACATATAGTTTTAATTTGGATTAATACAATAACAATAATATATTTATTATGTTTTTAAGAATTATTGTACACATTTTTCAATATTCATATATCATGTATCTATCACGTATCGTGTCCTATTATTTTCAAAATAAATGTATCAACGTATCGGATACGTGTCGTATCTGATACATGTACCGTATTCGTGCACATAGGTTATTATGCATTTGAGTAAAAACAATTTAACTTGATGTATAATTAATTTGAAAATAAAAAATATTTGTGTTCCGATATTAAGTCTGTCGAGTGACAATGTTTAGGGTCAATCCTTATGTATCTGAGGTATTGTCCGCTCTGGCACGTTTAATACTCGATCACGGTTCTCAATATCAATTCTTGCCTCAAATTTCATTTTGAAATTTTGGAAGGCACCCAAACAATTAATGTACTATAAAAACACAGTTTTCGTCCCACGACCAGGATTTCAAGTGCTACCCAAACAATCACTTAGTTTTCCCCTGTCAGATATTCACATCTGCTAAATTCTTGGAGGTGTATATGATAGTCAATAAATGAAATGTATGGTATTGCATTCTTGTGGTGGGTTATATGATAGTCAATTTATTTTTATTTCTCCCTTCAAGAATAGAGTATAAATTAATCAGCATCGACAACACAAAGGTGGAACTTGTATGTTTTAGAGAATAATAGAGACAAAAATTAGCTGAACACATTGAACTAAAATTTTAAGCTAGTTGTTATATGTCAAAGGTTATGCTCAAAATTATGTATTGAAAGAAGGTATTCTTAAAATTACAAATACAAATATTTCTTACCTTCGAGGACTATTGTGACTAAAGATAACTATTATGCCTGTATATCTTATTTCATAATCAAAGAGTAACATATCTCAATACTGCATGAGTAGGTTGCGCAAGGTTGAACTAATCTAACATAAATGAACTTTTAGAATTTGGGTTTAGGTGTGGTTCATTCCTTTGAAACTAGTTTCTTGTTTAACCCATACTTATATGTTTTTTATTTTACTATATCATTGGATGATGTGGAGTCTTTAACACTTCCACTTACGTTGATGATTAAACATTTTTTACATGTGAATTGTCCTGAACTGAAACATCCATGAATGGTCCAAGAATTGTCTAATACTGAAGGTGTAAGGTGTGACCATTCTTACCTTGTTCTAGAGTATTTTTTGGCTCATTTGATATGAGGTGTTGTTATACATCTATATCTAACTTTTCTCTATCCAACTACTATTAAGACATTTGGTAGATGTCCTTCCATGTATTTATTTCTAGGAAGGTTGTATATACATGAGTTTTTGCATATATGTACTTGACTAGTTAGTAGTGACCCAATCCCTTTTGGCTAAAGACGTTGCTATACATCTATAACTTATGTCAAATCAATTGGCTAGTCTCTCATTTCTCTTCATCTGTTCATCTATTGGTGCTTCTGTTCCTGAACTGCTTACTTTTCCCATTTGGAAAATCCACCTTGCCTGATACAGTGCCAGGCCCTTTAGGGAGTTGGGATTAGTTGAGAGTTTAAGTTTCCTTTAAGGTATTTTGGTATATATTTGGATAGTTACTTTCTACATGAAATTGATTTGATTCTTTTGATGAGTTTGAATGCTAAAACTTTACGGCATGTGTGAGCAGTATCGCTTGATAAACTTTCAATCTTCCCTCATATTAGTCCATGCTTTTCTTTCAAAACTATCTTTGATTCTTTAAATGGGTTGATACTTTTTGTACGTGGGCACTATGGCTTGATAAACTTGCTTACTTTTGGTCCATGCTTTTCTTCTCGAGTTATAAATCAAAACATAATTATACTATATATTGCCCACAAGACCCGGAATAAATAAATAAATAAATATTTATTTAATAAATGCGAGGGCGGGAATCTCTAAGTTCATTAATGTGGAGAGAAAAGACAAGGAATAATGTTAGCTTAAGTTGTTAAGAGTCCTTGATTATATGAAAGGACTTGGGTTCAAGTCTTGTGTATGACATTGTGGTGTTAATTGATTATTAATTTGTTTTGCGTGGGGATAAGATCTCGTGACTTAATGTATAAACACATGTGTGCATAAAACATCATAAAACATGAATTGGTTGGTTGGTTGTGCTTTGGATTTGTATTTGTGAGGGTGTGGGTTTGAACCTTGTTGAACATAAAAATAGTTCTTTTGCGCTCATATTATTTTGGCGGTGAGGAGAGATGTTCATAAAACCCTAGCTATCATAGAAGGAAACTAGAAGGGCTGGAAACTATCAAGTAAATGACAATTGATGGTCATTTACCTCTTCCATTTAATTTTCCTTTTTTTTTAGTAATGTTAGTGAAATACTTAGGTTAAGATCAAAGTAGAGAGGAAACAATAAGGTTTTGGTGGGGATTCAATTGTGGGTGACAGAGGAAAAATTTTCCAAGCACACACCTGAATTCAAAGAGAGTTAATGCTCGTCTTAGTATGGAGGCAAATGTGTGACTCTTTGGAGCAAAAAGAACTCTATAAGAGCTTTGATTCGGGAAATCAAGGTTAGGGGAGCTGCCATTTCCTGTTTTAATGATATTATATGCAATTGCGTTATATATTGATGCAAGAAAGCTTTCTCATGAACCAAATTCCTGTATCGTTTAAGTTCTTGATGTTTGTCGTATATGGTTTTAGAGAGAGTATGTATGTGCTTGTGATTTCCATTGTATTGAGTTCTCTCTATGACCCCATCACTGCTATGATTATTATGATTCTTCTTTTTGGCTTGACGTGATGTTTAGAGTTTTTCTTCTATAACACATATGATTATTATTATTATTATTATTATTTATTATTATTATTATTATTATTATTCTTATTCTTATTGTTTTTATTTTAGTTAATTTTATAACTACTATTATTATTATTTTTATTTTACTTTATTTTACTATCATTTTATTATTGTAACGTCCCAATTTAGTTGAATAATTCAAATAAATAGAACGTCGCATGTCTATAGTATAAAATAGGGTACCGACATAAAGTATATTTAGAATTAACCTTTTTCATTTATCCCAAATTATACTGGAATGGAAACCCAAAGACATAGCACAATGCCATGAATAGAATCTAAACACAAATTAGATTAAACTGGAAATTTGCTCACATAGCAAGAAACTACAAAATAACAGTACAAGAAAGGCTCAACAATGAGCAATAAAGGATCCAGGAAGCCTAACTACACCGCAACCTCCCTGCCAACATCACGACCACCAAGAGTCTCCATATCTGCTCACACCAAGGATTTAGTGATAATTGCAAAATGGAAAAGCTAAAGAAGAGAACAAACACAAAGAGAAAGGGTAAGCTAGAGTAAAAATAATTTTCAACATGTTATTAAGCAAGTAAATGTTAAATCAGGTTATAAACATACAAAACATTAAGCACCCAATTCGTGTGATAGCAAACAAATGCAGGACCTTATGACTCAATTATACGGATTATACTCTTGATATAGAATTCTAAAGGAAGTATGTGCCTATGCTGGTTTCTAAACTCTGCAGAGTCTAGACACAAGGGGTTATCACCCAACCACACACAGGGTTAATCCTCTAATGTATTGGGCCCAATATGTCCCAAGACTAGGACCTCCTACCACTCTCATCACATAAATCATTTTGCTCTATGTGAGCGTGAACGATTATTAGAGTTCAAGATACCTTCCTTTATTTAGACATCTTTTATATCAAGGTATACACTAACCATCATCACCAAGAGTTTCCCTTGAAACTCTTTTACCAACAATTTCCACATGCCATCTCAATCATTCAAGTCTCATGCCAATCCACCACCAACCAAACAAGTCATCTTTTCCATTTCATACTCAACATAACAAGATATCATTTAATCTCATACTTTATAAATGAATACCATGACATACATATATCACAAAATAGTATTCATTCCAAATAAGTGAGTGCCAACATTTAAGTACCTGCAATTCCATATAATCAAGCACAACACACAACCATAATTCTTACATCAAAATTCCGAAGAAAATTTATTATCACAAAACCAAAATCACTACAATAATGCGTGACACATTTCTCAATCTACAGACATTTAATCGACGATCCAATCGGTCAAACCATAAAATAGCATGTTATGAACCAAATGTCCAAATTTGAGTTCAATCCAACGGTTAATGAGTTGGGAAAGTCAATTTTACTAAAATTACAAATATCAGAAGAAAGACATAGTCGCCCAACGACCAAGGCACTCGCCCAACGACCACCCGACGCTTCCAAAATACAAAAAATAACGTCAAATATCACAGTTTCATGAATATTTGAACCCCTAACTTGGAAATACACCAAAAATTAACGTTTTCCCCAATCTTGTCTCATATTCCACAAAACACTAATCACATAAACTAGAAATCATATGAATACAAGGTGTAGATCCCCTTACCTTAATAAAACTTAGCCAAACAAAACAGGAACAAGAAAAACAACTTAAAAACGTGAAACCCTAACTTTCCTTACCTGGAATAAGAGGACTGTGGTGTAAGAAAGCTCAAACAAGGCTCACTACAGCATAACAGTAGCTTAAGAAGCTGAACAAGAAGGACGTACAAGTATGAAAATGAGACCTTGACAAAGACTACGTGAGACCATAGTTTAGGAACAAAGACAAGCGGAAAGAAAATGTGGTTTAATGTAACTTACAGGGAGATATGAACTCACGCAGCTCCAAACAAGGACGGTTCACTAGCTCAAGGTGCAAAGGTTGGTGCCCTAGCAGAGCTCTTGCAGCACTACAAGGGAGGGGGGAGACTGTTTTTTGTAAAAAAGTGTCAGAATGAAGAGTGAGTGACTGTGAGGGAGGTCTTAGGGATTCAAAGTGGGCTGAACATGGGCCCTTGAAAAGGCTAGGCCCCAACCCCTCTGTGGAACAAAGTGTAAAAATAAAAGAGGTCTCACAATTATTATTGTTATTATTATCATTATTTTATTTTATTTATAATTTTATTATTATTATATTTATTATTATTCCTTTATTTTATTATTATTATTATTTTATTATTATTGTTTTATCTTATCAGTATTACCTTTTTATTGTAACTAGTAGATTGACCCATGCGTACACACGGGTTGTATTTTTTTTATTTTGTATAAAAATAATAAAGTAGTGAAAATATTATGTAATGAAATATCTTGAAAATTAGGTTATATTGGTGTAAATGTTATTATTAAAGTAACGAAGTAGTAAATTTAAGTGATGTGATAATAATTTCAGTTTTAAATATAATAAATAGAATTGATATCATAGTATGGTGCAGTTATTTGATTTTACGAAATAATTATAGTAGCATGTGATCTGTGCGTGTACAATTTTTTTTTCAAATCCTTTTAGAATAATAATATAATTGTTATCATATTTATTTAAGCATTAAAAATACTAATAATAATATTAATATAAATTATAAAAGTTTTAAAAGATCGAAAATCTATTTAGCATAATTATTTAGTACAAAAGCATTTTTTATAATTAAAAAAACACTTATAATAATAACACAACTATGAATAGTAATAATAATAATAAAAATAATAATAATAATACCAATAATAACAAACTAATGACATAAATAATAAAATAATAATAATAATAATAATGTTTATGCTATAAATATTAAGGGTTAAATATGTTTTTAGTCCCTCAAGTTTCAGCGAAATTTAGAATTAGTCCCTCATCAAAACTTTTGACCAATTTAATCATTCATCTTTCAAAATGCATGAATTTAGTTCTTTTAACCAAGTTTTGTTAGTTTATCTGACGTTTCAAGCGCATTTCATGATAGTATTTAAATTATTTACATTGTTTGACACATTTTTGCTTTAATGTTAACTTAAATATTATCATGAAATGTGCTTGAAACGTTATATAAACTTAAAAAAATTTGGTTAAAAGGACTAAATTCACGCATTTTGAAAGATGAAGGACTAAATTGGTATAAAGTTTTGATGAGGGACTAATTTCAAAATTCACTGAAACTTGAGGGACCAAAAACATATTTAACCCAAATATTAATGTCAATGCTAATACTAAGGCTAATGTTAACGATCATAATATATAATTATATATAAAGATAAACATTAATGACAAAACAAATAAAAAGGACAAGTAATTCAGTTATGATCTCGTAGTAAATAAAATTAAGATGTATGTATAACTATAATAATAATAATAAAAATAATAATAATATAATAATATCCCGTAGTGATAAAAAAATAATACAACAATTACATATATCAATATATACACATTTTTGTGTCCTCTTTTTGTTTTTACAACTTTATCTTCTTAATTATTAATTATTATTTTTTAAATTTAAATAATTATTCATAATAAAAAAAATTGTCAGTTTTATCATTTTACTAATTTTACTAACTATTTTTTTTAATTCAAACAATTACATAAATATAAAGATAAAATGAACAACAAAACAAATATAAAGTGCAAGTAATTGAGATATGATCCTATAGTAAATAAAAGTAAAATATGTGTCTAACTATAATAACAATAATAATAATATAACAATGTCACATAGTGATAAAAATAAAAATAATAATAATAATAATAATAATAATACAACTACATATATAAAGAGATAAACATTTTTTTAGTCATTTTTTATTTTTTCAATTTTATTCTCTTAATTATTATATTTTAAATTTAAATAGTTATTTATAACAAAAAAAATATTATTCAGTTTTATTATTTAACTAATTTTAGTAACTACTTTTTTGAATTGAAATAATGGTTCAAATATAAAGATAAATAACTAACAAAACAAATAAAAAGTCAAGTAATTAAAAAGTAAGATGTGTATCTAACCATAATAACAAAAAATATAATAATAATAATAATTTTTATAATAATTATAGTTCTTAATAATAATAATAGTAATATAATAATAGAGATAATTATAGTTAATAATAATGATAATAATACTTATAGTTGATAGTAATAATGATCATAATATTTATAGTTGATAATAATAATTATAGTTAATAATTGTTATTATAATTATAGTTAATAATTATTATTATAATTATAGTTAGAGTTGATAATAATAGTAATAATTATAGTTATAATTGATAATAATAACAATAATAATAATAATATAAAAATAAAATAATAATTATCATGAAAATTATGTTATATTGTTGTAAATGTCATTATTAAAATAATGAAGTAGTAAATTTAGTTTTAAATATAATAAATAAAATTGATATCACAATATAGTGCAATTAATCAATTTTATGAAATAATTATAGTAGCCTATGATCCGTGCGTGATAAGAAGTGAACTTTAAGCCTAACTCAACCTTACAAAATCGACTTTTATGGTGAGGTTTGCACCCTATTTATATACTATGAGATTGCGTTATCTCTAGTCGATGTGGTTCTTCCAACACATCCCCTCAGGCCGAAGTATATACATCTCGTGCGTGGGTCTACAAATTGGTGGTTCGATAGCAGGTGAAATAGAATGTCCAATAAATTTCGCTAGGATAAACTTTTTTAAAGAATGACTCTGATACCCTGTAAGAAGTGGACTTTAAGCATAATTCAACCCCACAAAACTGGTTTTTAAGGTGAGGTTTGTACGCATGATTTTCTTTATATTTCAAATCATTTTAGAATAATAATATAATTGTTATTCTATTTATTTAACCATTAAAAATAGTAATAATAAATTTTTTATAAATTATAAATTGTAAAATTTGTAAAAGATTAAAAATCTATTTAGAAAAAATATATAGTATAATGTTTTTTATAATTAAAAAAATACTTATAATAATAACACCATTGAATAGCAATAATAATAATGATACCAATAATAAAAAACTAATAATAATAATAATAATAATAATAATAATAATAATAATAATAATAATAATAATGTTTATGCTATAAATATTAATGCCAATGTTAATATTAAGGTTAATGTTAACTATAAAAATATATAATTATATAAAGATATACATAAACAACAAAACAAATTAAGAGGGCAAGTAATTCAAATATGATCTCATAGTAAATAATAATAATACCATAATAATAATAATAATATCCCGTAGTGATAATAATAATAATAATAATAATACAACAACTAAATATATAAAGAGATACATTTTTGTGTGTGTCATTTTCTGTTTTTACAATTTTATCCTCTTAATTATTAATTGTTAAATTTAAATAATTATTCATAATAAAAAATTATTCGTGAGTTTTATCATTTTACTAATTTTAGTAACTATTTTTTTTATTCAAATAATTACACATTTATAGAGATAAAATAAACAACAAAACAAATAAAAAGTGAAAGTAATTGAGATATGATCCGTAGTAAATAAAAGTAAAATATGTGTCTAACTATAATAATAATCTATAACAATATATATATATATATATATATATATATATATATATATATATATATATATATATATATATATATATATATATATATACCCTCTTTTGTGTCCACAAATCAATATTCTAGTTTTACTCTTATTTTTAAAAGTTAATTATTTTATAAATAGTTTATTTTTAACCATTATTCTAAAAACCACTTTTATCTTTAACAGTTATTTTAACAACTTCTTTTGTATACATATTTTATTTTTCTAATTTTAACCATTGACAACTATTTTAAAAATTAACTATATATTTTTTATTAATCTTAACTAAAATCTCTATGAAAATTAAAAATGCGAACACATAGATCTGACAACGCCTGTATTTTCGCTAATAATAATAATAATAATAATAATAATAATAATACAATTATAACAATATCGCGTAGTGATAATAACAACAACAACAACAACAACAACAACAACAACAACAACAACAACAACAACAATAATAATAATAATAATAATAATAATAATAATAATAATAATACAACTATAATAATATCGAATAGTGATAAAATAATAATATTAATAACAATAATAATAATGATAACAACAACAACAACAACAATAATAATAATAATACAACTATATATATAAAGAGATAAACATCTTTGATGTCCTTTTTTGTATTTTCAATTTTATCCTCTTAATCATTATATTTTAAATTTAAATATTTTTAATAAAAAAATATTCTTCAGTTTTATTATTTTATTAATTTTAGTAACTATTTTCTTGACTTGAACCAATTATTTCAATGTAAAGATAAATGAACAATAACATAAAAAAGGGGAAAATAATTAAAACATGATTCTTACATAATAAGTAAAAGTAAAATGTGTATCTAATAATAATAATAAAAAA
The DNA here is from genome assembly GCF_037176805.1 of Vigna unguiculata. Taxonomy (NCBI): domain Eukaryota; kingdom Viridiplantae; phylum Streptophyta; class Magnoliopsida; order Fabales; family Fabaceae; genus Vigna; species Vigna unguiculata. The sequence goes on along the minus strand of NC_140800.1, from coordinate 27,348,499 downwards.
ATAATAATAATAATAACACCTATTATATTAATTGTAGTTCTTATTATTAATAATAATAATAGTAATATAATAATACAAATAATTATAGTTAATAATAATGATAACAATATTTACAATTAATAGTAATAATGATCATTAATTATAATTGATAATAATGATAATAATAATAATAAAAATTATATATATATATATATATAATAACTATAGATAATAAAAAGAATATTAATAATAATATTAATGATACTAATAATTATTATTATTATGGTAATGAACAAATAATATTTTTTGAATACCACTTTTTAAATTAGATAGGATAGTAATTATAATAATAATATAATAATTATAATAATAATAGTTTTAAATTAGATAGGATAGTAATTATGAATAATAGTAACAATAATAATGCTAATACTAATAAAAAAATTAATAATATTTTTCTAGTATTTCTTTTCTCATATCAATACTGTATTATAATAAAATTAATATATTACATATTAATATTATTAATAACAATAATAACTTTAATAATATTTATAATACTAATAATAATAACATATAATATATATATATATATTTATTGTAATATTAATATTGGTTATAATTTTAGTACTATTTCTACAGATAATATTTATAATAATAATATTATTAATAATTAAAAATACTAACATTTATAAAAATATTACAAATAATAATATTACTTATAATTAATATTATAGTTGAAATCATAAATAAATGAAAAAAATAAAAATAAATATTTACTGCTAATAATATTAATAATACTAATAACAATAACATATAATAGTAATATATATATATATATATATATATATATATATATTATAATATTAATATTGGTTATAATTTTAGTATTATCTCTACAAATAATATTTATAATAATAATATTATTAATAATTAAAAATACTAACACTTATAAAAATATTACAAATAATAATATTACTTATAATTAATATTATAGTTGAAATCATAAATAAATGAAAAAAATAAAAATAAATAGATATCTGTAGGATACTCGGGTCTTTTTGTACCAAAGTTTTAAAATGACAAAAAATTTAATTTTTATGACATGTGTCAATAAAAAAAAAATGGATAATGTAATAATTTTGGTGGTATCTTCTTTTCTTAATATATAATAGATTGTTTTGTTTCATTTTATTTTTATTACTTTTATTTTTATTGTTTCGTTTTATTATTATTATTATTATTATTATTATAATTATAATTATGATAATTAATTTTATTGTTATTATTATTATTTTTTTTACTATTATTATTATTATTATTATTATTATTATTCTTATTATTATTATTTTCATTTCATTTCATTTTATAATTATTTTTTATTACTATTATTTTATTTTATTTTAATATTATTTTATTATTTTATTTTATTTTAATATTATTTTATTATTGTTATTATTATTATTATTGTTTTATTTTATTTATGATTTATTATCATTCTTATTATTTTATTATTATTCCATTATTTTATTATTATTGTATTATTTTATTAGTATTATTATTTTATTATTATTATTTTATTTCATTTAATTATTATTTTCATTTTCATTATTTTTATTTTTATTGTTTCATTTTTTTTGTTATTATTATTTTATTATCATTATTATAATTAATATTATTATTATTTATATTATTATTAATACTATTATTTTTATTACTATTTTTATTTTTCTTTTTCTTTTTATTATTTTATTTTATTTTACTATTATTATTATTATTTTCATTTTATTTTATTTTTTTTATAATTATTTTTATTTTTATTATTTTATTTTATTTTACTATTATTTTATTATTATTGTTATTGTTTTATTTTATATATGATTTTTTATTTTTATTATTATTATTATTGGTTTATTATTATTCCTTTATTTTATTTTTATTATTATTATTTTAGTATTATTGTGTTATCTTCTTAGTATTATCATTTTATTATTATTTTCATTATTATTATTTTTATTTTTATTTTTTTTATTTTACTTATTATTGTAGTTATTTTTATTATGATTATGATTATTGCTATTTTATTGCTCGTGGAATATTTAAGGGCAATAATTATGTGTTTTTCCTGGTTTGTATATTGTTTGGTTGTCTAGTGTACCACACCTAGCCAACTCGACCAAATAGTAATAAAACGATACGTACATGCCAAAGCAATCAAGTAGTCAGCTTAAGCCGAGTTGGCCTAATCCTTACCAGACTAAACCTGTAACCTAAACGTCCAGAGAAACAACCTGCACAAGGCAACACATAACCAACATAAACCGCCAAGGAAAGTAGTCGGCCTAGGCCGACTACTCCAATATACTTAGTAAAACTAAGGTCCCCCCTAGTGTTCAGTGAGTCCTCTTAAGGGCCTAGGCTAGGACCCAAGCCCACTTACAACCCAAACTGAAGCCTAAGCCAGGGCCCAGCCCATGGCATAACCAAACATGATTAATACTCTATAAATACACGTGGACCCCAGTAATTTAACGTACACATTCATTACTCCATTAATCACTGATTTGACCTTCTGAGAGCTTTGACTTATTTGAGCTTCGAAGTCTCTTCTACAAGTAACCCCTCCTGGGTCCAAGCCGACATGTATCCACCGGGACGAGGCCAACTGAGGAGATAGCGGACTACATGGGTAAGGTGATGCTTGTGCCTAACTTATCTTGTTTGTTCTCTGCATGAACAATTAGCGCCCACCGTGGGGCTCGAGACGAACACCTTTAGTACCCGTTTTTCTCCGAAGATGGTTTCCACCCCCAGTAGAGCTGGAGTGAACAAGCAAGCGGATGCTGATCCCTCAGGACCTGCTGGCATCACCCCTGACCTAGCCGCCATCCTGGACGGCCAGGCAAAGATGCAACAAGAACTAGTAGATCTGAAGAAACGGTGCGTTGATGAGATGGAGGCGCTGTGGCAAGAAAACTCTCGCCTTAGGCGAAAGATCGAGGCTGATCCCACCCTGAAGGGAAAGGCCAAGGAGGCGTTTGAGGCTGCAAGGTCCCCGACCTTCCAGCCTACAAAAGAGGAAAGCGAATACAACCCCACCCCTCACACCTTCACCACCACCTAACAACACCCATTCCCTCTACCCATCCCACTCAATTCCCATCCACTCACCCAGGGCATACTACAGCCCCAACCCCTGCTGCTACCCTCCCCACCACCCAAATCCCCTACAACATACCCACCACCCTACATACTACACATGTAGCACCCTACAACCCACATTACCTTCCAACAACCCACATCCCTCCTCATAACCTTACCTCCACCTTCCCTACTATGATCAACCATCCCATCCCACCTCATCTGCTCCCTCCCCACCAGCCCAGACGTCGTCACCCCTTCACCGACTTTATCGCCAACACCCCCCTTCCTGCCCAGTGGGAACCCTTCACGCTGGACCGCTACACCGGCGAAACCGACCCCGATGAACACCTCAAAGTATACATCACCCATGTTGCCTTGTACACATCACCACCCTCAAGGGCTCTACTCTGGAATGGTTCACCACCCTTCCGCCTTACTCTATCGACAGCTTCGACATTCTTTCACACATGTTCTCCACCCATTTCGCTGGTAGCCATCCACACCAAACTACCACAATCTCCCTCCTAGGCATTAGACAAGAACAAGGCGAACCACTCAGAGCGTTCATAGATCGCTTCAGTAAGGCAGCTCTTCGCACCCCACACCTCAACCAAGAGATGATCCTTCAGTGCATGGCACTTACCCTACAACCCGGCCCCTTCGCCAACAACGTCTACCTCCACCCACCTGCCTCCATGCACGAACTTAGATTGCGTGCAGCCGACTATGTCTGCATGGAGGAGATGTAGACCTTCAATACCAAATTCTGCAATGACTATGTAACCACCACCACCAACCCTACCCCGCAACCTCCCCGCCCTGATACCCACCCACGCGAGCTCCGCCAACCCCGCTTCACCAGATATGCCCCTCTTATCGTAGCTCGCTCCTGCATCCTTGATGAGGCCCTATAAGCTGACCTCATCCCTCCACCACGCAAGACAACCACACCTCCTAATGCTGATATGACCAAATACTGCCGCTACCACCGCAACCATGGCCACACCACAGAAGACTGCAAAACACTCCAGGATAAGATAGAAGAACTGGTCCGTGCTGGTCACTTTCGCCGCTTCATCCGTAGAGATGATCATTCCTCTCGATCCTGCCACCTCCTCGCTTCGACCACAGACGCCCCCCACACGACTCCCGTCACGACAAACGCCCAGCCCAACCCGCTAACCAGGCACCCGAACCGGCCCGCACCGACATCACCCCCGCCGACCCTCCCCTACGTGGCACTATCAACACCATCTCTAGTGGCTTCGCTAGTGGAGGATCCACCTCTTCTACCAGAAAGAAACACCTCCACCATATCCAATCCATCAATCATATCACCCATTCCCACCACAGACGTCGTATGCCTCCCATCATCTTCACAGATGACGACTTTCATGGCGTTGACCATCAACAAGATGACCCTATGGTCATCACTGTTGAAATTGAAAACTACGCCGTTAAGAAAGTCCTCATCGACCAGGGCAACTCCGTTAACATCCTCTACTGGGCCACCTACCAAAAACTCCAACTCCCAAACACTGTTATGGTCCCGTATGACGAACCAATCTATGGCTTTTCTGGCGAACAGGTATCCACCCGCGGCTACATCGACCTCCACACCGTGTTTCGCGAAGGAACCCAAACCAAAACCATTCCAATCCGATTCCTTATCGTCGACGCCCCAACATCCTACAATGTCCTCCTGGGTCGTCCTTCCCTCAACACCCTTGGCGCTGTTGTCTCCACTCCGCACTTGGCCATGAAGTTCCCTTCTCCTTCCGGTGACATCCTCACTGTCCACTGCGACCAGCGCCTGACACGCGAGTGCTACATGGCCAGCCTGCGTCCACAACTCCCAATTCAACAAACCAACCACATTGAGCGACCACCTGGCTCTGGCATCGCCCTATTAGGCGAAGATCTAGACCCTAGAGTAGGCAAGGATGTTCGTCTCGAACCAATTGAGGAAACCTCCCCTCTAGAGCTTCCCAATGGCCACTCCATCAACCTAGGCACCGATTTAAACTCTGACGAGCGTGCCATCATCACACCCATCCTCATCAGCAACATAGACCTTTTCGCCTGGTCAGCCGCTGACCTACCTGGGGTGGACCCTCTAGTAGCATCCCACAAACTATCCATCTACAAAGAAGCCCGCTACGTCTCCCAGAAGAAACGCAAACTTGGCGAAGAACGCCGACTAGCGGCTAAGGTTGAGGCCGACAAGTTACTAAATGCAGGATTCATAGAAGAAGTTCAGTACACCATTTGGCTTTCTAACGTAGTCTTGGTGAAGAAAGCCAATGGAAAATGGCGGATGTGTGTAGACTACACGAATCTGAACAAGGTCTGCCCTCGCGATGCCTACCCTTTACCCAATATCGACCGACTTGTTAACAACGCGACAGGGAATAAAATGCTCAGCTTTTTGGATGCATATTCTGGGTACAACCAAATCCCCATGGCCGCATCTGACATAAACAAGACCGCTTTCATCACGGACGATGCCAACTACTTCTATAGAGTTATGCCCTTTGGTCTTAAGAACGTTGGAGCAACCTACCAACGGTTAATGGACAAGGTTTTCAGTCATGTAATAGGACAATGTGTTGAAGTCTATGTTGACGACATGGTTGTCAAGTCTCCAAGCCACCACCAACATGTCGAGGACCTTTCGGCGGTCTTCTCCGCGTTACGCCAATACAACCTTCGCCTCAACCCTAACAAGTGTGTATTCGGCGTCGACCGAGGTAAATTTCTTGGGTTTATGTTAACCCAACGCGGCATAGAAGCCAATCCCGAAAAATGCAAGGCCATTATCGAGATGCGCAGTCCCACTACCATCAAAGAGGTCCAACGCCTCATAGGCCGCCTCACAGCCATTTCCCGCTTCCTACCCAAACTGGCTGAACAAACCCAACCCATAGTCCAACTCCTAAAGAAATCCACCCGGTTCACGTGGACTGATGATTGTGAACAAATCTTTCAAAAACTGAAAACCACCCTCACCTCACCACCTATCCTCCACAAGCCGGACATCCGCCAACCCCTCCTCGTATACATCACAGCCACCGACCACACCGTCAGCGTCGCGCTCGTCCAAGAAATAAAAGGCACACAACATCCTGTCTACTTCGTTAGCAGAACGCTGCAAGATCCTGAAACCAGATATCAAATGATGGAGAAATTGGCCCTATCTTTAGTCCACGCAGCTCGCCGCCTACGCCCATACTTCCAAAACCACAACATCACCGTCAAAACTGACTACCTGATCCAAAAATTTTTGCAAAAACCAGATCTAGCCGGATGAATGTCATCCTGGACCGTCGAGCTGTCAGAATTCAACATTCGCTATGAACCCCATGGCCCCATTAAAGCCCAATGTCTCTTAGATTTTGTCAACGACCTCCAGCACACACCCACAAAGGACCAGTGGACACTTCATGTAGATGGTTCCTCAAATCCAAAAGGTGCTGGTGTTGACATTGTGTTAGAAGGACCCAACGACATCCTCATCGAAAAATCCCTTCAGTTTGCCTTCAAAACGTCAAACAACCAGGCCGAATACGAAGCTATCCTCGCCGGCCTTTCCCTTGCCCGTGAAGTAGGTGTCAGGACGCTAACATGCAAAATTGACTCCAAGCTTACTATAGGCACCTAAATGACGAGTTCCAGATTAAAGACCCCATCCTTCTACAATATTACCATCTGGTCCGAGCAGTTATTCAATCCGCCTTTGAACGAGTCCGCATCGAAGACATCCCAAGGACCGACAACATCAGAACCGACATCCTCTCCAAATTAGCCAGCACCAAATTAAAAAGCCGCAACCAATCCCTATTGCAGCAAACACTATCTACACCCTCCATCACACATACTTGTCAAAACCTAACCTACGCCCCAACTGACAACACAACCCCTCCCCAAAGCCATAACTGGACCACCCCCTATATCCAATACCTAAAAACCGGCAACCCCCACAAGATGCGGACAAAACTTGGCTGGCTAAGGCCGCCAGGTATACCATGATAGGCGATGACCTTTACAAACACGGGTACGACCAACCTCTCCTCAAATGTGTCACGGCAGAGCAAGCACAATATATTATTAAAGAGCTACACGAAGGCATTTGCGGCTACCATTCCGGCGCATGTACCATGGCTACTAGAGTCCTTAGAGCCGGGTACTTCTGGCCGACTATAGAAGCAGACTGCCAGGACTATGTCAGAAAGTGCAAACCATGCCAAAAACATGGCAACCTCATCCACCAGAAGCAGGAACAACTCCATCACATACTATCCCCATGGCCCTTCGCAAAATGGGGAATGGATATCCTTGGCCCCTTCTCACCCGGCAAGGGACAAGTGAAATTTCTGATTGTAGCTGTCGACTACTTCACCAAATGGATAGAAGCTAGAGATGTCAAAATGGGTTTCAACCCGTGAGTCAACCCGGCTCACCACGGGTTCGAGCCGGGTTGGGTTGAGAAAAATTCAACTTTTTCAAAAGTGGGTTGAACTCAACCCGGCTCACTTAATCCACGGGTTAAACGGGTTCGAGCCGGGTTGAAGGTGGGTTGGCCCACTTAACCCACCAAATTTTTTTACATTTTTTTAATTTTTTTAAATTTTCTTTTAATTTTTTTTAAATTTTTTTTAATAATTATTTACTACTCCTATTATATTTGTTCACAATCTCATATTTTTAAATGCTAGAATGTTGCCTAATTATATTTGAATAGTTTGAATATTTAATTAATTTGATTGTCAAGTTATATATATGTTGATACTTTAATCTTTAACTATAATCTTTATAGTAAATTACTCAAGTAACCGTCTTACAAACAATTTTTTTCTAAATTAGCATGAAAAAAATGTATAGTTTTTTTATTTATATTTTGTTGAATAGTATGACATAAAATTTGTAATATTAGCCATGTTTTCTTAGACTAATGTATACTTTCTTGGAAATAATTCTTCATATATTGGTGGTGAGCATGATCAAAACATTGGTTCTTGATTTTACTATGATTGTCATCTCATGGGTTACTTAAAAATTTATTTAAATATTTGAATACTAAAATAAATAAATAAATTTTTTAGGTGGGTTGGTGAGCCAACCCACTTAACCCACCAACCCGTGGTCGGTTGAGCCGGGTTACAAAATTTCTGGCTCACCAGAAAGTGAGTCGGGTTGGGTTCACTCATTTTCAACCCAGCTCGTGGTGAGCCAACCCGTGTGAGTCGGGTTGGCTCACTTTGACATGTGTAATAGAAGCCAAGCCACTAACCACTATCACGGCCCAACAAGTTCAGCAATTTGTTTGGAAGGATATTATATGCAGATATGGCGTCTCACACACCATCATCACCGACAATGGCCGACAATTTATAGATAAGGAGCTAACCAAATTCTACACTAGCCTAGGCATCAAACACATCACAAGTTTTGTAGAACACCCACAAACTAATGGACAAGCAGAGGCGGCCAACAAGGTTATCCTAGTGGAACTGTGCAAGAGATTAGATAGCGCCAAAGGCCGATGGCCTGAAGAATTAGTAGAAGTGCTATGGGCTTACAAGTGCACCCCTCAATCATCAACAAACGAATCCCCTTTCAGCCTAGTTTACGGTGCAGACGCCATGATACCGGTTGAAATTGGCGAACCATCCTTGCGCCGAGAACTATACGACCCAACCCACAACCATCAAAACATGGCCACTCATCTCGACCTCCTACCTGAACTCAGAGAAAAAGCCCAGATACGCAATTTAGCTGCCAAACGAAGAGCTTCCAGAAAGTATAACGCAAACCTATGTCTACGATCATTCGCAATCGGGGACTTAGTATGGAGGATGGCTAGCAGTGCAAGAAAGAAGGATGGCAAATTCTCCGCCAACTGGGACGGCCCATACCGCATACATGAAGACGCAGGAGGAGGAGCTTATCGCCTTGAACATTTATCTGGGGAAGAGATACCCAACACTTGGAACGTGTCCCACCTTAAATTCTATTTCAGTTAAATGTATATTGTATTAAGCTGAATACTTGTAACCCTGGGTGTACTCTTTTTCTTCACCTGGTCTTTTTTCCCTAAGGAGGGTTTTGACCAGGGAGGTTTTAACGAGGCACCCCATATTCAATAAATAAAACGAAGGGTTCTCAACTATACAACTTTCCTATGTTTTTACTCTCATCTTCGCTTAAGTTCCCCACCCTTACCACAAGTAAGCGGCCTGGGTTGAACACCCTTAACTTGTGTTCAGTTCGCTTAAGTTCCCCACTATTACCACAAGTAAGCGGCCTAGGTCGAACACCCTTAACTTGTGTTTAGTTCGCTTAAGTTCCCCACCCTTACCACAAGTAAGCGACCCGGGTCGAACACCCTTAACTTGTGTTTAGTTGGCTTAAGTTCCCCACCCTTACCACAAGTAAGTGGCCCGGGTCGAACACCCTTAACTTGTGTTTAGTTCGCTTAAGTTCCCCACCCTTACCACAAGTAAGTGGCTCTGGTCGAACACCCTTAACCTGTGTTTAGTTCGCTTAAATTCTCCACCCTTACCACAAGTAAGCGGCCTGGGTCGAACACCCTTAACTTGTGTTTAGTTCACTTAAGTTCCCCACCCTTACCACAAGTAAGCGGCTTGGGTCGAACACCCTTAACTTGTGTTTAGTTCGCTTAAGTTCCCCACCCTTACCACAAGTAAGCGGCCCGGGTCGAACACCCTTAACTTGTGTTTAGTTCGCTTAAGTTCCCCACCCTTATCACAAGTAAGCGGCCCGGGTCGAACACCCTTAACTTGTGTTTAGTTCGTTTAAGTTCCCCACCCTTACCACATGTAAGCGGCCTGGGTCGAACACTCTTAACTTGTGTTTAGTTCGCTTAAGTTCCCCACCCTTAACACAAGTAAACGGCCTGGGTCGAACACCCTTAACATACAATCGAATGCGCCATACATACACCACAAATAATCAAAATCCATCATACACAATAACATACAGAACATTAATCGTATTAAACATAAATGCAAAAGTTTACCAATGTAACACAATGTACCAACTATTACAGACATAGGCTCAAATAATATTTTCAAATCAATAAAAATCGAGGTCCTATTCTACTGCATCAGGGCCACCTCCTCGGCATCACCCGCTTCCTTCACCTCTTCAGCCGACTTCTCCTCCGCCTCCTCACCCGCACTGCTTTCATCTTCCTTGACATGCTTCCCATCAATAACATCCTTGTTCACATCAAACTTTGAGTCCGTAATATTAACTTCCTGATGGAAAAAGGCTGCTTGACGTAGTCCCTCTCAAAGCCGTTGATGTGCTCTTGTATAATACAATTATTCAAGTCGTCAAGCTCACCTACAACACCTTCATACTTGTCTTTCAGTTCATCATAGTCTTCCTCTAACTCCCTTATTCTCTTGTTTAATTTTCCCTCTGAATGCAAACAGCGAACCCTCCACGTTGCCAACCTCTTTCTCTCTTCCTCCCAACCCTCCCTCTCCTTCTTCCACGCAGCCCTCTCTTCCTCAAACTTGTCGACTTTTCCCTGCAACTCTTCTACCTATTCCCGACCTCCCTCCTTCACCAACCGCTGATATAAAGACCTCACGCGGCGACTTAATATCAAGGCTTTGCTCCCAAATTCCACCATTGTCCTCACGATATGACCTGCCTCCATACCATCAATAGAGTTTATAATGGTATTTGGGAGGTTGATCGCGATATCCTTCCTCACAGATATTTCTGGCAACTATATCAAGCTAGACTCCGGTCCCTTCACCCCACTAGCCGACCCTGCCCCACTGGCCGACCCCGCCCTCACTTTCTTCACATCTTCCCCCTTCCCCGGGCGAGGCGGCAACTCGACCTTCCTCTTCGTTCCGCTATGCACATGTACTTCCACCACAGACTCTTGCAAGTAGGGAACATCAGTCTTCCCAGCTGCCTTAGCCTTAGTGGTCATCTCCTTCCTCAACGACTGCGCCATGTGCCCTACAATAACATATTAAACCCCGGTTAAAACAACTTAGAATCAATAACACAGTGTAAGTAACAAACAAGTACCTTCAATATCTATAATCGGATGCACCGAATTATAAACTCTAACTAGGCCCTTAGTGGGCAACTTATCAACAAACTTCATCAAAGTCTCCACCACCTCCTTATCCCCCGCCGACAACTCATCAATCCCCATATCCTTGTACCGAGAAGGGGTGCCCGTCCAGCTAAATGGGAACTTTGTACTCCCATCTGCGTTCAAGAAATAGGGCTTGCCCTCTTCCTTCACCACAGCTTTGAAGTATCTGTCCTTGAAGTGCTTGAAAGACTGGGAAAATGCGTCCAATCTACTGATGCTGGGACGACTTATCAGAGACAACCAAGTTGTCGGTTGGCGGGGTCTAGTGTCATAGACATACAGGAAAGCATAAGGCGAAGGCTCCAAATATAGAGATTGGCACAAAATGCGAAAGGCTTGCATGTAAGCCCAACTGTTCGGGTGCAACTGCGTAGGTGCCACGTCTAGCGCGCAACACACCCATAGTGAAATCATCTAACGACAGCCGCACATGTAGCTGAGAAAAGTGACACATGTACATGTAGAAGAACTTCTCTGTTGCCCCCTCTTGCCCATGACACACACGGTCGATGGCGCTAACCCTTTCCAGGGAAACGATACTCCCGCTTACACCCTTTGCGATGACAGGCGTACAGTTCAGCCAAGAGTTCAGAAGGCGAGACCACTGGAACAAAGATGATTGATTACGGACATCAACAACTACCCACCCGTAACCGCCCTTGGCCGGCCAGTTACTCTCGGCCAACTCCTCTGGGGGATCTTCCCGGACCTCCCTCACCATTTTCATAGGGATTCCACTTACATTACCTCCAGAACTGGTACACTCCTCGTCAACTTACCTACCTCTACTCCTCCCCGACTCTACACTCTCACTACTAGACATAGATAACGACACGCTATCACTACTGGACATACCTTTACTCGTGTTTCTGGAAAGATGTCGGTTGGAATTGGGAACTAGTCGGACAAGAAAATGCACACAAGATCTCTGAATAGGAAATTCTCGCAAATGAACCAGTAAACCCTTACTTGTTTTGAAATGCATATTTATAGGCCAAAATTCCAAACGGCAAAAACCCCTTCCCACCAAAACAACAACCCATACCAATCGACACAATCATTACAAGAGACATAACTCTTAAAAACGACGGCGCCAAAACCCCCCTGATTTGACCCTTGACACCCTTTCACCTACCATCAACCTTTCATCACCTTTAGCCTTAACACTGTTCATCACATTTAAAGGCTGGGGGACTGGTGTACCACACCCAGTCGATCCCGTTAACGTACCAACATATATCACCCTTGACCGACACCTATATCGGCCAAGGCTGGGGGACTGGTGTACCACACCTAGCCAACTCGACCAAATAGTAATAAAACAATACGTATATGCCAAAGCAATCAAGTAGTCAGCCTAAGCCGAGTTGGCCTAAGCCTTACCAGACTAAACCGGTAACCTAAACGTCTTGAGAAACAACCTGCACAAGGTAACACATAACCAACATAAACCGCCAAGGAAAGTAGTCGGCCTAGGCCGACTACTCCAATATACTTAGTAAAACTAAGGTCCCCCTAGTGTTCAGTGAGTCCTCTTAAGGGCCTGGGCTAGGGCCCAAGCCCACTTACAGCCCAAACTGAAGCTCAAGCCAGGGCCCAGCCCATGGCATAACCAAACATGATTAATACTCTATAAATATATGTGGACCCCAGTAATTTAACGTACGCATTCATTACTCCATTAATCACTGATTTGACCTTCTAAGAGCTTTGACTTACTTGAGCTTCGGAGTCCCTTCTGCAGGTAACCCCTCCTGGGTCCAAGCTGACATGTATCAACCGGGACGAGGCCAACTGAGGAGATAGCGGACTACATGGGTAAGGTGACACTTGTGCCTAACTTATCTTTTTTGTTCTCTACAGGAACATCTAGGATTGTGTGTTGGGTATAACACTTTATTTTGATGATTTTATGTGGATTTATTATGATACTCCGGGATGTATAAAAGTAAGAATATGGTTGTGTTTGATGTATGACCATGTGATATTTTGTAGTTGAGTTCAACTTAATGATATAAAAGTATATTTACCTGTCATGGATGCATGTTTTGTGTGAACTGAGTGTCATGTTTAAATAGGCTCATTAGAACATATTCTAGAGTGTTAAATACCAGTAAATTACCAGTTACTGGTGTGGCGTTTGGTAGAACGGTGTAAACCGCCAAAAGATAGGCCACAAAGTGATCTCTAGAGTAAACCCCGAGAGTTAGCGTTTGGCGACAAAAGTGGTACCGCCAGGTGGTGTGTTTTAGAACTGGGCTTGCACCAAAATCCAGTGGGTTGGCGCCCAACGACGGCAAGTGTTCTGCCAGGTGGTCTAGAACGCGAGTTAACCTAGCGATGTGGATGTTGTGCTAGGCGATTTTGGATGCAGTGATGGATTACGCGAAGGATTCTACATAGCTTTGGATGGAGGTCTTGATGCGATGCTTTGTTGGGGACCTAGTTACGAGTGTAATTTGTATTGGGGTAACACGTGGCCACTTGAGGTTGTAGCCTGGTGGTTTTGGAAGTCCAGTGAAGTGTGCGAGATTGTGGCTCATATGGATGGGTTCCAGAAGATTGCCCTCCTCGGTGTTATCCGAAGAGTTTGGTAGTCTTGGGACAAATACGGACTACGATTCGTATTGGGGAACCCCACTTGGTGTTGCAGATTGTGATCGTGACAAATTTATTCCTACGTGTGGACTATTAGGTGGTGGCCTGTAGTCGGAGGAGCGAGTAAACACTCGTGGCAGCAAAGATCAATCAATGTAATCATCAAAGGGTATAAAATTAAGAGGCGTCCAGAGGAAGATGTGAATGTTAGGTTCGCAGTTCGGTTTTAGGTTAGAGTAATGGGTTTAAGAGTCAATACTTAATTGTATATTGCATTTCTCTTTATTTGAGGTCACCCTATCTGTGTGTGTATGGCGATGATCATGTAAATTGTTACATGGGAGCAGATGTTGATGCAGCTGTGCTCGTGGATGCTTAGAACCGGAGAGGCCGCTCGCTTGGAGACTTTTTCATGGATTTATATGTTATGATTTTCGGATTAAATTTGTAATCATTTTACATTAACTGCTTGGATAATTGTAAGCGTGGAACACATTTATGAATTTGATCTTTTGGCGCATATAAATTAAAGTTTTATTTTTCCCGCGTTTTGGGAAAGTATTTTATTAATAAATGCAATTTAATAGTATTCCAATTTTTTGTTTTTTTTATCCGACAAGGATGTTACATTGACCTTTGAGACTATTGATTTCACTTTTGGATATTAGTTAATATTTATCAAACCCAGGTAATATATTTGTCTATTCTTGGAAATTGAGTAACTGTTAGGTCTCTTAGTGTTAGAAACTTGATCATTCACACAACACCCACACACAGGCCACAAAACAAGAACAAAACTGATGTATTATTGCTTTATGAAACGAAAAAACTTTCAGGGAAGACAAAACCTCCACCCTCACAAAATCTATTTAGGAATTATGTGTAAACCTTTACCCCATTTCTTATTCACACTCTTCTTAAAAGAAGATTTACATCCCCAACTACCCACTAACAACCTAACCTCCTTAAGCGACTAACTGACAGTTTTTATTTCTCCTAATGTAAGACCCGAGAAATTTAAATAATTAAATAAATAATTATTTAGTAAATGCGGGTAGTAGAAGCCTTTATGACATTTAATGTTAATTGTTGTGATGTGGAAGAGTACTAGCTCAAGTGGTTGAGAGTACTTTGTTTGTGTGAGAGGACTTGGATTCGAGTCCTATGTACGCTATTTGTGTGTTGTTTGAATTATATTAATTTTAATATGCATGATTATGTTGGGTGATAACATAATTATAGAATTAGAAGAATTAACACAAACATGACTGGGTTGAATTGGTTGTGCCTTGACCTTGGAATTGCAGGGCTGTGTGTTCAAATCCTGTTTAGAACGAAATTAATCCCTTTATCACTAAATAATGGGCCTTGAGTAGCAATCAAACCACTATTAAGCCCAATTTCGTTTTTTTCATTATCACAATTAGGGGTCATATAAAAAGGCAAAATAAAGCAATTAGAAGGGTTTGGAGACTGAAAAATTGTGAGAATGGGGAGGAGCACGAACTTTGAAGGGAAAAGGTGAGTTGGGAATTGAGAGCAAAACCGCACTTTGTTCTGGGAGAGCAAAGGAAGGTTCTTAGGTACCACAAAGCCAAAGTTGAGCAATCATTAGAAGCAAGGATTTCCAGGTTAGGGGAGCTCCTTTCCAGGCATTTATATGATTGTTGAGGAATTTTGTGTATTCTATGAATTGGGGTATTGGATTGTTTTTTTTGTAATGTGATTAAACCCTTATGAGATTGTATGAAAATTTTGGGGTTTTGCGGTACTGTTCATGGATTATGGTTCAATTTCGCATGGTTGGGGATCAATTTGGTGTCTAAATCGTGCTCTTGATATTTGCATTCTGTGATGATTTTCTTAGCATAGTGGAGTGTGAATTTTGGCAATTGGTTTGGTTTCTTTGTGTGCGTGACAGGGAGCAGGTCCGCTATTCTTGCTCAAGCTAACTAGGTTCGCCTAGGCGAGAATAGTAGGAACAAAATTTTGGGTTGTATCTGCACATCTCGCTCGGGCGAGAGCAGCTGCATAGGCGAGGATTCGCCAAAGAGTGAGGTTGTGCTTAAGGGTCTCGCTCAGGCGAGGAGCCCATGTTTTGAGTGACAGAGTACCTCGCTCAGGTGAGAGGCACTCGCCAAAGCGAGAAATCAGGGTTGATACATGTGTGTTCTGCTGTTTTGCTGCCTAGGCGAGAAATGTTGTGTTGAGCGATGAGAGGTCTCGCTCAAGTGAGATGAGCTCGCCTAAGCGAGACTTCGTACGTAACTTTGGTAGCATGCTCGCTCAGGCGAGGAAGCTTAGCTTGAGCGAGACAGGCCTGGTCGCTTAAGCTAAGGCTTCTAGCCCAAGCGAGTTTAGTGCAGCTTGTGTGTATTGTTTGTACGCTTTGATGTAAATGTGGATCAGGAGATGATGTGCCATGAGCGGTTCATGGATGGTGTTTGGCATGTGATGGTATGAGCGAGGAGGTTCATACTCGATTACTCTTCTGTGGGAATACGAGCGAGGTAGGTTCGTATGTTTCGTGCCCACAGTTGAGAGATGGTGCGTGCGGGGAGGTACGTAGCTTGTGGATCACATGTGTTGGACTATGTGCGGGTATGTCCGTAGAGTAGGACTACGAGCGGGGAGGTTCGTAGGGGCATGACCACGAGCGGGCAGGTTCGTGTGAGCATCATAAATCCTGAGTCCATGGCTAACTTTGTTGGTATGATTGGAGGTTGAAAAACCTTAGGGTGTGTTGAGAATGTAACCAAAGTCTAATTATGATAATATGATTGGGTGTTTTATATTATTTCATTTATGTGATTGCTTATATTGTCGAGCTCACCCTTTCTGTTTGTGTTTGGTGATGATCGTGTATTTCTTTACACGGGAGCAGTTGATGATACAGGTGATGCTGCTAACACCTGAGACGGAGAGAGGGCTATACTGGGGATTTTGAGTTAGGGAATTCTTAGGATTTTCATTGTTTTGGCAGATTTTGGAAATTGTAATAAAAGTACTATGTAGTTTTCTTTAAATTATGGCGCTATTATTACTGTGTTAAATTTTTCCCGCGTTGTGGGAGTAATAAAGTGCGATGTTTGAACTTATTTATTCTTATTTATGTATTGATTTATTTTAATCAAGTAATTTCCAGTAGGGACGTTACACCTAACATCAAGATACTGATGTTGAATTATTGTGACATCTTCCCAAGCGGCTGCTTCTACCCCTTTATCCTTCCACTGAACCAAGACCTGAGTTCTTGCATGTTCAATCCTTGGTAGAGGTCCCAATATTCTGTCCAATATCTTCTCTAGAAACCAAATAGAGGCCTTGACTTGTAATTTCTCTAGAAGGTCTTTCTCAACCTGATGGTTGCCATTGCCTTCTTCAATTGGAAAACATGAAAAAGTGGGTGGATCCTAGTCGTGTCTGGAAGTTGTAATCCAAAGGCTATTGGTCCTACTTGTCTTAGCACCAAAAAAGGACCATAATATCTCGTAATTAGCTTTGAGTGCAACCTGGTTGGCATTGAGACCTATTTATGAGGGCAAATTTTCAAGAAGACCCAATCCCCTAATTGGATGGAGGACTGTTTCCTGTGTTTATTAGCATATTTGGACATATGCTCTTGAGCTCTTGTGAGGTGGAACTTGAGTTGGCTCAATGCTTTATCTCTAGTAATCAGGTCATGTGCCACAACTTTCACAATGATTTCCCCTAGAATAAATCTATTAATGGAAGAAAGAGGTCTGAAATACATGATCTCAAAAGGGGATTTTTGTGTCGGTCCTTGAAAAGTAGTATTATACTAGTATTCGGCCCATGTGAGAAAATGAGACCACGACTTGGGTTATTCTGAGCTAAAACACCTCAAATAGGTTTCTAGGGTTCTATTTAGGACCTTGGTTTGGCCATCCGACTTGGGATGATATGTGGTGCTCATGTTTAGTTATGTCCCCTACACCCTAAACAGCTCCTTCCAAAAAATACTTAGGAAAATGGGGTCCTTGTCACTAACAATTGATGTAGGGATCCTATGTAGTTTCACTATTTCTTTGGCAAACATTTATGCTATGCTCTTGGCTGAATATGAGTGTTTTTAATTGGTATGAAATGCCCATATTTACTTAATATATACACCACAACCAAAATTGAATCATACCTATTAGATTTTGGAAGCCTGACAATGAAGTCAATACTAATGTCTTCTCATACTACATTGGGTCTGGGTAAGGGTTATAACAACCCTTGTGGTGAAGAGGGTAGGTACTTATGTTGTTGACACACTAAATATGTAGCCAAAAAATTTGTCACCATTTTCTTCATGACAGTCCAAAAAAGAGATTGACTCAACCTCCTATACGTTCTAAACACGTCTAAATGGCTGATATAACAAGCATGCATTTATGATGAAACATGTCCTATTCCAAAGTATACTACCCCTACCTCCCAGGGTTACTCCTCATCCCCTCTATGATTTTCTACAATTTTGCATCCCCTTACACATCTTCTAGTATTGTTTGGAAGTCCTACCGAAAAGGTATGGAAATGAGTTGCAACTCTTTTTCATCATCCTCATTCTCCATCTTTCGAGAGATGGCATCAACTACTCTATTGGATGCATCAATTTTATATACAATATCAAATTCATATCCCATCAATTTGGCCAGCCAATTTTGCTCGTTTTGTGTGGTGATGCGTTGTTCCAACAATGATTAAGGATTGACCCCAACCAAGGATGGAGGCACATGCTTAAGAAGACTAAGCATGTTTAGAAAGGAAGTTAACTAATCCTTCATCCCTTTCATTTGTGTTTGTTATTTTTGATACCCAAAGTTGACTTAGTTGAATCAACTTTAGTTGACTTGTTGACCTTTGACTAGGTTTGACTTGTTGACTATAGTTGACTTGACTTAAGCCAACATGCTAATCTATGTTTATTTGCTTTGTAGGTTAATTAGGAGTAAGAAAGTAATGCTAGGTGGCGCATGGTGATTGGGAAGCATAAATGATGTGGAGGAGAGAGTAAAGCAAAGGCATAAAACATAAAGTAAAAGGCATGAAGTAAGTGTACCTATGTACCTTTGGTCTCCTTTATTTTTAGCACACTTTGACCACTTTTTGGAGAGATATGAGACACATTCTTTGTCTCCTTTTGTGCTAGAACGAAATTAGCCTTGCACACACCATAGTTGGCTCTTTTGTCTCTCATTTTTGTAACCTTATTTGACCTAGTTTCTAGAAGCTAGGGTTAGGTTTTTGTAGAGACATCCTTAGGTATCTTTTATTTGCTTAGAGGCCCCTAAACTCTTCTATATAAGGGGTGCTCCTAGGCATGTAAAAGGGTTGAACATTTTGAAGTAAAAACACTCTTTTGTCTCAACCATTTGTGAGAGTTTCCTCCCTAGGGAGTGAATACTTTTAAGCCTTATCTTGCATAGCAAGTGGCGGCACACATCCACTCATCTTCAAGGTTGCCATGGCTTCTAGCCTAGCCTTGTAGTGGCGTGCTTCTCACATTTTTACCATTTCTTTCCTTTCCATTTTATGTTTTCTTCTTCCTTTAATTGTTCTTGGTTTTCTATGGTGTATGTGCTTTCCATTTCCTTTTTGTTTTTCAATCAATTCCATCATCTTCTTCTCTTGAGCTTTGTGAAAGAAACCTTCACATCTAGATAGCTTGCTATCTTAATGTCTAGTGGGGATTTCACTTAGCTTTCTTAATCAACTCACACCATATTCAATAATCTTAAAAAGAAACAAGATAATCCTTCATCAAACAAGTACCTTAGACTTCTTTCGTCAGTATATATTGTAAATTTTTGCCCCAATAAATAGGATTTTCAATGCTGGATGGCTAAAACTAAATCCATCTAGTCCTTCTCATAAATGGACTTGGCTAAAGAAGTGTTAGATAAGGCTTTTTTGAAGAAAGCAATATGGCATTTGTCTTGTGTTAGCACAACCTCCAACCCACTCCTTGATGCATCACATTCAATAGAAAAAGGTTGGTTGAAGTCTGGTAGTTTTAGAACATGGGTTGTTGTTATAACCTCCTTTAAGGTGTCCATAGCTTTAGTGCTTTCTTCACTCCAACAGAAACACCGCCTTTTTAATAAACCTGTTAAGGGTTTTGCCATTTTTCCATAGTCTCAGATGAATCTTCTATAATATCCAGTTAGCCTAAGGAAACTCTGCAAAGCGTTAAGATTTTTAGGCAAATGCTATTGATGAATCACTGCCAGCTTGTCTTGATCCATCTCTATCCTTTTTTTAGAAATTACGTGACTTTAATACTTCACCTCTTGCCTCCCAAACTCACATTTCTTCTTATTTGCAAAAAACTTCTACTATTGCAAGGTATCTATTTTAAGTGAGCCATATGATCCTCCCATGACTGATTGTAAATTAAGATGTCATCAAAGAACATCAACATACACTTCCCCAAATATTGATGCAGAATTGTATACATTACACATTGAAAGGTTGTTAGGGCGTTGGTTAGCCTAAAGGGCATATGACCAAGAACTCATAATGGCCTTGGTATGTGCGGAAGGCTATTTTTTGGATATCCATCTCATACCTTATGATTTGATGATACCCTACCTTCAAATCAACCTTGGAGAAATAGGTAACACCATGTAGTTCATCTAATAACTCTTCTATCACAGGTATGGGGAATTTATCAAACATAATAGCCTTATTCAAGGCTCTATAGTCTATGCAAAATCTTCAATTCTCATCCTTTTTCTTGACTAAGATTACTGGATTGGAGTAGGGGTTGTTGCTTGGCCTGATGATCCCTGATATTAGCATTTCCTCCACTTGCTTGTGTATCTCAAATTTCAACAAATGGGGGTACCTATAGGGCATCACA
Source organism: Vigna unguiculata (assembly GCF_037176805.1). NCBI lineage: Eukaryota > Viridiplantae > Streptophyta > Magnoliopsida > Fabales > Fabaceae > Vigna > Vigna unguiculata. The sequence continues at coordinate 27,327,758 of NC_140800.1, read as the reverse complement.
TTGATTGGGTTTTCATCTACTTTGATGGGTATTTTGTGATCAATCTCCCTCCTTGGTGGCAGCTCTAATTTCTCTTGAAAAACATCCTGATGCTTGTGCATAACTTCCTCCAATTCTTCCCGCTGTCTGGATGATAACTTCTCCTCCAAATCATTTCCTTCCTCCTGAGTTGTTAGCCCCAATTCCTATACTATGGAGACTGCTTCAATTTTAGTTTCTTTCAACAGTGCTTGAAGTGTCACAATACTTTTTGTTAAAGTAGGATCTCTTTGAATGTGTACTACTTTTCCAACCACATTGAAACTCATGGTTAATTTGTTCCAATTAACCTTTACTTCTCTTAAGGATGCTAGCCATTCTACTCCTAAGATCACATCTACTCCTCCTAACTCAAACAGGAACGATGCCTCATTTATTGTATAGTCTTCAAAATTCACTTGTACATTCTTATAGCATCCTTGTGTTCGCTTTTAGTGCCCATCCCCTAATTTAACGCAATAGGGGGTGTATTCTCCATCGTCAATTAAAATTAACACTTTCTGCCCATTGATATTTCCTTGCAATTTCACGGTGTTAATTTGGGTTAAGCCTCCAATTGAAAATATAGACAACTTCATTCTCTTGTTTTCCATCATCCATGTTTCTTCTTCTCTGGTCTCACTGTCTTCCTTATCTTTTGCTAGTATTACCTGTTAGACTCGTGAAATTTAATTAATTAATTAATAAATGCGGGTAGTGCGAGCCTTTATGGCATTTAATACTGACATGTATGATGTGGAAAAGTACTAGCTCAACTGGTTGAGAGTACTTGGTTATATGAGAGGACTTTGGTTCGAGTCCTATGTGTGCCATTGTGTGTATTTAATTCATTATTGTTTTTGAGATATGTTGGATCATGATGAGTGATAACATAATTATAGAATTATGTTAATTATCACGAAACATGAATTGGTTAAATGGTTGTGCATGGAATTGGACATTGGCATGGTTAAGGGTTCAAACCTTGGTAGAATCAAATTTATCTTTCTTTTTTCTAAAATTTTATTTGGCATGAATGTGAAAGGTTAGAGGAAACCCTAGCTGAATGGGCAGCAAGGGAGGCTGGAAAAACAACCATAATTGATGAAGGATTGACCCCAACCAAGGATGGAGGCACATGCTTAAGAAGACTAAGCATGTTTAGAAATGATGTTCACTAATCCTTCATCCCTTTCATTTGTATTTGTTATTTTTGATTCCCAAAGTTGACTTAGTTGAATCAACTTTAGTTGACTTGTTGACCTTTGACTAGGTTTGACTTGTTGACTATAGTTGACTTGACTTAAGCCAACATGCTAATCTATGTTTATTTGCTTTGTAAGTTAATTAGGAGTAAGAAAGCAATGTTAGGTGGTGCATGGTGATTGAGGAGCATAAATGATGTGGAGGAGAGAGTAAAGCAAAGACATAAAGCATAAAGTAAAAGCCATGAAGCTAGTGTACCTATGTACCTTTGGTCTCCTTTGTTTTTAGCACACTTTGGCCACTTTTTAGAGACATATGAGACACATTCTTTGTCTCCTTTTGTGCTAGAACGAAATTAGCCTTGCACACACCAAAGTTAGGTCGTGTGTCTCTCATTTTTGTAACCTTATTTGACCTAGTTTCTAGAAGCTAGGGTTAGGTTTTTGTAGAGACATCCTTAGGTATCTTTTATTTTTCTTAGAGGCCCCTAAACTCTTCTATATAAGGGGTGCTCCTAGACATGTAAAAGGGTTGAACATTTTGAAGTAAAAACACTCTTGTGTCTCAACCATTTGTGAGAGTTTCCTCCCTTGGGAGTGAATACTTTTAAGCCTTATCTTGCATAGCAAGTGGCGGCACACATTCACTCATCTTCAAGGTTGCCATGGCTTCTAGGCTAGCCTTGTAGTGGCGTGCTTCTCACATTTTTACCATTTCTTTGCTTTCCATTTTATGTTTTCTTCTTCCTTTAATTGTTCTTGGTTTTCTATGGTTTATTTGCTTTCCATTTCCTTTTTGTTTTGAATCAATCCATCATCTTCTTCTCTTGAGATTTGTGAAAGGAACCTTCACATCTAGATAGCTTGCTATCTTAATGTCCAGTGAGGATTTCGCTTAGCTTTCTTAATCAACTCACACCATATTCAATAATCTTAAAAAGGAATAAGATAATCCTTCATCATTTGGTATCTAGAGCTTTGGTTGTCCTTGAATATGGTGGTTTCATGTTCTAACATTGTCTTGTGTGGCTATCTTTGAATGGTCCACATAAAAACAGTGTTGGCAACAACGTGTGCGTTTTTGAAAAAAATACTGCAGCTAGCTCAGTGGTCCAAAAGTAACTTTCTTTATATCAAAAGAAAGCTCTGTGAGTCTAGTTTCCAACAAAAAAAGAATTAACGCATTTGGAGTTCTGTGGAGAGAGTTATGATCAAATGAGTGAGCAAAGGTCAGAGCTGCCGAGAATACGAAAAACAACGTTTTCAGGTTATGTTGTGGCAATTTTGGCTTCGGTTTTGTGACTCTTTTGCTCCTAAATGTGGTTGGATAACATGTCTTTTGATGCTTAGTCTTTGAGCCTCAAATCCATGAGTTTAAATGCATGATAGCTACATGTTTGTGTATTTGTGTATGTCATGTTGAGTCTTTAAATGTGTCTAACTTTTGCTTGAGTCTCTTGTCATATGCTTCTTTGAATTTTCTTGTTCTTGTTTCTAAGTTTTTGAACTATTGCATGAGATCTATGCCTTGTGTTGTTGTATGCTCCTTGAAATTGATTTTGACCTAATTTTAAGGAACTAAGTGTTCAAGACACCCTAAAACATCCTTCTCATCATTTTAAGTACCTAGTTTTGAAAAGAAAAAGTGTTTTCAAGACCAAAAACAGTTTGGCTAAGAGCTTTTACAATGCTTGGTGAATCCCTTTGGCAATTTTTACTAGGTGTTATGCTCCCAAATTTTATACTTGGATTTTGGGTGATATTGGCAAATTAGTTCCATGTTTTGACTTGGTTATGATCTTTCATGGTGTATGCATGATTTGAGGTATAATCTTGGCTTGTTCAAATGCTTTCCATAGAGTCCTTAAAAGTGTTTTTCATTGTTTTAGTCTTGTTAAAAGTTTTGTCTCAAACTTTTCTTCTTTAGAGTTTAGCTTTCCTTGTTTTTGTGCTTTTCTTGCTTGTCACTAGGTGTTCTTTGTTTTGTCTTAGTAGTTTTCTTTTCTTAAAACTCTTGGGATGTTGTGGCCGAATCACTTGTATTGCATTTGAAAGGTTTTGAACAAGTTTTGAAAAGTGTTTGCTTCACTCCTTTGGTGGATTTTGAGTGCTAGCCTTGCGTTGTTACTTTGGGAGAGTGATCTAAACACTTGGGTTACATTTTGGGTTGGATTTGGTCTCGGTTTTCATGTTGTCTAACCTCTAATCAATTTATTTTGTCTCTGATTTGAGTGTTTTTGTTGTAGGAATCATGGCAAGTTCATCAAATGCACCTACACCAAACAAAAACAATACATTGATAAGATTGCTTCGGGATTTAGAGTTGTCTAGGAAGGAGGCCTTTGAACAATTGAGAAAAGACAAGGAGCAAAGTGACCTAAGAATCCAAGAGCACATTCAAAGGCTTGAAGCTAGGGAGAAAGAAAGAGAGCCTAGGAAAAGAGGGCATTCTAGGCGCAACCCATCACAAGAGAAGCAAACTCTAAAAATTCCTAAGTTCTATGGTGGAAGTGATCCCAAAATCTTCCTTGATTGGGAAGCTAAAGTTGATCAAATTTTCAATGAAAATCATGTAAAGGATCAAGCGCAAGTTGATCTAGTAGTTTTAGGATTTTTGGAGTATGCCAATACTTGGTGGCATAAAGTTTGTAAGAATTATGACCAAGGGCCACCCGCGGCTTCTTGGATGGACATTAAATCTCTTATGCGCGCTAGATTTGTTCCTCCCTCCTATAGGAAGGAACTTCTTTTGAAGCTCCAAAGGCTTCACCAAGGTTCTATGAGTGTGAGTGAGTACTTTAAAGAATTAGAGTCTCAAATGCGTAGGGTTGAAATAAAAGAAACTAACAAAGAGAAAATAAAAAGATTTGTGAGTGGTCTTAGGAGAGACATACAAGACCAAGTAGAGTTGTATGAGTACTCCACTCTTGAAAATGTTTTCACACTTGCCCTTGGGATTGAAATTCAATTGAAAAGAAAAAGAAGGGCAAGGAAGAGTTACTCACCCAACCACTACTTTAGTCACTCATGGAAGGGAAAGGATAAAAAGAAACATGATAAGTTCCCTTCTAACTCTCATCAGGAACCACCAAGTAAAAGTAAGTCACCAAGTGATCACATTCACCATTCCACTTCTCAAAGATCAAGTTCCATTAAATGTTTTAAATGTTTGGGTTATAATCACATTGCTTTAAATTGCCCAACCAAAAGGACCATGATCTTAAAGAAGAGTAATGATGTTGAAAGTGAACACTAATCTCCCCATTCTCTTTCAAAAGAATCTTCTTCCTCTAGTAAAACTAAAATTTTTGAGAAAGACCCTATGTTATTAAGGCGCATGATAGGTCAAGATCAAAGTGAGCTTGAGCCAACTCAAAGAGAAAACATTTTTCAATCTAGATGCAAAATTAACAAATGGGTTTGCTCTCTAATTATTGATGGAGGAAGTAGTACCAATGTAGCTAGCACAAGGTTGGTGGAAAAGCTTTGCTTAGAAACCATTCCTCATGCTAAGCCCTACAAGCTTGCTTGGATAAGTAAAGAGGGAGAAATAGATGTCAATAAACAAGTCCTAATTAACTTCTCTATAGGAAGCTACAAAGATGAGGTGCTATATGATGTTGTTCCCATGGAAGTCACACATATCTTACTAGGTAGGCCATGGCAATTTGATAAACAAACTTTACATGATGGCCATACCAACCAATACATTTTCTTCATAAATGGGAAAAAGACCAGTTTACTACCTCTATCACCTCAAGAAGTTAATAAGGATAGAAATATAATAAGAAAAGATAAAGAAGAAAAAGAAAAGGGGCAAGCTTTCACCAAGGTGTTACTTGCCTACAAAAAAATTCTTCCAAAGCAAGATGTACATCACCCTTCCTTCTTTTCCCAAGCCAAAAAGGAAGGCCCAAAGCACAAGCAAGAGAGGAAGAATAGTCTAGAAATTAAAGATGGCCTAACCAAAGCTAGGGGTAATACCCTTAGAAAGGATGTAACAAGAGCTCATAAAAGGGAGGTGCAAATCCTCCCCCAAATCAAGTCAAGCTCCATCTACAGAGGCTTAAAGAATTTGTGGTCAAATTCTCTCCAAGGAGGGGAGGATGATGAAGGATTGACCCCAACCAAGGATGGAGGCACATGCTTAAGAAGACTAAGCATGTTTAGAAAGGAAGTTCACTAATCCTTCATCCCTTTCATTTGTATTTGTTATTTTTGATTCCCAAAGTTGACTTAGTTGAATCAACTTTAGTTGACTTGTTGACCTTTGACTAGGTTTGACTTGTTGACTATAGTTGACTTGACTTAAGCCAACATGCTAATCTATGTTTATTTGCTTTGTAGGTTAATTAGGAGTAAGAAAGCAAGGCTAGGTGGTGCATGGTGATTGGGGAGCATAAATGATGTGGAGGAGAGAGTAAAGCAAAGACATAAAGCATAAAGTAAAAGCCATGAAGCTAGTGTACCTATGTACCTTTGGTCTCCTTTGTTTTTAGCACACTTTGGCCACTTTTTGGAGACATATGAGACACATTCTTTGTCTCCTTTTGTGCTAGAACGAAATTAGCCTTGCATACACCAAAGTTAGGTCGTGTGTCTCTCATTTTTGTAACCTTATTTGACCTAGTTTCTAGAAGCTAGGGTTAGGTTTTTGTAGAGACATCCTTAGGTATCTTTTATTTTTCTTAGAGGCCCCTAAACTCTTCTATATAAGGGGTGCTCCTAGACATGTAAAAGGGTTGAACATTTTGAAGTAAAAACACTCTTGTGTCTCAACCATTTGTGAGAGTTTCCTCCCTTGGGAGTGAATACTTTTAAGCATTATTTTGCATAGCAAGTGGCGGCACACATCCACTCATCTTTAAGGTTGCCATGGCTTCTAGCCTAGCCTTGTAGTGGCGTGCTTCTCACATTTTTACCATTTCTTTGCTTTCTATTTTATGTTTTCTTCTTCCTTTAATTGTTCTTTGTTTTCTATGGTTTATTTGCTTTCCATTTCCTTTTTGTTTTGAATCAATCCATCATCTTCTTCTCTTGAGCTTTGTGAAAGGAACCTTCACATCTAGATAGCTTGCTATCTTAATGTCCAGTGGGGATTTCGCTTAGCTTTCTTAATCAACTCACACCATATTCAATAATCTTAAAAAGGAACAAGATAATCCTTCATCAATAATGGTCATTGAATGGTAATTACAAGCATCATTAAACCAAAAATTTCATTTTTGGTCACTAACTTAGCATTAAGGCACCATTAAAAGGCCAATTTTAGGTTAGGAGAAAGGTTTGCTGTGTTGTTATTATGCTTGGGAAGCAGAGAACGAAATTAGAGAGAGTGTTGTGAGGTTTGAGTGAAGCAAGGAGCTAAATTGGGATAGAAGCAAAGGAAGGACATTGGTGCTCAAGAGGGAACATACAAAAAGTCCAAACTAAGCTAAGGAAACCAGGTCAGGGAGCTTTGCATATTGGATTTTACGTTTGAGTTTGAATTGCATGACATATTCTGAATTATATGAATGTCTCTCGTTTTTGCTTGCATTTTCGTGTTTCTGTAAAATTTCCAGAAACCGCCTGGCGGGCTATTCATAGCCGCCAGGCGGCACATGCATTTTAGCCTATTTCTGGGTTCCTGAAGAGGAACCGCTTGGCGGTAAGCTCCCGATTGCTAGGTGACGCATAGCTGTTTCACCCAGTTTTCTAGGTTTTGATGAAGGGTCTGGCGGTGGTGATGGAACTGCCAGGCGACGCGAGCCCTATGGTTCGATTTTTGATGTTGTATGCATTTGTGATGATTCTGATTGGAGGGAGAGTTAGCTTCAACTGTTAAGGAAAGATGTAATAGTACGAATATGGTTAGGGTTGGAAAACATGGGGGTTTGATTGCTGCTGTAACATCCCTAAGGAATATTACTGATATTTAACAATAAAAAAATTCAGAAATAAATACTGCATTTATAATATACACTATTTCCCCAAAAATTCATGAAATTGAATAAATGTCCATGGCTCCCGCCAGGATTACATAATATTCTCAAAAGAAAGTAATAAAACATATGTATATACAAAAATTATCCCCTGCTAGCCCAGCTCCGAGTCTGTGCGTCTCTTGGCCCACCTGTCACATCATCTGCTCCCGGATAACAAGTTATCCGATCATCGCCACACACACACAGATAGGGTGAGTTATGCATAATATATAAACCAAACATGAATATAAATATATTTCCCCACCCAAAATAACATAATTAAATTCATAATTTCCAAATCACCCAAACCATGACCTCATAGTCCTTCATGAGTCATATGCATGAACTAGGTCTTGGGACTTCCATGTGCTTCCACGAAACTGACTCATTCGTGGTCCAACCCTATGAGCTTATCCCGCTCATAGTCCTGCCCTACAGACTCCTCGTCTGTAGTAAAACATCCAAGTCTCACACTTGGACCCTGGCACGCACACAATCACCATACTATGGACTCCTCGCCCAATAGTAGCCGACGGGAACATCACAGTTCCTTGCCCATCGTGCGCCCGACACATGCAATCACCATACTAAGGACTCCTCGCCCATTAGTAGCCGACGGGAACTCAACCAGTTCCATGCCCATCATGTGTCCACCCACCGAGCACATCCCAGACCCCTATTGGACTTAGTCCTTCACAGCCCAAACATCACCCCACATGCATAAACAATCTAAACCTGGTATAAACAGCCAAGACACACTCACAAGCACATAAAAACATAGTAAATCACATAATCTCGCTTAAGCTAGGGACCCTCGCCCAACTAAGCCTTCTGCCTCGCATAGGCTAGTTTGTCTCGCCTGGGCGAGCTTAAAACAACCACAATCTCACGTTATCTCGCTTAGGCGAGATTCCATCGCCTGGGCGAGCTGCACCATCGCTCAAAGTAACACCCATCCCTCGCCTAAACGAGGAACCACTTAAACAACGTCATTTCCCATCGCGACCTCGCTCAGGCGAACGTCTCTCGCCTGAGCGAGACAGAGTCGCTCAAACCACCAATACTTCTCGCCTGGGCGAGATATCGCGCTCAAAAGCGCCCAAGTTTCCTCACGACCTCGCTTAGGCGAGTTGTTCCTCGCCTGAGCGAGACTAAGTCACTCAACACCAAACCAAGGTCGCCTGGGCGAGCAGGGCGACCCAAACCAGACGTGAGGTTCTGCAACTCTCGCCTAGACGAGATAGACTCGCTTGGGCGAGACTTGCAGGGTTCCCTCTCTGTCACACACGCATTTTACCCAAAACAGTGTCAATTCATACCCAAAAATATACCACCAAACATGCAATCGATACTAACGTAATTGTAATGGCAATTTGCACCCAAAACCTTGCTTTTCAATCCCAAATACAATCAGAAATAACCAAGATTAACAAAATCCTTATCCCACAACCTATTACACATACTTAATCATGCTTCCAACCCCAAATAACTCCAATTCACAACCACAACGCATAAGGTACGAATTTTACCAATCAAATAGAAATCAAATGAGACACCAATGACTCAAAATCACAGCACTTAGCAGTTTATTTGCATACTTAAAATACAGCTCCCCTAACCTGGAATGAATGCTCAACAATTGTGAAGACAAAACTCCCTTGATTCAAAACAGTTTTTTGCTTCAACCCTTGCACCCCAAAACTGGATTCACCCTCTCAAACTCGTGCTCCTCTCCAAAGCCAATTCCCAACATTGCCAAAACCCTTCCCTTTACCTAATTTTTGGCTTTTATAGGTGCCTTTAAGATGGGTTTTAAAAATAAAACGAACTTGGGCTTATGGTGGGTTTTAATTCCTCTTAATGTTAATTATTTGATAGTTTTCTAATCCTCTTGGTTGCCCCCATTCTGCTAGGTTCTCTAGCCTTCCACATTCACTCTAAATCAAATTTAATAAAAATAAAGGTTAAGTAAATTCCACACTCTTACCTATTTTTAAAATAAGGCATAAAACAACAACACATAATTGGCATACATAGGACTGTAACCCAAGTCCTCTCACACAATCAAAGTACTTTCAACCATTTGAGCTAGTACTTTTCCACGTTACATTAAACAACAATTAATGCCATAAAGACACCTTCTACCCACATTTATTTATTAATTAATTATTTAATTAATTAATTTTCCCGGGTCTTACAGCTGCGAGTCCACTTTGTGGTGGAATTCTAGAGTGAATTGGTAAGGAATGAGTGTGGGCTGCACACTGGTCCGAATATAGGTGAATCCACGAGAGGATTGGAAGAAATGGGTGTAGAGAAGACAAACTGGTGGGATTGGGAGCCCTCGCGAGGTGGAGAAAATTATGGATTTCCCATAATTTCTTATACACCGTCTCGCGGCACGGGGCCTGTCGCCAGGCGCCAACTTAGAAACAACCATCTTTAAGTGGCTGCGGGAATTTGGATGGTTATGTGATTTTGGGAAGATTAGTGATGAGTTCAAATTTTTGCCCTCATTTAATATTTAAATTTGGGGATTTAATTGAATTTTCTGTGCTTAAAGATTGATTTAATTAGGATTTGTGATTATTGGATTTATTGAGTAAGTTTGGTAAAAGTGGCGTAAAAATTGATTTTAGTTGCATAAAATTTATTGGATATTTTAACGTTTGTTAATGCAGCTGGAGTTTATTTTTGGTCAATTAATAATGTGATTTTGAAATATTCAAAGTTACAAAATAAGTCCAAAATCAAGAAATTCTGAAAAAGAATAAATCAGGAGCTAAATGCACCCCCAGATTTTATTTGCACACTCCTCCCTCAAGTGGACCACAAAAACTTGTTCTGCACCCCCAGTTTTCACTAAGTTACACCCCTCCTACCACTTAAACTCCACTCAACCAGATTATGCCATGTGGCAATCCCCACTTCTTAAAATTAGCCAACCAAAGCAAGCCACGTGGCAACAATCCTTGCACTAACAAGCTGTCCAATGGAAGGCTGCCACGTCATCACCTCCATCTCACTCATGAAACCCTAACCCTAATTTCCCTTCCACCCACCATGGCAGCCGCCGCCGCCATCTCCACCGCACATTCATCTCCTTCCCGCCGGCCACCATTCACACATCCAACAGCAGCTACGCCGCAACCACCATGCCTCTCCATCTTCTCCATGGTAGCAGCGAATGCGAGCATCTACCAGCCACGACCACCGCGAGTTCCCGCACCACCATCTTCGTCCGCAACCACGCCACAGCACCTCCATGACCACCATCTTCCTCCTTCGCGCCATCGCCATCACCACTGCAGCCAGATCTGCACCGCGACGCGCCACCACCAGAGGAGAAGAGAAGCTGCATTTGCGCGAACCTTGTTCCGCCATCATCTTCCTCCATCAAAGCGCGAGTTCTTCTTCCTCGCGCACAACCATAACAGCGCGCCATCATTCCCGCACCACCGCGTCGCAAACTCCATTTCCGCAGCCACCGCCGCAGATCGAACGAGATGAACGTTTCCACCTTGCGCCACCACGAACCTGCACTGCGGAGCAGCGTCGCCGGAGAAGAAGAAGAAGCCTGCCGCCATTGCCGTCACGAGGGAGGGAGGAGAGTGTGAAAGTGAAACCCTAATTCTGGAAAGTGTACTCTGCGCCACGTGTCAGTGTCTGATAGGCAGTCAACTAGTCAAACTCTGGTCAAACTGGTCAAACTCTGGGCAATTTTGTAAAAATACTTAAATAAGAGGGGCAGAATTGGAAATTGGACAGAAATTAAGTTGCTAATTAATTAAATAAAAATAAAAGATTTTAGCAACTGACAGATAAAGCCCAAAGTCCAGTGGAAGCCTATATAAAGAGACTTAAGGGAGCAGAAGCGGGACTGACAATTTACAACTTACAGCTTAGACACTTAGAACTCTCTGGTTTTGGCAGATACCGTCTCCACCACATCTCTCATTCTCTTCTTTTATTTTCTTTCCTTCATCATATTATCATGTATTCCACCAAAGCCATGGAGGGCTAAGCTTTTAGGGTTGATTCCACTGTAATTTCTTAAATGGATTCTGAGGTTAGATGAATTTATATGTTTTGTTATTTTGATTATTGTTGTGGTTTTTGTTTATCTATGTCCTTTGCTTCTTAATCGAATAGAAAATAATGATTTTAAATCTACATGCATGCTAATCATATGAGTTAAAAGGTTTTTAAATTAAATTGAGACTTTACTTTGATTTTGTTTAGAAACTTTCATTTGATTAAATAAGTTTTTGCCAATAATTGAGACTTTAATTTGATTAGAGGTAATTACTTTAACTAAAATTAGTCAAGACTTTACTTTGATTAATTAAGTTTTCTATTTGGTAAAGAAACAAAGGAATAGACATGATTAGGCATAGTAAAATTAATTGAGACTGTACTTTGATTAAATTTACTATGGACAATCTAAACAATTCTCACTTTTAATTGAGACTGTACTTTGATTAAAAGTGAGGATGCCAACAAATGAATTGAGTCTTTACATTGATTTATTTGTAAATCAACAACAATAATTAATTTAACAATAATCTCTAGATAACCAATGAAGAATCTTATTTAGAAAAATCAGTGGAATTGACCTATTTACTATTACTGTGTTTACAATCTTCCGTGTCATTTTCTTTGCATATCAAAACCCCCCTATTTTTACAGTTGCTAGTTTTAAATTGCATTTTTGAGAATCAAATATTTGAGATCAATTCCGTATTCGTTGTGAGACGACTCAGGGTTATCTTAACCCTAACTATTTTCTTCACTACAAACTGGCAATACTGAAGTTGCTAAAGTAGTGGTAATTTGATCCCCTAACGACAACGATATCAATTAGGTTCATGCTAAATGCGGGGTTAGAGATAGTATTTGGACATAAGTCTTGGTGATTATTTTGGATGGAATTCTTTTGTTGTGTTGTATGTATATATGTATATTCTATATGTAAGTTTATTCTGTTAGCTCACCCGATCTGCTTGTGTGTGGATATGATCGTATACGCGGTATACGTGAGCAAATGATGTTGTAGGTGGATTTGGTGAGACGTAGAGCCGGAGCGAGGGCTAATCTTGGGAAGAGTTTTTATCATATTTTTATTATGTGTTGGAATAAATTGTAAACCGTATCATTACTAAACTTTGATCTTGTAATGGAGTTTTATACTTATAAATTTGAGGTTGCTTTTAGTGATGTAATAATATTTAAATTTCCCGCGTTTTTGAGAAATGGCATTAGAATAAACGAGGTTTATTAATTAATTATTTATATTATTATTTAAATCCGTATTATCCGGTCGGGATGTTACATTTGGTATCAGAGCAAAGGTTTTCAAAAATGTTTTGGGGTCTATGGGGAGTGAGCTCATCGTGTTACGTTAGCGTGTCTAATTGATTGTGTTTTCTGCTAATTTTGGTTGTGAAATCATAACTTGAGCAGTGTGATGCGAACAGTTGTAAAATTTGGCGTGCACAAGTTATGGCCAACAGAAGGAGAAGGAATAATGCTGGAGCTGATGACAATGCTCAGGCGATTCATCGCATGGTGGACGCGATGCAGCCCATTGTAGCGCCACCCAGGACCATAGTTGCACGCACCTACTCGGCCAGTCTCTATGAAGGATTCATGAAGCATAGGTCAGCCAAGTCCTCTGGCAAGGCCACCCCTGATGAGGCAGATGCTTGGTTGCGTGAGTGCGAGAAAATTTATAGTGTTCTTGAATGCACTGATGCGCATAGGTTATCATTTGTCTCATTCCTTCTGGTGGCAGACGTTGAATACCGGTGTCAGGGAATGCAACAATTAATGCAGACCCGTGAAGAGTAGGTGACCTGGGCTACCTTCAGATCGAGGTTCCTGGAGAAATATTTTCCAGACAACGCGAAGCATGAGCGGGAGGCAAAGTTCCTTACACTCCAGCAGGGAACTATGACTATGCATGCCTATACTGATAGGTTTGAGTATCTGGCACAATTCTACTCGTCAGCTGTCACTGAAGAGTGGAGGTGCAGGAAGTTCGAGGGCAGACTTAAACACAAGTTGTGCAGGTTCTTGGTGCCTATCAGGATCAGGGAATTTCTAATTTTGGTGGAGCAAGCCAAAACAGTTGAGTAGCTGAAGATGGGGCCCAGTAGGATGGCACAACCACAGAAGACTACGACCGATACCAAACATCAGAAGAAACCTTACAGTCGTCCACAAAATTCGGCCCAGAAACTACAATGCTTTAATTGTGGTGGAGAACATTATAGGAGGGACTGCTCAAAACCCTCTAGCAGTTCTGGAGGAGGATCTAGCACTGGCAAGTGCTATGTATGCGAGCAGACTGGACATTTCACACGTCAATGTCCTAAATAGAAACCAGCTGGAGGTGCGCCAGCCAAGAAATATGTTGGAGAGCAGCCTAGAGCACCAGGACGTGTATTTGCCTTGACGACCACTGAGGCAACTTAGTCGGGTAATCTGGTGCAAACTACTTGCTTGTTATTTAATCATGAGGTTGTTGTGTTGTATGACTCAGGAGCTACCCATTCATTCGTATCCAATGAATGTGTGAGGAGGCTTAGACTTGTGATACAAGAGCTGGGGTGTGAGTTAATAGTCGTGACGCCAACATCTGGCGAGGTATCCACCAGCTTTGTTTGTGAAGGATGCCCTATGGAGGTGGCAGGCTGCAGGTTCAAGGTGAATATCATCTGCTTGCCAATGGAGGGCTTGAACGTTATTCTGGGAATGAACTGGCTATCAAGAAACCATATTGTCATCGATTGCTGACGGCGTAGAGTAGTGTTCCCAGATACAGAAGGATTGAAGCTTATATCGTCTAATCAGGCGATGAAGGAGATAGAAGCTGGAGCCACTTGCTTCATTATAGTGGTTCAAGGAGAGAAGAAGAGTACAACTGAGCAGATCCAAAGCAGTGGTGGATGAGTATGCAGATGTCTTTCCAGATGAAATTCCATAACTTCCACCAAGTAGAAATGTGGATTTCACCATTGATCTCATCCTTGGAGCTGGCTCAGTTTCGATGGCACTATGAGGAAAGACCTGTTTGAGAAGAAGTTCATCAGACCGAGTGCATCACTATGAGGAGTACCGATATTATTAGTGAAGAAGAAGGATGGCAGCTCTAGACTGTGTGTTGACTACTGACAATTGAACAAGTTGACAATAAAGAATAAGTACCCACTGCCGAGGATTGACGATCTGTTGGATCAGATGAGGGGAGCAACAATGTTCTCTAAAATTGACTTGAGGTCTGGATATCACCAGATTTTAGTTAAACCATAGGATGTGCAGAAGACAACTTTCAGGTCACGTTATGGGCACTATGAGTATGTGGTGACAAATGCTCTTATAATTTTCATGGACTATATGAACAGAATCTCTCGACCGTATCTGGATTAGTTTGTTGTTGTATTCATTGACGATATATTGATATATTTTGAGAGTCAGAAAGAACATGTAGATCATTTGAGAGTGGTGTTGGGAATTCTAAGAGAGCATCAATTATATGGGAAACTGTCAAAGTGCGAATTTTTGCTGGATGAGGTGCAATTCTTGGGTCATGTGATCCCAGCCCAAGGGATAGCAGTGGACTCGGCTAAGATTGAGACAATGGTGAAGTGGGAGAGGCCACAAATAATTACAGAGGTGCAGAGTTTTCTGGGTTTAACAAGATATTACATGCGATTCGTTGAAGGGTTCTCTAAGATGGTGAGTCCATTGACACAACTCACTAGAAAGGACCAACCTTTCTCGTGGACAGATGAGTGTAAGGCCTGTTTCGAAGACATGAAAAGAAGGTTGACAATCGCACCAGTACTGGCTATTCCAGACACGACTAAGACATTTGAGGTGTATTGTGATGCTTCATACCAGGGTCTGGGTTGTGTGCTGATGCAGGAGAAAAGACGAGTGACCTATGCATCTAGACAGTTCAAAGTTCATGAGAAGAATTATCTGATGCATGACTTGGAGCTAGCTGCAGTAGTATTTGCCCTAAAGACTTGGAGGCATTACTTATATGGTTCACAGTTCCAAGTATTCAGCGATCACAAGAGTTTGAAATACTTGTTTGATCAAAAGGAGTTGAATATGAGGTAGAGGCGCTGGATGAAATATTTGAAGGATTACGACGTTGAGTTGTTATACCATCTTGGTAAAGCCAATGTCATTGCAGATGCACTGAGTAGGAAGAGGTTCACATGTCTGCTATGATGATGAAAAAGCTAGAACTAATTAAAAAGCTGCGAGATATGAACTTGGGTATACACACATGCGCAGATCATATACGGTGTAGTATGTTGAGAATCACCAATGAGTTCCTAGACGATGTTTGGGTGGAACAGGGTAATGAACAGAAGCTACAACAGACTATTGGTAAGTTAGGCACTAAGAAGAGGAAAGACTAAAGGATGGGTAAAGATGGCATCCTACGTTTCACGGAGAGGATTTGTGTACCCAGGAGCCTGATACTAAGAAAGATGCTTTTGGAGGAAGGGCATAAGGGTCATCTTAGCATACATTCAGGTATGACTAAGATGTATAAGGATCTCAAAGTGACCTTCTGGTGGAGAAGTATGAAGACTGATGTAGCAGATTATGTGGCATCATGCTTAGTATGTCAGAAGACGAAGATTGAACACCAAAGACCGTATGGCACGCTGGAGCCTCTGGATATTCCTTAGTGGAAATGGGACAACATTTCCATGGATTTTGTTACACATCTGCCAAGGTCAGTGAGAGGGCATGAGTCCATCTGGGTAATAGTAGACAGATTGACGAAGTGTGCACACTTTCTGCCAATTAATCAGAAGATGTCCATGGACAAATTGGCCGTTGTATGTCAGGTGTAACATCCCTAGGGAATATTACTTAATTAAATAAATAAAGATATAAAATGAAATTCAATCAACGAGATATCATTATTTCCAAACGCGAGAAATTTAAAATGTTTAAACAACGCGCCAAAATTTAGAAAATAGTAGTATTAAAAACATTACAATTTCCAAAAATCCATAATCATAAATGAAAACATAAAAAAAAACCCCTAGCTATAATCCCAGCTAGCCCTCACTTCATCACCTGAGCATCCTCAGCATCAACTGTATCATCATCTGCTCCCGTGTAACGAATCACATAATCATCGCCAAACACAAATAGAAAGGGTGAGCTGATAAAAAATTGAAATAACATATATCATAACAGAATATAAGTAAGACACCCTCTTATTAATCCTAATTATTTCTTGGCAAAGACCTTAAACCCCAAGTCTTTTCAGCCTTTAAATCACATAAATGGTTAGCCTAGGACTCAGGAATATGATGCTCACACAAAGCTACCCGCTTGTGGTCCTGCCTCTACGAACCTCCCCGCTCGTAGTCTTGCTCTACGAACCTCCTCGTTTGTAGTCCTGCTCTACGGACCTGCCCGCCCGTAGTCCAATACATGTGATCCACCAGTCACGTACCTCCCCGCACGCATCATCTCTCAAGCGTGAGCACGAAACACGAACCTACCTTGCTCGTATCCCCACACGAGAGTAACTGGATATGAGCCTCCTCACTCATATCATCACATGTTAACCACCATCCATGAACCTACCCGTTCATGGCACAACATCTCCCGATCCAAGTATAGCATCATCGCTTAAACGCAACACACACAAGTCATTAACAACAACATCATCGCCTGGCGCAACCTAAGTGTCGCCAGGCGAAATATGCCTAGACCGCCTGGCGGTACCTGCCTCGCCGCCAGGCGCCACGCTCCAGACAGACCCCCTGTTTCAGGGTCTGTCACCTGGCGGAACACCCTTAGCTGCCAGGCACCACGTGGTGCAGTGATCTCTCATGCTGGGTCTATCGCCTAGCGCACCTACCCGCGTCACTAGGTGCTATATCAGTAGTAGAAATCTACTGGTTTTAGCACCTCCAATGGTCTGACTTGCAATATAATCCATTCCCGAGGTTCCAATTAGACACTCCTCCATCAAGGTTCATTATGGGTAGTCTGCAACTCTCATAAGTTCATGCGCCTATACTTTTAAATTTTCATTCCATCAATTTTAGGTTTCTAAGTTACCAAGTATTATATTCTTATATAAGAATTCCATCCAGATTATGACAATGCTTACTACTGATCCAATATTTTACATTTCATATCCCAACTTCCACTACTTGACCATAATATCAAAGCCTTCCGTCCACGTACTTGAATTACATTAGTCAAACCATGAGTGATATCATTTGGCTTATTCTTACTTATACTAGTGACGCATAGTCCAATATCTCAAAGTATACCACTTACTTATCACCCCTTGCAAACATTACCACATATTCCTCTCTTATATCTTCCAATCAATGCTACACAAGTTAGGATTTATGCGATAACTCCCTAAGGTAAGATTATCCAACCTTTCAACCCATCTTAATCAACACTCTACATCTTTTCCTTCTTAATTCTAATTGGTTAATTTTCCCAAGGCAGAATCCATACTCCAACAAACACGGTTCCCACATAGCACCATATCCTATTTTCCCATTTTACTCCCTCACAAAGAATTCTTGCTCACTATTTTTCCAATGTTTACTATCCATTTTCTCTGGTCCAATTCGCTTCCATAACCTCTCTCACCTAACAATTTAATGGCATAAAACTGATTTTTGAACCAGCGGTTGCCTAGCAATAAGCTGAGTGCCACCCGGCGGTACACCAGCACCTGGTAATACTATAGGTTTCTGTACCCGCGGGGGACATCAAATCCACCAGAATTCGATCTAGCTTCCAATTTCAACCAAGCACAATTACTTCATTCATGGATTTGTTAAACCCTCGCCCACTCTATCATTCTTTACGTACTCAATTTCATCCAATCACCTTTTAATCATACCTAACCCATAATTTATAATACTATTTTGATCTTAATATTAATCCTTCATGCCCCCATTCAAATTACAATTAGCAAGCATCACAAATTATAGGAAAATCATAGTGTTATGCAATCACACAAACATAGGAGTTTAACTGGAATTCCGCACATTATATCATTCACAAAAATGCAATGAAATAGTGACAAACATCGTGCATCGCCTGACAGTTCTGTCTCACCGCCAGGCAGCTCATGACGAAACCCAGAATTTTGGGTATAAACTGATGTGCCGCCTGGCGGCACCTTCATGCCCGCCAAGCGGTTTCTGGGCGAAAACCCAGAATTTTGTGAAAACAGCGTAATTAGGCACAAAGATTCATCCAATTCAATTTATACAAGTCACAGTATATTGAGCATGATTAAAACATCTAAAAACAACTCCCCTTACGTCGAATCCTCACTCAATTTCGAATTTGGTGTGTGTGCCTAACCCAAAAGCTCTCTTAGGCTTTGTTTCCCTTCCAACAATGGCTTCACTTCCAACTCTCTCTCTACAACCAGTACCAATTCACGAGAATTCTTCTGCCCAATGGTTCACACGCAAGTCCAAACCTCACTCTCTCTAATTTCTCTCTCTTTCAATTTTAATGCTCTCTTAATTACCCATTTAATTTACTAAAACGAATTTTTAAATAAAAAAAAAGATTAAGGCCATTCAATGAGTATTAACCTAGTGTTTTCCAGCCCCTACGTTGCCTTTCCATTAGCTGTTAGGGTTCCTAAACCCTTTCATATCCATGCCAAAAAGGAAGTTTGGCAAAAAAAGAAAGTTTAGCTTTATTCTTAGCAAGGTTTGAACCCATAACCACTCAATCACAAGGCAGGCACTCAACCAATTCAACCAATCATGTTCCGTGATAATTCCTATATTTTAGGATTATATTATCACTACTCACATCAAAATATATCAACAAAATAATACACATATTAAAATAACACAAAATTGGCATACATAGGACTCGAACACAAGTCCTCTCCCACAATCAATTACTCTCAACCACTTGAGCTAGTACTTTTCCACGTCATAGCACTCCGCATTAAATGCCTTAAAGGCTTCCATTACCCACATTAATTAAATAATTATTTAATTAACTATTTAATTTTTCTCGGGTCTTACATCAAGGAAGTGGTCAGACTACATGGGGTGCCGACGAGTATTATATCAGACAGAGATCCTCGATTCACACTGCGATTTTGGCAATCACTACAGGCAGCACTGGGCACACAGTTGAGAATGTGCTCAGCCTATCATCCTTAGACAAATGGTTAGTCTGAGAGAACCATACAGTCATTGAGAGACTTGCAAAGGACTTGTGTGTTGCATCACCTGGGCACTTGGAGTGATATACTGCCATTGGTGGAATTTGCTTATAATAATAACTATCATTCCAGTATTGGAATGGCACCATACGAGGCTTTGTATGGTTGGAGATGCAGAACACCATTGTGTTGGTAGCAGGATGGAGAGTTAGTGGTGCTTGGACTAGAGTTCTTACAACAAACCACTGAGAAAGTGAAGGTGATACAGGATCGGATGCGTGCAACTCAGAGCAGGCTGAAATCTTATACAAATAAGAGGAGGAGGCCGTTTGAGGTTCAGATTGGTGATCATGTATTCCTCAGGGTTACGCCTACAGCAAAAAT
This sequence comes from Vigna unguiculata, assembly GCF_037176805.1. NCBI lineage: Eukaryota > Viridiplantae > Streptophyta > Magnoliopsida > Fabales > Fabaceae > Vigna > Vigna unguiculata. Next base: position 27,307,968 of record NC_140800.1, on the reverse strand, counting down.
TGGGAGGGCTCTCAAGTCGAGGAAGTTGACCCCCAGATTTATCGACATGTACCAGATCACGAGGAGGATTGGACCGGTGGTGTAAGAGATTGCTTTGCCACCTCACTTGGAAAACCTACACAATTTTTTTCCATGTATCACAGTTGAGGATATACATTGTGGATCCTACTCATGTGCTGGAGGATGATGATGTTTAGGTGCGTGAAGACCTGACGATCGGAGTTTGACTAGTGAGAATCATGGATTCTCAAGTCAAGCAACTCAGAGGGAAGGAGATCCGGACTGTGAAGGTACTTTGGGACGAGGCAACTCAGGAGATGACGTGGGAGATGAAGGACCCTATGAAGAAGTCATACCCACACCTATTCCATGGTAAGTTCTATTTTTCGAGGATGAAAACTTTTAAGGTGAGGGGAATGTAAGACCCGTGGAATTTAATTAATTAATAAATGCGGATAGTGGGTGTTAGTTTTGAAATGGTTGAAAAGCCAAGAAGGGGGGGTTGAATTGGCTAGTTAAAAATTTAGGTTATCTTTGCAAGCTAAAAACCACCTTTAATTGAATCAAATAGATCACCAAGTTAGGATGCAAACAGTACTGAACTATACATTTTCAATCGATCAAAAACAGAGTTAACAGATTGATTTTACTAAACAAATTCTGTTCTGGTATAATCAATCGATTGAAACTGAAAAACAGTCGACTGAAATACTGGGAAAAATGCAAAAATACGAATTTGAATTTTAAACCAGAAACAATGCTCAAGAATGATCAAGATCAGTTCCAAATGATTATACAAACATGCTCAATGCTTCAGATGCTATGAAAACATGCAAGAACATGAAAAAGATGATTAAAGCACAAGTTCTTGAAACTTTAAAATGAAAATGCAACAGAGAAAGGTTAGAGAAGAGAGGACACCATGAAGTTTTATACTGGTTCACTCAAACCTGAGCTACATCCAGTTTGTCAAGGCAACCTTAGCTTGACTTTGCACTATTTCAAAAGTTTTACAAAGTATCCACCCTTACACTTCCAAAATATGCAAAAACACCATAAAAGACTCTTGAATCACACAAGAATCACACCAGCACAGCAAGAACCCTCTTGCAGACCTGGAAAACTACCAGGCACACACACAAAGCTTGAGAAAGATCAAACCTTAGTGGTAGCATAACCTTGCCTACCACAAACCACTTTCTCCAAGCTTCAAACCAAGCCAAAAGCTCCAAGAATTGATCCAAGATCAATCTTCAACAGCTGCAACACCTGTGATCACGAAGGAGAGAGTTTCCACATGTTTCCAAAACCAAATCGTGCTCTAAAAATGATCAAGAGACCTCTCTTTCGAAAATCACAGCTTTTATAGTCAAACTGTTACGAAATTCAACAGGTTGATTTTCAAATCAATCGGTTGATTTCACTTGACGTAAGTGAAATCAGTCGATTAAAAACTAAATCAACTGATTGAATTTGTTGCAGTTTAAGACTACTGCAACCAACATTTTAACCTGTTAAAAAGTCATTCAACAGATTAAAAGAGATATTTTAACCTGTTGAAAAACCATTCAACAGATTAAAAACATAACAAAGACCAAACTACATCTAATTAATGCTTTAAGGTCTACAACATGAATTACAAACTACAAGTACACTTTCTTAATGATGTAACTACATGGAGAGCACACGTTCCAGCCTTGATCACCATGGATATCATCAATTCTCCTTTCCTTCATCAATGTAGGCTTCATTCAAATGGTAATGGCTTCAAGATAGTTCAAAAGAGCTTCATTCAATCTTCATCAAATCTTCAAGAAGCAAACCACCTTGGTTTCTCATGTCAACAGTGGGAGCCTTTATGGCATTTAATACTGACATGTATGACATGGAAAAGTACTAGCTTAATTGGTTGAGAGTACTTGGTTATGTGAGAGGACTTGGGTTCGAGTCCTATGTGTGCCATTGTGTGTATTTAATTCATTATTGTTTTTGAGATATGTTGGATCATGATGCGTGATAACATAATTATAAAATTTTGTTAATTATCATGAAAGATGAATTGGTTAAATGGTTGTGCATGGAATTGGACATTAGCATGGTTAGGGGTACAAACCTTGGTAGAATCAAAATTATCTTTCTTTTTGCCAAATTTTATTTGGCATGAATGTGAAAGGTTAGAGGAAACCCTAGCTGAATGGGCAGCCAAATAAGGCTGGAAAAACAACCATAATGGTCCTTGAATGGTAATTACAAGCATCATTAGTTTTTGGTCATTAACTTAGAATTAAGGCACCATTAAAAGGCCAATTTTAGGTTAGGAGAAAGGTTTATTGTGTTGTTATTGTGCTTGGGAAGCATAGAACGAAATTAGAGAGAGTGTTGTGAGGTTTGAGTGAAGCAAGGAGTTAAATTGGGATAGAAGCAAAGGAAGGACATTGTTGATCAAGAGGGAACTTACAAAAAGTCCAAACTAAGCTAAGGAAACCAAATTAGGGAAACTTTACACATTGGATTTTACGTTTGAGTTTGAATTGCATGACATATTCTGAATTGTATGAATGTCTCTCATTTCTGCTTGCATTTTCGTGTTTTTGGAAAATTTTCAAACATCACCTGGTGGGCTATTCATTGTCGCCAGGCGGCACATACATTTTAGCCTATTTTTGGGTTCCTAAAGAGGAACCACCTAGCAGTAAGCTCTCGATCGCCAAGCGATGCATAATTGTTTCATCCAGTTTTCTGGGTTTTGATGAAGGGTCTGGCGGTGGTGATGGAATTGTCAGGCGACATGAGCCCTATGGTTCGATCTTTTATGTTGTGTGCACTCGGGATGATTTTGATTGGAGGGACAGTTAGCTTCAATTGTTAAGGAAAGATGTAATAGTAAAACTTCTCCGAGTTTAGTGTAATTAAGGGCTAAATTTGATGGAACAATATGAATATGGTTAGGGTTGGAAAGCATGGGGGTTTGATTTCTGTGAGTCCACTTAGTGGTGGAATTCTAGAGTGAATTGGTAAGGAATGAGTGTAGGCTGCACACTGGTTTGAATGTAGGTGAATGCACGAGAGGATTGGAAGAAATAGGCGTAGAGAAGACAAACTGGTGGGATTTAGAGCCCTTACGAGGTGGAGAAAATTTTGTATTTTCCTATAATTTCTTATACACCGCCTGGCGGCACGGGGCCTGCCGCCAGGCACCATCTTAAAAATAGCCATCTTTGAGTGCCTGTGAGAATTTGGATGGTTCTGTGAATTTGGGAAGATCAGGTTCGTGCTAAATGCGGGGTTAGAGATAGAATTTGGACATAAGTCTTGGTGATGATTTGAGCAAAAAAGAAGTAGGAAATTAATCCATTCCTTGGTGAAGTGAAGGGTGGTTATAATGCAGTAGGTGCAAGGAAATATGGGATGATGTTCAGTACAATATACCTTGTAATTATGAGTAACTAGTTAGACGATACAGGGAATGCACTATTATAAGCTAGTTACATGAGAAGTGAGAACTCTTATGAATAATTAAAATAGATTGGATAAATCCACGTAAACTTGTAAGTATTGGAAGAGAATAATATCTTGAGGTAAATCTGACTCATGGGGAATGGGGTGATATTAGTAGTGGTTCAATTTAATGACAAGAGGTATTCATATTAGTTATAGATGGTATATGATTGAATTGACAAACTCTTGACTTGGTAATTATGTTAGTGGTAGTGTGTTGTAAGCGCTAGGTAGTTTTGCTGCAGTAGATTGGTGCTTATGCTTGCTATGATGTTCGTGATCTACAAGGCTTATAGGATACCTTAAAGGTCGGCTTGCTGGTGTTCCTTGAGTTGTGGCTCGGAACGTATCCCTTGAATTGTGGCTTGGGATAGGGGTTAAGCACGTGGTAGTCCTTGAGTTGTGGCTCAGAACTCTTGAGTTGTGGCTCGGGATGGCGGATGAACACGAGGAACTCTTGAGTTGTGGCTCAGGTTGACGAGTGTTGCCGGTGTGAGTGTGCTGGTTGTGGCCAATACGGATGGGTCCAAATAGATTGCCCTCCTCAGTAATTAGCAGACAAGTTTGGTAGTCTTGGGACGTTACGAACTATGTTCGTATTGGGAACTCCACCTGGAGTTATAGTGTGATCCGTAGCATGGTTTCCCACATGTGCTCTATCGGTTGTGGCAGCAAGACATCTTGAGGTACTCACTAGAAGACGTAGAACAAGGTCAACATGGTGGTGGCCATGTATTATTGAATCAAAGGATGGAATTCTTTTGTTGTGTTGTATGTATATATGTATATTCTATATATAAGTTTATTATGTTAGCTCACCATATCTGCTTGTGTGTGGCGATGATCGTATACGTGGTATACGTGATCAGATGATGTTGTAGGTGGATCTGGTGAGGTGTAGAGTCGGAGTGGGGGCTAATCCTGGGAAGAGTTTTCATCAAATTTTTATTATGTCTTGAAATAAATTGTAAACCGTATCATTACTAAACTTTGATCTTGTAATGGAGTTTTATACTTATAAATTTGAGGTTGCTTTTAATGATGTAATAAGTTTTAAATTTCCCGCGTTTTTTGGGAAATGGCATTATAATAAACGAGGTTTATTAATTATTTATTTATTTTATTATTTAAATCCGTAATATCCGGTCGGGATGTTACATTACCACTCTTAGATTTTTTTTCTAGGCAACGATGGCCTGGACTAAAAGCTCCACCACTATGAAAACATCTTCCCCTTTCCCTTCTCTTTAAGTATTATGGGTAAGGCAAGTTTCTGACCATCCTATTTTTACTTCCTCCTACTAGATTTCCTCCTATCCTAGAGCCTATAAATGACCCCCTTATTCTTTCTTGGTTGTACTCACATTAGTCCAGTTCTTGTAACCACAACCATCCCTCTCTGAAATTTGGCGTTTGCTGCAATTTGGTTTCGATAGTAGCTGGTTTTTTCATGTCCCTGATTCATTCAAGGACTACTCCACGTCTCTAGCAATTTCCATAGCTCTCATTAGATCCCTTAGGTCATGGGGTTTTACCTGACTCCTGATTCCATTATGTAAACCTGCAAAAAAATACCCCAACAGTTGTTCTTTTGTTAAGTCTGGGATTTGAGCCACCAACCTTTCAAATTCTTGAACATACTCCTCTACTCCCCCATTCTATGTTAGGGTTGTCAGTTTCTCAAAGACAATACTCCTTTCCTTGCATCTAAATCTTTTATTCAAAGCTTCTGTAAAACCCTCCCAAGATGGGTTCTTGGTTTTCTTCTTGCAAAAACTAAACCAATGACTAGTGCTGCCTTCCATGCTAATGAATGTTAGGCGTAATTTCTCCTTGGAGGAGATACTTTGAATTGCAAAGAACTTTTTTGCCCTAGCAATCCATCCCATAGGATCACTGCCCTCAAATGTTGGCAATTCTACCCTCTTCATCAAATGCTTCTGAACTTTTTCCTCGTTGTCAGAACCTGAATCTTCCTTCCTAATCACCTTTGCGACCCTATTCCTATTATTAACATAATTCTCTCCATTCTCTGAACCCTTTTCAGACCGTTCCTTTTATTTCTTGCAATTCTTAAACATATTTATGATTTCTTGAAGATTGTCTTGCATATCCAAGATGATCTTCCTATTCTTGCTGGTCCACCTTTCCAAGGCAACAACTCTTCCCTTAATGATTAATAGGCCCTTGGATCCGGCAGGTCGGACCAATTGATAGGTTTCTTAGTGTTAGAAACCTGATCACTCACACAACACCCACACATAGGCAACATAACAAGAACAAAATTGATGTATTATGGCTCTATGAAACGAAAAAATTTCCAAGGAAGACAAAACCTTCCCCCTTACAGAATCTGTTTAGGAATTCTATTTACACTCCAAGACTATCAAAAGATAAGCTAAACCTTTACAAAGTACACTTTTTTCTCATTTATACTCTTACTAAAAGAAGACTTACATCCCCAACTACCCACTAACAACCTGACCTCCCTAACCGACTAATTATCAGTTTTATTTCTGCTAACATATAACTTTAATGCTTTATCAATTACTTCATGTTCATAGATTGTGATGGGAGAAATTTGGCTGGCTTGGCCAGAAAGCAGATGAATTACTATTACCTGTGTTAAAGAAGTATAATAAACGTGAGGTTATATATTGTTTCAATAATCTCTTCCCTGTTTTGACTGACATTTTTATTGTACTAAAAGTTGAAATTAATTTTGATCACTAAATAAGGAATCCTTTTAGCCCATCCTTTCCATATTCATTACCTCTTTTGAACAAAATCCATCTCCCAATATTGAGGCAGTTTTTGGGTCTTTGGTGTTTTTCACCCTAACCTTCATAAACTTCATCTCCTTTAGGAATGTGAGAGGAACGATGTGCCCACATGGCTATCTAGTCTCCTCTAAACGTTTTCCAAACACATTTTGCTTTTCACTTGTGAATTCAAGCACGCATGCACTGATGTCATGAAAGAGAAAGTCAAAGATATACTCATCTGAGGCATTAGACCTTAGGATATATGACATCCCACACTTTCATAAAATATTAAAAATAACAAGGAGTTTGAGGATTGCGAAAAAGAATTATTGACTTTGGCATGTATAAAAAATAAAATAAATAAAAAAATTCAAAAAGGATAAAGCATAATAAGTTTTTCATCATACATATAAGAGAACAGGTGTTTTGACACCTTGTGCTTGAAATAATAAGCATATATGTTTATCATGCATAACCATTTTACAAAGTCATATCATTTGTGAACATATCATGCTTGAAAGCAAAAATTCATAACATCATAACATGAGTCAGCATAATCATCCAACATACTTCTTCAATCAGTTTGCTTTTTTAGAAGAAAGAAATTGATATTATTAGGTTCCCCCCTAAGCCTAGTCTCGCACTGGACACCTAAGCCTAACTTTGTTTGGCTCAAGCCTAATTTCGTACTGACCCCTTAAGCCCAACTTTGTTTGGCCCCCATAAGCCAGTTTCACATTGGCCTCCTAAGCCTAACTTTGTCTAGCCCAAGCCTAGTTGCGTACTGTGATGAAGGATTATCTTGTTCCTTTTTAAGATGATTGAATATGGTGTGACTTGATTAAGAAAGCTAAGTGAAATCCTAAAACTACTAGATCAACTTGTGCTTGATCCTTTACATGATTTTCATTGAAAATTTGATCAACTTTAGCTTCCCAATCAAGGAAGATTTTGGGATCACTTCCTCCATAGAACTTAGGAATCTATGGAGTTTGTTTCTCTTGTGATGGGTTGCGCCTAGAATGCCCTCTTTTCCTAGCCTCTCTTTCTTGCTCTTTAGCTTCAAGCCTTTGAATGTGCTCTTGGATTCTTAGGTCACTTTGCTCCTTGTCTTTTCTCAATTGTTCAAAGGCCTCCTTCCTAGACAACTCCAAATCTCGAAGCAATCTCATCAATGTATTGTTTTTGTTTGGTGTAGGTGCATTTGATGAACTTGCCATGATTCCTACAACAAAAACACTCAAATCCGAGACAAAATAAATGGATTAGGGGTTAGACAACATGAAAATCGAGACCAAATCCAACCCAAAATGCAACACAAGTGTTTAGATCACACTCCCAAAGTAACAAGGCAAGGCTAGCACTCAAAATCCACCAAAGGAGTGAAGCAAACACTTTTAAAAACTTGTTCAAAATATTTCAAATGCAATACAAGTGATTCGACCACAACATCCCAAGAGTTTCAAGAAAAGAAAACTACTAAGACAAAACAAAGAACACCTAGTGACAAGCAAGAAAAACACAAAAACAAGGAAAGCTAAACTCTAAAGAAGAAAAGTTTGAGACAAAACTTTTAACAAGACTAAAACAAGAAAAGCACATTTTAAAGACTCTATGGAAAGCACTTGACAAGCATCTTCAAGTCTTAAATCATGCATACACCAAGAAAGATCATAACCAAGTTAAAGCATGGAACTAATTAGCCAATATCACCCAATTCTCAAGTATGAAAACTAGTAGCATAACACCTAGTGAAAAACACACTTTTAGTTCACCAAGGAGTAAAGTTGCTCTCGGTTTTTAGGCAAAAATTGGTGCAAAATTTTCTTATTTCACAACTAGTTTCATAAAATGGTGAGAAAGAGTTTTAGGTGGCTTGGACACTTAGTTCCTCAAGTTTTTGGCCAAAATCAATTTCATGGAGCTTACATAAAGCAAGACATAAAGTGAAAGCAATATTCAAATACTTGGAAAAACAAGAATAAGAAAACTTCAAGTTAACATATGACATATGACTCAAGCAAAAGTTAGGCACATTTAAAGACTCAACATGACATACACAAAGACACAAACATGTAGCTATCATGTATTTAAACTCATGGATTTGAGGCTCAAAGACTAAGCATCCAAAGACATGTTATCCAACCACATTTAGGAGCAAAAGAGTCACAAAACCGAAGCCAAAATTGCCACAACATAACCTAAAAACGTTGTTTTTCGTATTCTCGACAACTCTGACCTTTGCTCACTCATTTGATCATAACTCTCTCCACAGAACTCCAATTGCGTTAATTATTTTTTTGTTGGAAACTAGACTCACATAGCTTTCTTTTGATATAAAGAACGTTACTTTTGGACCACTGAGCTAGCTGCAGTACTTTTTTCAAAAACGCACACGTTGCTGCCAGCATTGTTTTTATGTGGACCATTCAAAGATAGCTACACAAGACAAGGTTAGAACATGAAAACACCATATTCAAGGACAACCAAAGCTCTAGATACCAAATGATGAAGGATTATCTTGTTCCTTTTTAAGATGATTGAATATGGTGTGAGTTGATTAAGAAAGCTAAGTGAAATCCCCACTGGACATTAAGATAGCAAGCTATCTAGATGTGAAGGTTCCTTTCACAAAGCTCAAGAGAAGAAGATGATGGATTGATCAAAAACAAAAAGGAAATGGAAAGCACATAAACCATAGAAAACCAAGAAAAATTAAAGGAAGAAGAAAACATAAAATGGAAAGGAAAGAAATGGTAAAAATGTGAGAAGCACGCCACTACAAGGCTAGGCTAGAAGCCATGGCAACCTTGAAGATGAGTGGATGTGTGCCGCCACTTGCTATGCAAGATAAGGCTTAAAAGTATACACTCCCAAGGGAGGAAACTCTCACAAATGGTTGAGACACAAGAGTGTTTTTACTTCAAAATGTTCAACCCTTTTACATGTCTAGGAGCACCCCTTATATAGAAGAGTTTAGGGGCCTCTAAGCAAATAAAAGATACCTAAGGATGTCTCTACAAAAACCTAACCCTAGCTTCTAGAAATTAGGTCAAATAAGGTTACAAAAATGAGAGACAAAAGACCTAACTATGGTGTGTGCAAGACTAATTTCGTTCTAGCACAAAAGGAGACAAAGAATGTGTCTCATATGTCTCCAAAAAGTGGCAAAAGTGTGCTAAAAACAATGGAGACCAAAGGTACATAGGTACACTTGCTTCATGCCTTTTACTTTATGTTTTATGCCTTTGCTTTACTCTCTCCTTCACATCATTTATGTTCCTCAATCACCATGCGCTACCTAGCATTGCTTTCTTACTCCTAATTAACCTACAAAGCAAATAAACATAGATTAGCATGTTGGCGTAAGTCAAGTCAACTATAGTCAACAAGTCAAACCTAGTCAAAGGTTAACAAGTCAACTAAAGTTGATTCAACTAAGTCAACTTAGGGAATCAAAAATAACAAACACAAATGAAAGGGATGAAGGATTAGTGAACTTCCTTTCTAAACATGCTTAGTCTTCTTAAGCATGTGCCTCCATCCTTGGTTGGGGTCAATTCTTCATCCTAGTTGCGTACTGGCCCCTTAAGCCCAACTTTGTTTGGCCCCTTAAGCATAGTTTTGTCTAGCCCTTAAGTCTAGTTTCACACTGGCCCCCAAGTCTAGCTTTGTCTGACCCAAGCCCAGTTTCGTACTGGCCCCATAAGCCCAACTTTCACTACAAAAAATTATGTAAATTGTGGCGGTTTTAATATGGTGGTTATTTAAGACTACTGCTTTTTACATGATAATATAACGATTTTTGAACTGTCACATCTACTTAAAAACTAAGAAAACTAACTACTAGGGATATTACCCAAATACCCATACCTAAAATGCTTACACGTGTCCTTTTATTAGGTTTTTTTGTCTTTTTAGTTTCCTGAAGTTGGTGTTTGTGAAATTACGCACCGAACCCTTTGTTTTGGTGTATAAATTTTTTTCCATAATAGAGTCAATGGTTTTTTCCCGTTATTTTTGCATTGGCGCCATCACAGCAGATGATTTCTTTGGCTGAGGCTTTTGAAATGGCACGAATATTGTGCATGATTTGATTGAATTTCTTTTTGAAGTCGGAAAGTTGGTGAAGAAACTTCCTACTGAAGACTCAAGCGGATTAAAGTTTTGAAAGTGGGTTTCTGAAATTAAACTGCACTACCTCCTTTCTCTCCTAGTGAAGTTTCAAACCCTAGCAAAGCATTTTCTCATTTGGGAAACTAAAACACCATTTGATTTCCTTTGAGAAGTCTTCTCCTTCCTTTTCTCGACTCAATTAAATTTATTTATTTTCTATTACTTCTTTAAATCCTCACAAATCTCTCTTAAATTTTATTTGCTTTCTGTTACTCCATCAAACCCTTACAAATTTTATAAATTTATTTGCTTTATGTGATTCCATCAAATTACAATCTCTGTTTCAAGTTGTATTATTTATTTTGGTGTATCAATTCTCTGGCATAGGACGTGGTGGCTGGCATGGAAGTTGCATCAGTGAGTTTCCATTTTTGTCTTGTGGGTTCCAAAGTTTCAATTTTTTCATTATTCTTACTATCATTTTGTCTTTATTCAACTTGTCGTTTGATTTTATCAACGTTCTCCATTTTTTTTATGGTTTCGCAGTATTTTTGCCTTTTCTACTCACTTCATCTTCTCCCCAGTGACATTTCTTTTGGATTATTCGTGCTTGTGGTTGACGAGTTGGGTAAGTTTTGTGGTTATTTATAGATTCGGGTTAGTGTGATGTATATATAAAGGTCAGCCTTGCAACTCATCTGTTCTTGTTCCTCTTCAGATTTTGCAGCAAATGGGCAAGAAAAAGTTAATGTCTTTCCTCTTCGTACCTTTCTTCCACTTTCCATTTCTTTTTTAGTTTCAGTTTCTAATCATTGTTCTCACATGTACATGTTTGATTCAAAGTCTAACCTCAGCTTCGAGAATAAGCTCCAATTTTATTCCAGTATGTTCCCGGATTAATTTCTGAATGTTTTTTCTACTTTTTTTTAACAATACAACAAAACTATTTAATAAGTTTATTGAGAAAATTAAATAAAATGTTGGGTATTGTTCTATTTGTTTGCTTGTGTTTGACTGTGAAGTTTTATCGTGGGTTGTGGTTTGGTACTACGTGTCAATTTCTGCTCTAAGTTTCAACCCTTATGATCAACCACTGTATATCTGAAGAGTTTCTCATCCCAATAAAGGGCAGCCTTGCAAAATCAATTGATGTTCCAATAAAGGTCAAAACTTTAGTTAAATGAAATGGAAATTTCTCTTTGTGCACATTTGTTTGAATTTTAATTATGTATTACTTGGATATTAGATAAAATTTGTTCTATAGGATGGCCTTTAAGACATTCTGAATCTGAACTTGAATTTAAATTTTTGTTTTCTATGTTAAATACTTAATTGATGTCCTTTGTTTTCAATTTTTTTTACCGTGGTTAAGTTATTTTTTTTTTTGTGATTTTTTGGGGTTTCAAGTTGCCAACTTTTATGTTTTTGGTTTGATTTTCTGAAATTTAGTTGGAGAACCCCAAGTGGGAAGATTATGGAGTTGCAGTTCAATATTGTGAGAAAGTTAGAGGTTATTGGGATGGTAAATAGGAAGTACAATCACTTCCTTTGTCCAAAGATCCCTATTATTACTTCCTCCTTCCGTTTCCCCTTGAAAAGTTATCCACTTTCAATTATTCCTTTGACAATTTCTCTTATTTTTTTAATTCAACTGTCTTCTGCGGGTTTTAATTTTGAAGTGTTTTTTTTGGCAATTTCTACATATCGTTTGTCATTGTCTTTGTCAATTGTTTTTTGGTTTTAAAGAGAAATTCTTATTTTGTGATTTCTCGAAAGTTGTTCTGGCTTTACATTCCAAATTTTTAAATGGGTGGATTGGGATCAATGTTGGATCTCTTGATATCTACTGTTGTTTTATTAAATTATTGTCATCATGATTGTGTGGTTTAGTGAAATGTTTATTCTGTGGCTAATATTGGTTTATGAAGGATTATCCAATGCTCTTTATGAATTATGGATTGTCGATTCGGAATCCAAGAAGAACTGAATACTCAATCAAGTGCTATTGTCCATTTTTTCTCATATATTATCTAATGTTATTGTTGTAGTCAAAATTGCAGGTCCTGAACTTTTGAATGCTTTTTGTCTTAGACTTTGATTCATGATATTTATATTTCCTCTGAATTAAACTTTTTGTATTGTGATACTTGTATTTACAATAAGGGATCTAAGTTTGAGGCTTTGATGAATTGTGTTAGTTGTTAAGGAATTGTTATGAAGGTTTCTATAATAACATGGAGCGAGTAATGTAACTCTTCTTTTATGGTTCTCTTAAATGTGTTATGGTTTTGTTCTTTATTCATGTTTAAATGCGATAGGAACTTAGAGCCAGTAGTGTAACTCTTTTTATTATAGATATTGACACTGATGCTAACAATGCATACATGTTGTTTCAGGCTTCACCAAAACTCAGTGAAGATAAAGTCAAGCAGTGTGTTCATACAAGATTGGGGGGGAGAATATCCACCCTTCACAATTTACTTTATTTTTCCTTTTTTTTTGCTAAATGTCCTTGAAAATATTATATTGCTTATATCTTTGAAACTGTATGCATATGAATTGGAAAACTATGCAATGTAAGTCACTAGAGGTAGCATTAGAATTCTATATTTTGTTTAGGTAATAAATTCTAAATATGCAAAAGACCAAAATTTGAATTTTAAATGTTGTATACCTTTAAGTGGAGATTTGTTGGATGTATTCATTAGTTTTAGTTTAGCAATTTGAAGACAATATTTTTATGTTGTTTATGATCTCGATTTCAGTACAATTAAAGGTATTAATTAAGGCTGAGAAAATTTGACAAATTTTTAGTGTAGAAGTCATACCTATATTTTTTCCTAAAAATATTAAAAGGAACTACATATATTAGGACAATAAAAGATCAATTTAAAAAAAATATATTCATGGATAACAACATGATACTTAGTTACAAATGGTTATTGTTGCTGCAACTTGTGTTCAATACGAAGTTGATTACGGACCAAACATGAGTGTTGTAGTCAAAGCTATTCAACCTTTGTTGGGTACTTGATATATTCAAACTTCTGATCACACAATTACAATTTCAGTTATTCTTAAATATGGAAAAGAATTATATTGATATTGTAAAACTTTATGTATTATGTGTACATTGATTGAAATGGAATCATATGTGGTTTAACAAAAAGAGAAAAAGACAAAATAGAAAGACTAAGGAGAATGACAAATTGTGATTGCATTTTTACTGTACAAAAAGAGAATATGGAACTATGTATAGCTTTTTATAGCAATTTAAATCATATTGAAGAAAAAAATAAGTGCAATGATATCACAATTATTTATTTAAACAATAATCGAATTTATATAACTTAAAATTCAATCTTTAATCTCACAAAAAATATCATGGTTACTCTTAAAATAATTTAAGATAAATATACAAAATAATGTTATTATAAATAAAAGATTAAATTTAGTAATGATTTGTACTCATATATGCACAAATCCAAAATGATTTATACAATCAATAATGTTATTATTTGTTTTTAAATATTTTTTGTTAATTACTAATTAATTTCATTAATCGTTTTTAATTTTTTAACTATGAAAGGTTTGTTTTTTATTTCATACATTTTGAAATCTTTTAGTAGTATCAGTACTGTTAATATTAGTAGTAATAGTAACATTAGTCTTAGTATAGGTATTAGTATTAGGGTTATTTTATTATTTTTATTATTACCATTCAAAACAAAGTATGTTTATTTGTCATATTTTTAAAGGATTAAAATATTTATTTTTAAAATCAAAATGATTTCTTTCTAAATTTATTTTATTAATTGACTAATTCATTTCATTGATTGTTTGTAATTTTCTAATTATGAAATTATTGTTTTTATTCCATACATTTTGAAATCTTTTAAATTGATACATTTGTAATTAATAATTATATGATTAAGTTTTAAAGATGTTTTATCAAATAATTAATTTCATTAATTATTTAAAATTTCTTTAAATTCATTATTATTATTATTATTATTATTATTATTATTATTATTATTATTATTATTGGTATAACACACAATATATTAATACTTATATTATTATTATTAGGATTGGTATTGAAATTATTATTAGTGTAAAATATTATTGTTATTCTTTTATTTAATTTATTACAAAAAATACATGTGATTAATTATTTAATTATTTCATATTATTATTATTATTATTTTGTACGAGATTTATAATCTACAATATGTTTACACTATTACATTAATGTTAACCACAATATACATGTTCTATTATTATTATTATTATTATTATTATTATTATTATTATTATTATTATTATTATTATTATTATTATTAGTAGTAGTATTGGTATAACATATTATTATAATAATTATTGGTATTCAAATTAGAATGAGTGTAAAATAATATTTTTTATTTTTAATTAATTCATAACAAAAAATACTAGTGATTAATAATTTAATCTTTTCGTATTATTATTATTATTATTATTATTATTATATTGCACGAGATGTAGAATTTATGTAAGGCCCAATTTTCTGCCCTAATGTTTTAAGGGTTGTCTTTAAACTATTGGGCCTAAGGGCTGGCCCAAAGGATAAAACTCACCCCTAAGTCTGTCCTAATTCATTCATTCTACGCTTTCAGAGATCTGTTCCCTTGGTGCTTAGAGTTGCAACCATCACTCTGTTAGGGTTTCGACGTTCAACCAGATTCAAGCCTAGCTCAACCTCATTCTGCTCACGTAAGTGTTCTCCCAACGCTTAGTTTTCAATCTCTTATCTGTTTTCGTGGTCAATGTTAGGGTTCCTGTTATAAATCCACTGTTGTTCTTTTTCCAGCTCCATAATCTTTGTTGACATGAGAAGCCAAGGTGGTTTGCTTCTTGAAGATTTGATGAAGATTGAATGAAGCTCTTTTGAACTATCTTGAAGCCATTACCATTGGAATGAAGCCTACATTGATGAAGGAAAGGAGAATTGATGATATCCATGGTGATCAAGGCTGGAACGTATGCTCTCCATGTAGTTACATCATTAAGAAAGTGTACTTGTAGTTTGTAATTCATGTTGTAGACCTTAAAACATTAATTAGATGTAGTTTGGTCTTTGTTGTGTTTTTAATCTATTGAATGTTTTTTCAACAAGTTAAAATGTCTCTTTTAATCTGTTGAATGGCTTTTTAACAGGTTAAAAGGTTGGCTGCGGTAGTCTTAAACTACAACAAATTCAATCAGTTGATTTAGTTTTTAATCGACTGATTTCACTTAAGTCAAGTGAAATCAACCTGTTGAATTTCGTAACAGTTTGACTATAAAAGCTGTGATTTTTGAAAGAGAGGTCTGTTGATCATTTTTAGAGCATGATTTGGTTCTGGAAACGTGTGGAAATTCTCTCCTTCATGATCATAGGTGTTGTAGCTGTTGAAGATTGATCTTAGATCAATTCTTGGAGCTTTTGGCTTGGTTTGAAGCTTGGAGAAAGTGGTTTGTGGTAGGCAAGGATGTGCTACCACTAAGGTTTGATCTTTCTCAAGCTTTGTGTGTGTGCCTGGTGGTTTTCCAAGTCTGCAAGAGGGTTCTTGCTGTGCTGGTGTGATTCTTGCGTGATTCAAGAGTCTTTTGTGGTGTTTTTGCATATTTTGGAAGTGTAAGGGTGGATACTTTGTAAAACTTTTCAAAATAGTGCATAGTCAAGCTAAGGTTGCCTTGACAAACTGGATGTAGCTCAGGTTTGAGTGAATCAGTATAAAACTTCGTGGTGTCCTCTCTTCTCTAACATTTCTCTCTTGCATTTTAATTTTAAAAGTTTCAAGAACTTGTGTTTTAATCATCTTTTTCATGTTCTTGCATGTTTTCATAGCATCTGAAGCATTGAACATGTTTGTATAATCATTTGGAACTGATCTTGATCATTCTTGAGCATTGTTTCTGGTTTAAAATTCAAATTCGCATTTCTGTATTTTTCCTAGTATTTCAGTCGACTGTTTTCTAGTTTTAATCGATTGATTATACCAGAACAAAATCTGTTTAGTAAAATCAATATGTTGACTCTGTTTTTGATCGATTGAAAGTGTATAATTCAGTACTATTTGCATCCTAACTTGGTGATCTAATTGATTCAATTAAAGGTGGTTTTTAGCTTGCAAAGATAGCCTAAATTTTTAACTAGCCAATTCAACCCCCCTTCTTGGCTTTTCAACCATTTCAAAACTAACAATCTTCTCCTAGAGCTGTGGTGCTCCGCTGTTCGGCGTCAAGGTCTTAAACTAGCTCATTTCAGGTAAGGGAAGCTAGGGTTTCGAGTTTGAAATCATTTTTGGCTTATTTTTGAGTCTGCTTGGTGTTGGTATGGATTATACGTTGTTGTGAACATGTGGAATGCATTGTGTTGTTATTTGGATGTGAAAATGCGACTGCTGCAGGTTAGAACAAGGGTGAGAACTAATAATCTCGCCCAAGCGAGTTAGTCTCGCCTAAGCGAGACTAGCGAAGGCTCGCCCATGCCCTCTGCGCGAGTGGTCACCTAGGCGGGTGGTTCTGGTTTTGAGCGAGAGACTGTCTCGCTCAGGTGAGAAGAGCTCGCCTAAGCGAGTTAGCTCGTTTGGTCCTGATCAGATTTATCGAGCTCTCATCTAAGCAAAAGGGGGCTCGCCTGAGCGAGAGTCCCTTTCGCCTAAGCGAGACCCTTCAGCCTGAGCGAAGAGTTGGGCGATGATACGCTCTAGTTTGGTGGTTCCTTTCGTGTCCTTTAATGTTTGGCATGTAATTGATGGGGTTATTGTATGATGGCATGAAGGGTATAAATATGCATGAGTGGGAGGGTGTATGAGTTATGAATGACAAACTTGAATAAATTCTTGGCATGAAATGAACATGAAATGGTTGGTTGTGAAAGTGGCACGGTAATGAGATGGGTTGAGATTCTAATTCATGGATGGAGCATGGTGAGTTGGTATTGGTTTGACTTGAAATATGAAAGAGGTTGGTTATAAGAGTTGACATATGTATATGTATATAAGCGTGATAATTTTAATTGGTTGTTTGAATATGTTTGGTTTGTGGTCAGTGCATAATTCCTTGAAATTTCTAGGTGAGATTTCAGGGTCGTGCTTCAGTGGTCGGGACGTAATTCCATGGCCCCTGTTAGTAGGTGTCTATGGTGGTGCCCCATCTATATGGTCTGGTAAGGATTCAAGGTAAGGTTGCATCTTGACACTCTAAGGAGTCAATTAGTCTCACTTAGAGCGGACTGACTCTTGTGGTGAGAGTAGTAGGAGGCCTGAAACTCATTAAGGGCTAACCTTGTGTGGGGGGGATTGATTCATCGTAACACTTGTAACACATAGCTCGGGGGTAGCAGCTCGGGGGTGAGCAGAGGTATCCACCACAAGTGCAAGCATCCGCTGAATCTGACCAGATTATATGTATCCGGATGAGTTGAGTCGAGTCTTAGTGTATTGGTTTGAAAGTCATAACATGCTTGGGCGTTGTATATATAGTTGACTGCGAAAGTGTATCTGATTGCATGATAAAATTATTTTTGTGCTCTAGCTTACCCTACTGTTTGTGGTTGTATGTTCCGTGGTGTGGTCTTTTCTTTTGCAATGATCATCAACTTGTTGGTTGATGTGAGCAGAGGTGAGAACTCCTCGAAATAATCAAGGTGATGGAGGTTCCGCTGCATAGTCCGCTTGGTCTGGATCTGTGTCTTTATGGGCTTTCTTTCTGGGCTATGACCCATGTATTAGATTACTTCTTTTAATTTCCTTTGGGATTTGGTGTTGAATGTTGTATCTGATATACTTTTGGCATCGTAATGTGCCTAGGTTTTTGTAGGGGTTGTGTTTAAGACCCCAAGACTGCGTTGCTATATTATTTGTGTGTGACGTTTCTTTTAATTATACTTATTAATTAAATGAGACGTTATAATCTACACTATTATATTAATGTTAACCGCAATATATTTATATTATTCTATTATTATTATCATTATTATTATTATTTATAGTACTATTAATATTATTAGAATTAACAAATATTTAATATTATTTTAATGTTATTATGATTCTATTATTATTATTAGTATTATTATTATTATTACTGGTGTTGTTTTTTTTATAGGATTCATAATACATAACATAATATATAATATGTCTATATTTGATTTTAAAAATAACATGCGTATATACAAAATCAAGAATTCAATTCACATTTTCTTCCCTAATTTGCAATATATTTATTATTGATATTATAATTTTATTCAATAATTATCTTTTATTTAAATACTTTTCTTGGACTATTAGTGTTATTTTTACTACTATTTGTTATTATAAATGTAATCAATTTTTATATTCTATTTCTTTATTTATTGATTTATTAATGTTAATATTTTATTATTAATTGGAAGTTGAATTTATACTTATTGAAAATTAGAAATATTTATTACACTTTATTATTTTTATTTAAAATGTTAGTATAAAATAATAATATTATTTTTAATTATTTTGTTGCAAAAGATACCTGTTAATAATTATTTAAAATTTTTCATATTATTATTATTATTATTTTGTACGAGATTCATAATCTATAATATGTTTACACTATCTTATTATTATTATTATTATTATTATTATTATTATTATTATTATTATTAAAAGTACTTGTATGAGATATTTAATTATTTTTATACGGTTATTATTATTGCTCTTCTGATCCATCACATTTTTATATTATATACACAAACAAATTTATTTTTTAGGATTAAAACAAGGTTACAAATTTTGGTATTCTTTAATGCACAATATTCTTGATATAGTCATGAAGTTCTTTTTTTTTTCCTAGGGTGAAACTTTCTCTTAGAACGCAAATAAATCTATCAAACAATTTTTTCCCTCTTTAAACATCCTTTTCCATCTATTACTTCCAATATTTGTAATTCTACACTCGAAATATTAAAAAAAAAACAATTCCTCACATTTGCAATTATATTTAAACTTTTAATTAATATATCCGTCCAAAGATTATAATAACCAATAATCATATGACATTTTACTATATAAATAGCATAATCAAAATAATCATAACTGTAACCAATTTATTTATTAGTAAGCAATTAAAAAACATAATATGTTGTTATTCAACTAACAACATATTTATGATTATTTCTAAGCAATTTTAAAACAATCCATTAAAAAATATAATATAAATTTATTTATATTAAAAAATATATCTAAATTTGTATGTAACCAAATTTGAATTACTCTATTCAAAAATATAACTACAAAAGTTAAAGTAATATTGATATGTACTAATTCTAATAATATCTAACTACTATATTTATTATTATTATTATTCGTATAAACAATAATATTGTACAATGATATATATGAAAAAATATTAATTACAAAAGATAATTAATAATTTTTATTTTACAAATATAATTTAAAAAAAAAACACACTCTGTACGTACTCACATATATAACACTAGTTTTATATTAAAAATCTGACAGTTTTAACTGTTTAAACTGTCATACTTTACATATAGAATATGACAATTTTAACTGTCATTATTTAAATGTTGCAGTATGAAATAAATTAAAAAAAATTAAATTTTATATTAAAACATTTCTGCCTTTTGTGTTTGTTAAAATTTGAAAAACTAAATTTTTTCCCCCTTTTGAAAACCCAAAAACAGTACTGAAAATGCAAAAAATTGACTTCTTCCCTCCCTCGTTTCATTTTGAAAACGCTGAAAGCACAAAATCACGAATTCATCTGCCATTTTCATCGCCTTCGATCTTGCATATTATTTTGATCAACTCCCTCTCTTTGTTGTTGGCTATCTTTGTTCAAGCAGCTCTTCATTGCCCGACAACTCTTCATGACCTTCTCACTATGGTCGAGGTTAGGTTATCCCTCCTCTAAGTTCTCATTATCTACCTACAACTTAGGTTTTCATTTTTGGTTTGGGCTCGCCTCTACTATCGATGGGGCTGCAGATCTTAACACTCGTGGCGAGTAGCACGTCGACGATGGTGAAGATTTGTTCGAAATATTTCTCGAAGAGGCTTACTTCTCTGTGACACCAAGCTGACGATTCACTTTGGTGCATGTTGTGCTGTGTTTTCTGAAGCGAAGCGGAGGATGTGAGAAGATGAGGTGATGGATGGCGCACACAGTGAGGTTAGTTACTCTCTAGTTGAAGAATTTGAGCAATTTTTTATGTCTCACTTAATGAATATTTTAGGTTTTTTTGATTTATTGTTTTTTTTTTTCTTCAAAACGCGTAAGGCAGGAGCATGATCGCCTCTTCGACGCTCTGAGTCTAAGTGACAAGCTGCATGGCTACAAAGAAAGTCGATGTGAGAACCATCTAGATGCTTCTTGAGAAGGGTGAGGAAAATTATGATGAAGTCATTGTGTTTGTGCAATTTAGTTTGAGAATAAGAAAATGGAAGGTGTGGGTGTTGTAAAGAAGAAGAGGGGTGGTGACAGAGGTAATAACAAAGATGTTGATTCATTAATTGTGTTTACTCGCTAGTGATTTGGTACATTAGAATGAGAATTTTTACTTTGGCTCGTTATCATGAGAAGCATTTGAGACTGGTTTTGTGTTTTGCATGTTTGTGATTTTAGCTTGGCAATGGAATTGTTAGTTTAAGAAAAAATGTTTCTTTCTTAAATTTTTAAATGGCTGATATTATTTTTTTTTTCATTTGAAAATATTGATTTCATAGTATTTGATCAAATCGTTATAGAAAGAAATTTGGGAATAAAAGACTTCCATATCAAGCTTGAGGTATGTATGTCCCTATTTCACTGTTCCATTGAGGTTCTTTGAACTTCATGAGAAATAATAGGGCTAATACTCCATTGAGGTTCTTTGAAGTTCATGAGAAATAATAGGGCTAATACAAGGGTGTAAAGAAGTAATCATCACCCTTTTGACATTTTTTTTGCAACTATGAACAAAACTTTAGATATAGTTGTTCATGCATTTTTTTCATGTTGTTACTAAATCAGAATCAGGGTTTCACAGTGTTAATCTTTTTTCCTTCATATATATTTAATGAATCTCTTATAGTGCAAATTAGTGAGATGAAGCTTTAATCTTGGTTGGTATTGGTATTATTTTTGTTTTTTGTTCTCTTTTTACCTCCAAGGCATCTTCCAGTTACTTTTGCTCCTTAGCTGACTGTTGTGCTGATGTGTATCTTTGGATGACGAATTTGAATGTTTATTCCCTTTCTTAAAAGTGATCTCCTAATTTAAGTGACTTACTAATTATCGATCTTTTATTATGTAGGATTGCTATTATGATTTGTGTATATTTCTTGTGCATGGGATTTCTATTTTAGAAGATTTAGTGGTAGCTCCAGCAGATGGGTTGCAAGCATCAATTTGGTAATAGTGGTGTGTCAAGTAAAACTAAAGCTTTGATATGTCATTACGTGCTTTATCCACTAGTGAACACTTAAAGCTACATAACGAGTTACTTAATGTAGCTTTTCTTTGTTGTTTATTTTGTTTCCCTTGAAATAAAAATATTTTATAAAATTAGTGAAATTTTTTATTTAAAAAAATGATGAATTTTATAACTGAAATAGGAAACCTAAGACTTTTTTAAATTGAGTTTATGTTGATTTAGTTGAACTTTGTTTTTAAGGTAGAGAATCTTTTGCTGGAGAGGGGGATAACAAAGAGGTAATTTTCTGTTCACAACCTTCTGTTTTGAATTTTTATCTTTACATAAAAAAAGAATCATCAATACAAGGATACACAATTTTCAAGGAAATGAAACATTTGTCTTTTTCTTATTAAATAAGAGTCGCAGACATAACTAATGGGCCATTATTAATGTTGAAATTTCTTATCATAAAAGAATGACATTAACATGCATAACAAGTTTGCAATAATTGACTTGAAAGTTGAAACTGAAGATGGGGAGGCAACATAAAAGTAGAATTGGCATTTTTCTTTAGCCCCTTAAGTCCAGTTTAGTCCAGTTTTGTCTGGCTCCTGAACCTAGTTTTGCATTGACCTCCGAAACCTAGCTCTGTCTGGTCCAAACCCAGTTTCGTACTGACCCTTTAAGCCCAACTTTGTTTGGCCCCTTAAGCCTAACTTTGTTGGCTGTCCTAAGTCCAATTATGCAATGCTCCCTAAAACCCGTCTCATACTAGTTCCTTAGACCAATTTTGCTTGGCCTCTAAGCCTCGTTTTCTCTGGCCCACTAAACCTATTTTTCACTAGGATTCTCATCATCCTTCATTGTTATATTTTGAACATAGGCAATAAAAGAGGAAACATGTGAATATGCATTGAATTTGATGATTATGTTGACAATTGATTCAGAACATGAGTAATTTAAAAAAAAAAAAGAGAAAAGAAAAAAGAAAAATAGAGGAAAGAGGAAAAAGAGAATAAAAAACAAAGATTGAATGAAAAAGAAAAGGAAAGTGAAAAAAGGGGTTTTACATGCATATGCGCATTCATGTAGTCATGCACCCGTATCACATCATATTATCATACTTCATGAATAGCATTGAAAATCAATTCAAAGAAATTTGTTAAAAAAAATGATAAAAGTTGAAAAGTCATCAGAGACAGCTTTTTATGTACGTTGCATCAATGTTAAGCAATCACATGTTTTTTGTATGCATCAAAATTAAACTTATCATTCTAAAAAATTATGTTTCTAGATCGGGACCCTCTACTTAGTAATAGTTGCCGAATCCTTTGGATCAAGACCCTTTTCTCAAAAATGGTTGAATCTGTTTTCAAGGAAAGATAAAATTTTCGCATGGTGACCCTCTTCTTAAAATTAGTCTATGTATTCGCTTGATTTGTTTTTTTTCCTTTTCTTTAAATTTCGAACGAAGTTATTGTTTTTATCTTATCTTTTACTATGATAATATGAAAGTTAAGATTTCATATTATCTAATAAAATCTAAGTAAAGAAAAACAATTGTCAACATCAAATTTCGTCTGGTCAAATAAAATGTATTTTCAAAAATTTTAAAAAATTGATAAAATATTAATAGATAAACATAAAAGGTTGAAATAAAATTTATAAAATGAAAATTTAAGATTTAAAAGAAAATTAATCGGTTAAGTTAATTAGGATCAACAAAAGAAGAAAAAAAGAAAAGAAATAAAAAGAAATCGAAAATTCATTTTTAGCCTATTTTTTGTTATAAATAATATTAATTTTTTTTTTACATTTAACACCCTATTGTTTCTATTCCTACCACTCACTTTCTTTTTCAGAAAAACCAATAGTCACTGACACACCATTTACACACTAAAAAAAACACCCACTCAGTATAAAATAACTATTAAAAATTTAATTTTTTTATCAAAAGTTTTATAGTAATATTATTTATTTGTTTATTTTATTAGAAAACAATTTATATTTTAAAACACTTATTAGTTAGTTTAAAAGTGAGATTAACGTAAGCTTTAATTAATTCAGAGTATATACTTCCTGAAAATCTAGCAGATAATTTACAAATCAACCCAAGGCGGAGCGAACACTTTGAAAAACAAAATAATTTTTTTGAGTTCAATTTTCAATTACATACAAAATCAAACACAATAAGCAAACAGTTCCATTTGGCAGGTTGAAAAGGGAATCGAACATGGCAATGGTGTAGGTTTCGATCAGGATCAAACTCTAAATCATAGGAAAGCAAAATCCCAGAAACCAAAAACAGAGGATTGCAGTGAGTTTTGTTGAAGACAGCTAGCTTGGAAATTTAAAGTTCCTATTTTTCTTTATCAATTTAAATTGAACTACAAAAACACTCACACGCCATTTACACACTAAAAAAAACACCCACTGAAGCACACCACTCACACACTAAAAACACACTCACGCACGTGCACCACTCACCATACTCAACCACACAATTCACGCACACAACACACACTCACAATAAACCCCAAGGGGACGAAATCCACGCCTCTGGGGGAAATGGACCCTGATTCTCCACCAAGCCCTCACGCACAGGTTCTCAACCCCTACGAACCCCTTTCTGATTTTTCTTTAATTTCTTCCTCAATCACCACGTAACTTGCGTCTCAGCTCCGGGACACCACTTCACGAGCTCGTTGCCACTAGACCACATCACCTCGCTGCACTACAATTTCGGATCCCTAGAGTCTTCTTCGTGCAACTCTCCAAGCCCACTATTGTTGTTTCCGGCGAGACTCTTACAGTATCAACAATCTCTGCTGGCGCTATGCTGGTCATTTTAAAATCTCTCTTATGATTGTATTCTGTTTTGGTTTTGAGATTTAATTAATGTGATTTAAATTGATTATGTGCTATTTTGTGGCGTTGAGTGAAAGGATTATTGTTTTATTTGACTATGACATTTGTGCTTGTGATTATGGGTAATGTTATACCTACTGTGATTGTAGCTCTTGGATATTATTGTTAATGTATTGAAGGAATTATGTAATTGAATGCATAACTAAGGGTTGATTGCGGTGTATGTATGTTAATGTGTAATTGTTAATCGTGGTTGGAATCAATGCAATAAGGGTGAGACCAGGAATTACAGTTTCAAGTTCAAATTGGGAAATGGTGTTGGTTTCTTTCGGAACAAAGAATTATATGGCTTGAAAAGCCCCGATTGTTGGGAGGGAATGCTACGAAATCAGTTCTGTTTTGGGTGATGAAATTCAAAATTATTGGATTAATTGTGGAGGAGATTATGTGATTAATTGTTAATTGTTGATGCTTGATTATAGAAGTTTTAAATCTGAGTATGTGTTTGAGATTGCAGCATGTTGAGAGTCTGGTTCATGTGACAGAACTTCCCTACTATTCTATCATTTTTTATCTAGTATATATGTTTACATGCAAAATTAAGCCCAATATCATTTCTCACCTTTTAATTTCATACATATACATTTTCTAAGGTTGGATACCTGTATGGTCATCCGTATCATTTGGTATCCAGTCTTGTTATCCAAATATTTAATATTTTTTAAAGATACATAGGAGAGCGAGGACTTATCCTTGTCGGGTCCACAAAATTTAAAAATATTTTTGGTTTCTTTTCTATATTATTTTCTTATTAGTTTGTTTTGGGGAAAATTAAACATCTTGAAAACCACATCATCTTTGTATATCTAGTTAAAGGTACTGCTTTCGAGCGGACGCGGTAGGGTGCTAATACCTTCCCTACAGCGTAAGCAACTCTCGGACTCAAACCAGTTTTTTTATATTTGTCTTATCTTTATGGTTTTTCATAGTTTTTCAAAATAAATTATGGTGGCGACTCCCAAACATTTATTTAATTTTATTTTTTTTCGAGTTAGCCATTTTCCGTCACGATTTAGGTTGTGACAATTAGCCTCTGTTTAATGCACCAGATTGGTGTTTTGGGTGTATGGTCATGTATGAATTTAGATGGATGAAGTTTTTGAGTTTTGGAATGGGCATTTTCTAAGTTCTTTGGATTTTATGGGATTAAAGTTTGAGTTTCTGGTCTTGAACAAATGGAATAAATGGTAACTTACGAGTTCGTGTTGTTTTTAGCCTTTTTTTTGGTTGGAATTGATTCGGTTCTAGGGATAATTTTGGGGTTTGATATAATCTTTGTTTTTGTGTGTGAATGAATTTAATGGTTGTTGAGTAGTAGAATGTGTGCTTATGTGATTTTGGATGCGTATTTTGGATTGGTTTGTCGGCCATTGCTCTCTTTGCATGTGGATGTTATATAATATCTCTATTTTGTCTAAATGCTTTTGTTTATTCACCATTAATTGCACTCAATTGGAGTTGATATTGATTTAGGTTGCGACACTATGCTTGGACGAGATTTCAGGACTTGGGGTTCCATCGTTCGGAGCTTGTGTTTTTAGATGCAAGACACAGCGAAGCCTTGTCTCTTTTCCACCTGGATCACACTGTCATCACTGCCATTCTCAAGTCTTGTTCTGCTCTTTTGGCTCCCAAATTGGGCAGAGTTGTGCATAGTTATGTTGTTAAACAAGGTCATACTTTTTTCCAGGTTACCAATAAAGGGTTGCTCAACATGTATGCCAAATGTAGCATGCTTGATGACTGCCTCAAGCTGTTTGCTCAACTCACTCACCGTGACTCTGTTACTTGGAATATTGTTTTGTCTGGGTTTTCAGGGTCGAAGAAATGTGATCCGGATGTGATGAGGATATTTAAGATGATGCATACTAGTGGCGAGGCAATGCCAAATTCTATTTCTATTGTTACTGTCATTCCTGTTTTTACTCGTTTAGGGTACCTGGATGCTGGACTGTGTGTGCATACTTATGTTATCAAGTCTGGTTTCGAACAAGACACCCTTGTTGGAAATGCTCTCGTGTCAATGTATGCAAAGTGTGGGTTGGTGTCTCGAGAAGCATATGCTGTCTTTGATGATATTGTTCACAAAGATGTTGTTTCGTGGAATGCAATGATTGCAGGCTTGGCTGAGAATGGGTTAGTGGAGGATGCATTCTTGTTGTTCAGTTCAATGTTGAAAGGGCCCATGCAGCCAAATTATGCGACTATTGCAAATATTCTGCCTGTTTGTGCCTCATTTGATAAGAGTGTTGCATACCATTGTGGAAGGCAAATCCACTCTTATGTGCAGCAGTGGTCTGAATTGTCAGCTGATATTTCTGTCTGTAATGCTTTGATTAGCTTCTACTTGAAAATTGGGCTAATGAGGGAAGCAAAAGCTTTGTTTTGGACAATGGATTCAAGGGATTTGGTCACGTGGAATACTCTTGTTGCAGGGTATACATCAAATGGAGAATGGTTAAAAGCATTGCATCTGTTTGGTAATTTACTATCTCTTGAGACATTATTGCCAGATCCTGTGACCATGGTCAGCATACTTCCAGTTTGTGCACAATTGAAAAATATGCAGGTGGGGAAACAAATCCATGCGTATATTTTTAGATGTCCTTTCCTTTTTTATGTACTGCTGTTGGAAATGCTTTAATCAGTTTCTATACAAAATGCGGCTATACAGAAGAAGCATATCATACCTTTTCCATGATACCCAGGAAAGATTTGATTTCGTGGAATTCTATTTTTGATGCCTTTGGTGAGAAGAGGCATCATTCAAAATTTATTGACTTGTTACATTGGATGCTTAGAGTCAGAATTAGACCTGATTCAGTTACAATGCTGACCATAATCCGATTTTGTGTCTCTCTTTCTAGAGTGGAAAAGGTTAAAGAAATACATAACTATTCAATTAGAACTGGATCTTTATTAAGTGATATTGCACTAACAGTTGGGAATGCAATACTTGATGCATATTCCAAATGTGGAAACATGGAGTATGCAAACAAAATGTTTCAGAATCTATCAGAAAAAAGGAATCTGGTCACATGCAATTCACTGATATCTGGTTATGTGGGTTTAGGATCACATCATGATGCAAACATAATATTTAGTGGGATGTCAGAGACTGACCTTACAACATGGAATCTTATGGTTTGGGTATATGCAGAAAATGATTGTCCTGAACAAGCTCTTAAATTGTTCCATGCGTTACAAGCTCGAGGGATGAATCCTAATATGGTGACTATCATGAGCCTCCTTCCAGTCTGCACACAAATGGCATCAGTACACTTGTTGAGCCAGTGCCATGGATATATTATTCGGTCATTTTTGAAGGATCTTCACCTCGAAGTTGCCCTCTTAGATGCATATGCCAAATGCGGCCTCATAGGTCATGCATATAAGATATTTCAATTGAGTGCTGATAAGGATCTGGTTATGTTTGCTGCTATGATTGGTGGGTATGCTATGCATGGCATGAGTGAAGAAGCACTATGGATATTTTCTCATATGCTGAAGTTGGGAATACAGCCAGATCATATCATCCTTACTTCCATATTATCTGCTTGCAGTCATACTGGCCGAGTAGATGAAGGACTGAAGATATTTTATTCAGTAGAGGAACTTCATGGTATGAAACTAACTTTGGTGCAGTATGCATGTGTGGTGGATCTCTTAGCTCGAGGTGGCCGTATTAGTGAAGCATACTCTCTTGTGAATAGTTTGCCAATTGAAGCTAATGCTAATCTTTGGGGGACATTGCTTGGTGCCTGTAAAACCCACCATGAAGTAGAATTTGGGCGTATTGTAGCAAACCAACTCTTCAAAATTGAAGCTAACAAATAGGAAACTACATTGTACTATCAAATTTGTTCGCAGCGGATGCTAGATGGGACGGGGTAATGGAAGTGAGAAGAATGATGAGGAACAAAGATTTGAAAAAGCCAGCTGGATGCAGCTGTATCGAAGTAGAGAGATCAAATAACATTTTTGTGGCTGGAGACTGTTCCCACCCCCAAAGAAGCATTATTTACAGTACACTACACACATTGGATCAACAAGTTAAAGAACCCGTGGAGTTTTTAGCTTAATCCTGGATAAGTATTATGGCATCAGACGTATTTATTGACCCACCCTTCAAAGAATTTATTTATTCTTTCAATAGGCTTAAAAAATACTTACTTGTATGGATCACCACTTTATTAACTGAGTAGACTAAACTAATTAGTGATAGATAAATTGAACTAGTTCATGGTTTGATTTCTGCATCATTTTCATCAAGATAAATCTGAAACCGCGCATACTATTCATTTAGGTTCTCCGTCATTTCAATTAAAGTTCAATTCATTATCCCATTAGATTTCATGCATCATGCATTGCATTCATGCATATCTTAGTTTAGTTTCATCATGCATTTAAAATAGTTAGTTTCAATTAAAATAAATTCTTCTTTTCTTTATTTTAATTTATCCCCCTTTGTTTTCTTATATTTTAATTTTAGCGAGATTAAATTATGCAAGCTAGGCTCAATATGTACCATTTCCTTGGATTTGATACCCAGGGTTTCCCTATACTTCATTAGGGGGATTTTGGTTTTGTTACTCTAATGCGACTGAAAAATATGTTAACAAAATGGTATTTTGTTGCATTTTAGTTCTCTTCTTTTTAAGATTCCCTTTTTAATAAAACTAATTTGTTAAGATACCCTCTTAATTGTGCTAAATTGAATCTGACCCCTTGATCTAACTTTTCTTTTATTGCATAGGTGCCCCTAGTCAATTCATTTGCTGATGGTCAAAATGCACATTTTATTAAAAGCAAATCAAGGGAGCCAACGCTGACCCAAGCCTGATGCACGAGAGAAAATCCTAACCGGAGAGAAGGGTTGACACGTGATCAAGCGAGAGGATGCGCGAATCTGATCTGATCTTCGAGAGAGAGAGAGACCGAGGCTGATTGTGATGGATGGAGATGATTCAAAGATCAAAATAGAGTGAGAGCATGACTGATTGGAGATGGACTAACGAGAGAGAATCCAAGCTGATCAAGGGCAACAAAGACGAGGATTTCAAGGGTGATTCTGGTTCAAGAAGAGGATCGGGTTAGGTTTTCAAGTTTTCTGATTTATTTCATGGGGGTTTATAAGGGATGAGTTCAGGTTTTTTTGTTGAGGGGCCCTGGTTGTAGGAGTAGAAACATGTCAAGAGGCTAGGATTTATGTTCATTGTTCTTGTGAGCGAGGGAGAAAGAGTGTATTGTAAGAGGGGTTCCTCCATTTTCTAATGAGCGCAAAGTAGCCTTTAGAAATTAGGTTTTCTCCTTAGCATGTGGGTAGCTCTACTTGGCCTTTCACGAGCACAAAGTGGCCGGAATTGTGCTAAGTGAGCCTCCTTCACTAATTCGATTTTAGAACTCTTCTTTTTCTCGTGTAACACTTCAGTTTGCAATGAATACTCTGATCTAATTCCATTCCAATTTCCATTTCTGAGATTTGTTTACTGATGTTTTGCTTGCATTTTTTTGTTTCTGCAGCCTTTAATTTCTGATGCTTTTTGTTTGGTTATTGTTCACTCGCATTTTATGTTTTCAGCATTTAAATTCTGTCTTGTTTTTAAAATTCCTTTATTGTTTTCAGTTTTCATTTAAGCTTTGTGTTCTCAATTCGGTGTAGTGACCACGGGTTCATTTTCTGCACAGTATAATGTTTTCAAGTGACCCTAAAGTGGGCACGCAATATCGAGATGTCTTTTGGAGTATAGATGGATTCTTGTTCATTCATTGCAATAACTCTCAATTTTATGTTTATTCTACAACTTTTAATTCTGTCCTGGCATATTTCTGTTTTGTGATTCTGCTCTGAATTTAAGTTTGCTGTCTTAGTGGTATTAGTTCCATGCATTTCCTAGTTTCGCAAGTTCTGGTAGTGGCTTAGTTATAGATCTTTATTTTCATGCATATTTATGTTTTGTGCATCTGCATTGTTCACCATTAGTTCATACCACGCTTGCATTGCTTGGATGGGAACCTATTGGATTGAGCTGCATTTGGGAACTAAAATTTGCCCACATAACTTGCCTTGCATCTTTTAGTTGTAAGAGATTGAGCATTCAGCATTATTGGTTGAAATTCACTATTGCACCTTGCTGTTAAACTAGATGGTGCCACAGTTTTAAAATTTATGCTGCCATTTGATTTGATGCTGTCATAGACCAGGATTCTTGTAACGTCCCATTTAATTATTAAGCAAAATTAAAAGAAACGTCACACAAAATAGTAATGTAGCGTAGTCCTGGGATCCTTAACACCACCCCTACAAACTGGGCACAACACGATGCCAACGGGAACCAGATAAAAGTCTAACAAAAGAGGGTAGAGTAGTAAAGCATAAAACAATACATGGGCCATAGCCCTAAAAAAACCATGAAGAAAATAAAATCCAGTCCAGATGGCTAAGCAGCGGAATCACCATTTCCTTGCTGACCACGAGAACCTTGCCCATCTGCTCCCATCAATCAAATTGATGATCATCGCAAGAAAGAAGAGCCACATACAAGATAACCATACAACAAACAGGGTAAGTTAGAGGCAACAACATTTTCATCATACAGTCGAATATATTTTCACCATTCAATACCCATACAACAACCAAGCATGTTATGACTTTCAATCAATACACTACGACTCATCGGGATACGTATAACCTGGTCGGATTCAACGAATACTTGCACTTGTGGTGGATATCTCTGCTCACCCCCGAGCTGCTCACCCCCGAGCTATGTGTTACAAGTGTTACGATGGATCAATTTTTCCTCACCACAAGGTTAGCCCTTAATGAATTTCGGGCCTCCTGCTACTCTCACCACAGGAGTCAGTCCGCTCTAGGTGAGACTAACTCCTTAGAGTGTCAGGATGCAACCGTACCTTGAATCCTTACCTAGTCATACAGATGGGGCACCACCATGGACACCCACTAACATGGGCCATGGAATTACGTCCCGACCACTGAAGCGCGACCCTGAAAGTCTCACCTAGAGATCCCAAGGAATTATGCACTGACACAGACAAAACATGGTCACACAGTCAAATAGTATTCGTCATACAAGGATATATTCATTATGTCAACCTTTAAAACCAATACCTTTCATGTTTCCAATTCCAACTCATTCCAACTCATCATAACCCATCCATGCACATAGGATTCAACTCATCTCGTTATCATGCCTCTTTAATATTAATCACCTCATTTAGTTCACATGCCCAGTTCATACTAAACCCATCATCTACAATTCATGAATCATGCCAAGCATACATAATACTCCATTATATACATGTTTCTCATCATAACATTCATTCCCAAACCAATACCAATCATCCAAGAACAAACAAGCGTCCAAACAGCGCACTGCCTCGCCCAACCCCTCGCTCAGGCTGAAGGGTCTCGCTCAGGCGAGCCCCCCTTCGCCTAGGCGAGGGCTCGAAAAAGGGGCAGGAGCACACGCGGGATCTCGCTTAGGCGAGACCCCTCTCGCCTGGGCGAGGTACTCGCTCGCTCAAAAAGTCGAGTTGGTCGCCTGGGCGACCTTTCGCGCAAAAATGGTTCTAGGCGAGTCCCTGTTCATCTCGCCTAGGCGAGACTAGCTCGCTTGGGCGAGAATAACAGGTCTCGCCACTGTTCTCCTACAACAGTCATACCCACCAATCCAAAACAACATACCAAATGCATTTCAAGCACTCAGAACCTCAAATCAGTCAAAGACCCTCAGTACAATAGTAAAACAATAGTAAAAATGAAGTACACGAGTGGGTTCTAGCTTCCCTTACCTGGAAACAGGGTCAACAGAAGCCTTGACGGCACGATAACGAGTACTGCAGCTCTAGGAGTGAACTTAAGAGGTGGAGTAGGAACAGCTTGAGCGAACTTGAAACGGTGAGGAGGCAAACCCTAGCAGAAGTGCGGCTGCGGCTTTTAGGATCAGGAACAGTTTGTAAAATGAGGGAAATGTTAGGTTTAGGGCAGGCTTCGGGGCTTTACCTGTTGGGCCAGCCCTTAGGCCCACTTATAAGGGCAGCCCCTTTACTTTAGGGCATAAAAGAAATAAAAGGGTTTTTAATGGGCCTTACAATTCTGCTGTGAACTCTGCACTGCATTCGCGTGTTTGTTCCAAGAGGCTGCCTATTACTTTAAATTACCACATTTACATTGCATCTAGAACCTGAATATGAGTTGATTGAGTTGCTATTGGAATCCTAAATTTATCATGCCACTCAGGTTTCACGTGAATTCTGCATTTGCTGCATCTGGTGTTAATAGGTTTCATAGCAGATTCAAGTCTGCATCTGAAGTGAATTTGATGAAGTATCCTGCTTTTATGACTTGAAACTCATTTCTGTCCAGAAATGCATGCACTCTACATTTGCATCATTTCTGCCTA
Organism: Vigna unguiculata; assembly: GCF_037176805.1. Lineage (NCBI taxonomy): Eukaryota > Viridiplantae > Streptophyta > Magnoliopsida > Fabales > Fabaceae > Vigna > Vigna unguiculata. The sequence goes on along the minus strand of NC_140800.1, from coordinate 27,274,825 downwards.
AACAGGTTTTGCATAGTGTAGGCATCTCATTTCATGTTTTCACTGCACTGATTCACATCCAACACTATAGGTTTACATCATTCTGCATCCACATTTTGCTGTTGTGAAAGATGCATCTATATCGCTGATTGTTGCATAACCGCTGGAAATTGTCATGTTGGATAATGTGTTTTTTCATGCATATCCTTGCTTATTTCATTTGTATCCTGTTGGTACAGGTTTTGTGTAAGATTAGGTACTCATTTCCCGTGTGTATTGCATCAGGCCACATATCATACTACTCATCTAGGTTCACTTTCATTCGCTTTTAGATTCAATTCATCATCCCATTAGGATCCATGCATCATGCATCTTATGCATTGCATTCATTCATATCTTAATTTAATTTCATTATGCATTTAGATAGTTTAGTCTTAAGTGAATAAAATCTGATCTTCTTTCTAAATTTTTCTTTAATTTTTTTCCCTTTGTTTTCTTTTATTTTAAATTTTAGCAAGAGTTAATTATGCAAGCTAAACTTAACACACACTATTTCCTTGGATTTGATACTCAGGGTTTCCCTGTATTTCATTAGGGGATTTTGATTTTTTTTTTAACTGTAAAACCGCAAAATCCATTTTTTGTTGTTTATTCTCCTTTCCTAAGTTATCGAAATTCAGTTTGACTCAACCAATCTTCATTCTTTTCATATTTTTTTTTCCATTCTTAATGCAATACTTGACTTGAAACTTGACTTTTGTGACTTTTATTATTTATTATTCTTAACTTATTTATAAGGAGTCATGAAGTTTTAATTAATTTATTTTCACACTTCCATGAATTTAACTTAATTGTACTAATGCACTTCAAACTATCAAAAGAACATATTTGTTAGAGCCATCAAAGTGGGTTATAACCCGCAAGCCAAACTGGTCCACCACGGGTTCGAGCCTTGGGTTGAAAAAAAATCAAAATTTTTGGTACGGGTTAAAATTGGACCCGGCTTACTAAGAACCCAGCAAATCCGGGTTCAACCCGTGGTGAGTCGGGTTGGCTCACCAACCCACCTGTAAATTCTAAATAATATTAAATTATATTATTGAAAACCTAAAACCCTAAACTAAATGCACTTCTCTCTAATTCTCACTGCCTGGTTCGAACAAATAGTCGCATTTGCTCCTCTCGTCATTGGCGGACCTACATTATGACATAGGGGACCTGTCCCCCCCCCCCCCCCCACCCACCAATTTTTTATTTATACTTACATAATTTATTATTTATTTTTAAATATATTTTTTAAAAAAATAAATAGTATAATATATTTTATATTTTAAAAAATTATAAATTAATGCATAAGATATATTTTTATTATCTACTTTTATTTTTCAATTTGACCTTTTGAATATTTTTAAATAAAATTAATTATTTTCTTAATATTTTTTTAAGTGATCACTTGTTTAATTTAACCATTTTTTTATTTAATTATTTTTTTAAACTTAATCAATATAAATGAAAATTAATTATAGTAAAATAAAAATTATTTATGTTTAGTTTTATAATAATAATAATAATTTTATTATTTTTTATTATCATAAAAAAATAAAATCAATATTTTTACTAGTTTATATAAAAGATTTGAGATTATTCTTTTGGTTTTTATTTCATTTCAAAAATATCAAGTTCATCTTCTAGCTTTTTTTAGTTTCAATTTGGTCCCAATTTTTTAAAAATAATGCAATTTGGTCTTATTTTTATTAAATTTCTTGAATTGGATCAAGATTTTTTCATCAAAATTGAAGTTATAAATAATGATGGTTTTCTTTGTTAATATGACTAACACAATCTAATTGTCAATTTTGATGAAAACTCCTTACTTCGCTTCAAAAAATTTAACGAAAATGATCAAATTGCATCAATTTTTAAAAATTCAGGACCAATTTGAGGTTAAAAAAACTAGAGGATCAATATGATATTTTTGGACGAAAAAATAAACCAAAAGAGTAATTCAACCAAAATTTTGGCATCCCCAAAATTTTGGCTCAAGATCCGCCACTGCCTCTTGTCTTCTTCACTACTGCTCCTAGGATCCATAGTTCGTTCGTCCTTCGATTGTGACCATGGTTAGTCACTTTTTCTTTTCGACAGGGTCCTTACCTGCTTTGCTGACTTCACTAATTCGACATTGTTGCTCCTCTGAGATTGCTTGTTCACATCCAGATTTGTTTCCATTACCGAGTATTTGTGAAGTGCTTATGCTCTATTCGACTCATTTTCTGTTTCATAGTTCTATCTATTTCACTTCATGTTTTCTTTTAATAATTGATAAATGGCTAGAATTGGGTAATAAAACCCATTAAAAATAAAGCCATTCAACATGCATGTTATAAAATGTTTTTTCTCATACATCTTACTCTATTAACCCTGCATAATAGATTGTAGAACGGGAATTTTACTTTGTGCAGTATATTTCTTGCTGTGTCTTTTCAGGAATAGAAAGAGTTATAAAAGATGAGGCTTATTCTTACATGGCTTGAATATAATTTTGCAGTTCTAATCTGATTGCTTTTTTTGGGTAATACCAAACTCGTGTGATGTGAATTTTGTTGTTTATTTGAAGCCATTAATTAAATAATTATATTTAGTATAGGAACTTAGTGATTGAGTTGAATGAAGATGACTAAAACATTGTTCATACTTAATTGGAACATCATATGGAAGATTTGTAGAATTTAAAACTTATTTCATTGTGAAATTATGCACACTGCATTCAATAATTAATGTTCTTCATCATGAATAACCCATAACTAAATTCGTTAGGCTTCTTTTGGAAAATGTCAGAATTGAAAGTGTGTATGCCAAATATCATCCATAGTGCATGTCAAGGTTAATAAAGCAAACTTGCCCCTAGATGTTATAGTTTAGATAACTAGAGAATAAAAATAGAAAAAAAGCGTAAGTGGTTAACTCCAAATGTTTAGCTTACGTATATGAAGAGGTAAGGCATAACAATTGGTTGCAATAGATAAAGTTAATACAAATGAGCCTAAGAAAAGAGGATAAATATCATAAACAATTTTAAATTCCATAATCTGGTTTATCATGATCTATATGAAAATTCTGTAATTGAATTCGTGAAGCTTCTTTTGGAAAATGGCAATCATGGATAACCTTTTGGTTCCTTTTTCATGGTTGAATTTCTAATTTTGTGTGTTTATAAATTAAGTTAGATTTAAAATTGTTTACTTAGACTTAGTATTTACTGCATAATGATATGAATCTCATTCAAATGCAACTGATTATTATGAATAATGATTCCAAGCATGTGCTACTACTTTTTTTATGATATTGTTAATTCTATTTTGTGTGCATCGTCACCTGCTTGATTTTTCTCAATATGTGGTTATTTATTGAAATAGTTTATATTTGTAGGGATTACCGAACAAAATGAATTTTGAAACAGTAGATGATCAATGTATTAATGATAATTTGCATGACCTTTTGCCACCATCTGTAGAAGAGATTGAAAATGAAATGAGGGTAAGGATTTTGATAGAAAAAGTAAGAGACCTAGGAGAACTACTTTTAAGGTTTGAGATCACTTTACAAAAATTGGTGTAAAAGATGGTAAAGAAAGGGCTAAATGCAAGGCTTGTGGTGCAGAGTATGTTGTTGGTGGTACAAAAATAGGAACCTCAACAATGTTGTGTCATTTGTCAAAGTGTGTGGTCCTAAAGAAATTAAAAGACAATGATTTGGGAAAAATGATAATTTCATGCTGGGAAATTAAGGTCTAGGGAAATTGATCAAAAAGTTGTAGATGACCTTATTTCAATGGCTATTATTCAACATGGTTTCCATATAATTTAATTGAATATAAATGGATTAAGGAATTACTTGTATATCTAAATCCAGAAGTAAGAGTTCCAAGTAGGAATATAGTTGTGTCTAATATTTCAAAGAAATTTCATGAACGTAAAGAGAGGGTGAAACTTGCAATGTGTAAATCTCATAGCCGAATTTGTTTGACATCTGATTGTTGGACTTCTATAAATCAAGAAGGGTTTATTTGCTTGATTGCTCATTTTGTTAATGCTAGTTGGAAGTTGAATAATAAGATTATTGTCTTTTGTAAAATGGAACCTCCACATATTGGTCTGGTTTGACACAAAATTTTTTTACTTTGTTGCTTGATTGGGGAATAGATACACTACAAAAAAAATATTTTTTAACCTAAGCCTTAATAGCATATGCTACTGAGAGATAAGAGAAATTCAATCAATAATAGGAATTTGAATAATAACTTCACTTGAATTTGACTTGTCAAGTCATAATAGCTAATGTATTATTTTTTTTATGCTTTTGAATGAAACATAATACACTTTAATCTTTTATGTACTTTTCTCTGTATGCTAGAGATGATGGAAGTGTTTCTGATAAATATATGTTATGTAGACCATAGAATAGTGTTTATGTATGAATGGTTGGATTACATACCTTTGATTCACTATTTTAATGGTTTGCAACCATAGGTGGTTAAATTATGAAGATCCTTTGGTAAACCAAGGTGCATAAGGTGCATGGACTAAGGAAGAGGACAAGTCCCTTTTACTTATTGTCCAAGATATGTGATAAGGAACTGGTTCAATATTGCTTCATCTTTAAGCACATATCAAGCAGGACTTCATTTCAATGATTGTCACGATTCCGAAAGGGCTTCAATCATTCCATGCTAAATAGTGAATGGAATGAGGAAGAAGATGTTCAACTATGTTCTGCGGTGACATATTTTGGTGATAACAATTGGCAGTGTGTGGCTTTTGTTTTAGAATGACAGAAGGGAACCTAGTGCTCAAATAGGTTGGTTAACTATTTAAATTGTGTTTGTAGTTGGAGTTTGAATAAGGGAGTTAATTATGTTGATTATATACATTTATACAGTGTACTCATGTATAAATTTGTGTCACAAACAAATTCTTACTGATTTAGTTTTTTTTTGAATCACAAGGTGAAATGTTAGAGCCATGTTAAATTTGTCACTATCATAATTGGATTATTTATGCTTTATTTATATAATCCTAAAATTATGATATATTATTAGGGGTACAAATCTTTGAGATAATTAATTAAAGCTTTGATTTTGTCTAATAATGCAATAGAAAAAAAAAAGTGAATTATGAAGTTAGTCTAATAATTAATAAATATTTTTTGAAATTTTAAATTTTTTTAAAAATATTCAAATAATTTTTACAATTTCTAATCGTAAAAAATGATGTATTTTGACGGTTTTTAATTGTCAAAAGTCAAAAAATGATATATTTTGTGCCGATTTTTAACCGACAAAATATGATGAAATATCATAAAATAAAAGTAAATTTTGTAGCGGTTTTTAATCGTTATTTTTTTTGACAACAATACCAGTGGTTAAAATTTTCTTGTCACAAACTGTTTTTGACATGCATAATTTTGACAGTTTTTTAAACCGTCAAAAATTTCATTTGTGGTGGTTTTTAACCGCTAAACCTTATAATTTTAACCGTCACAAATGTCTACTTTTTTTGTAGTGATAGGAAGGTTTTTTCTATCACATTAGATAATACTAGTGCCAATGAGGTGTTGCAAAAAATTTTGTGTGAGCAATTGAAATTGCAAAATAGTTTAATATGTAATGGTGATTACTTTTATGTAAGGTGTAATGCACACGTCTTGAATATTATTGTGCAAGAGGGATTAAGGGTGACTTCTGATGCTTTGCGTAAGATTAGAGAGAGTATAAAGTATGTGAGAGGATCAGAGGCAAGAAAAAATGCATTTAAAGAATGTGTTATTCAAGTGAGGGGTATTACACCAAAGTAGGATTGATAATGGATGTTGCTATTAGATGGAATTCTACGTATCTTATGCTTGAAAGTGCAATTAGATATCGACGTGCCTTTGGATGCTTGGCTATCCGTGATAGAAATTATGTTCATTGTCCATCAAGTGATGAGTGGAAAAGGGCTGAAAAAATGTGAGTTTGTGAAGCCATTTTATATAATGACTAATTTGATTTCAGGTTCTTCTTATCCAACTTCAAATTGTTACTTCATGCAAGTTTGGAAAATTGAATGTTTGTTGCGGGAAAATGCAAATAGTGATGATCCAACGATTAAAGATATGTCATTGACTATGATGAACAAGTTTAATAAGTATTGGGATCACTATTATGATATTCTTACTATTGGGGCTATTCTTGATCCACGGATGAAGTTTGAAGCAATCTGAATTTGTTATTCAAAGATTAATCCTTCTACTTGTGAAGACAAGATTAAAGTATTAAAGGATAACATGTATAAGTTGTTTGAAGAATATGTCAAATTAAATCCAAATGAATCAAATAGTTCAAGTTCTCAAGTTTCCCCTCCAACACAACTTGCTTCTTTTACGAATGATGAGCTAGTGATGGATGCATTTGATGTATGCTTTTTATTCTAAGAAATTTTCCTTTAACACAATTTTCTTTATTTTATTTCTTACTTACGAATGACATTAATTTTTTCTCATATTGTCTTAGGAATATGTTGATTATTTGAGTCAACATGTAAATGACACTGGAAGGTTTGAATTGGATCTTCATTTAGATGAAGGCAATCTTGATCCAAAATTTTTTGATAAGTTGGATGTATTGAGCTATTGGAGGGATCGTCGAGATCGTTATCCAAACTTATCTAAGTGGCTTGTGATGTGCTTAACATTCCAATCATTATCGTTGCTAGTGTGTCTGTCTTTAGTCTTGGTTCTTGTGTGCTAACCAAATATCGTTCTTCCATTCTTCCAAAAAATGTTGAGGCACTCATTTTAACTCAAAATTAATTGCATGGTTTTGAACTAACAACAAGTAACATTATTGTCAGTGAGTGTGAGGCACAAATGGGCACTGAGGCACAATTCGAGGTTGAGGCAGAAGTAGGAGTTCAGGGTGATGTGGTTGGTGAGGCAGAATTGGGGGTGAGGCAGAACTGTGGGGTGAGGCAAAACTGGGGAGTGAGGCACAATTGGGGGGTGATGATGGGGCTGGACAACCAAATGTGGTAGTTGAGGTTGTGTTTGATAAGGATGAAGGTTCTTCTGTAGATAAACTTGATGACAGTGAAGAAGAAAGGGTGGCAGATGATGAGGATGTATTTAGGATGGACTTGAGCCACCTATTAGAAAAATTAGGTATGTTTTGGATAGGTGGAAAGCAATGAAACGAAATTCAAGCAGTGTGAGGAGTAAAAAAGATGTTGGAGCTGGTTTATTTGTGACTAATGCTGAAGTCAGACAACATGACATAAGTGATGAATATGATACTGACGAGTTGGATTCAGATGTTGATAGTGAGGAGGGTATTGGTCGTGATGGGCCCAAATTTTCCAGATATAAAGCTGAAGATATGACAAAGGACTTCAAGTTCAAATTAAGAATGGAATTTTCTTCTTTGCAGGAATTTAAGAAGGCATTAATGGGGCATAATTTTTTAAATGGTAAAGAAGTTCAGTTTGTTAAAAATGATCAGAAGAGAGTTAGGGTTGTTTGTAAAAAAAAATATGGTTTCTTAATGATGGCGAGCAAGGTTGGTGGTAGGGAAACCTTTTAGATTAAGACATTGGTTAGGTGTCAGAGGTGTGACAGGGTTTTTGGGAATAAAAATGAAAATAAGGACTGGATAGCACAAGTGTTAGTAGATAGATTATGAATGTGGGTGTAATGACAGTGAGTCAAATTATTGACGAGATCAAGAAGACATACAATTTTGGCATAACCCCTTGGAGGGCTGGGAAAGCAAAGCAAATAGCAATGGACTGTTTGGTAGGGGATGGACAAAGGAAATACAGTCGCTTACATGATTACGTAGCTGAATTGGTGAGAGTAAAGGCTGGAACATTCAAAATTATGATAAATCAGCCTCAAGCAAGTCTGCCACCAAGGTTTGGTTGTTTCTACATGTGCTTAGAAGGTTGTAAGGCTGGTTTTTTGGCTGGGTGTAGGCCCTTTATAGGGGTTGATGGATGCCACTTGAAAAAACTTATGGTGGTCAACTTTTGGTTGCAGTGGGCAGGACCCTAATGACCAATACTATCCACTGGCATTTACTGCTGTAGAGACTGAATGTAAGGATACGTGGAGGTGGTTTCTTTCACTATTGCTAGAAGATATTGAGGACATTGGAAATCATCGTTGGGTTTTCATCTCAGATCAACAAAAGGTGAACTACTTACATGCACTGAAATTTTAGAGTATGATAATTAATTGATATTATATTCTTATATAGAACTATTCATTTTTGCAAGGACTTATGACAGTATTTGATGAAATCTTGAATGGGGTGGAGCATCGTTTCTGTTTGAGGCATCTCTATAGCAATTTCAAGAAGAAATTTAGTGGTGGGGTAGTTATCAGAGACCTTATGATGGGGGCAGCAAAGGAAACTTTCTACGTAGGTTGGGAATAAAAGATGGGTGAGTTTAGAAACATTAACCCTGAAGCGTATAATTGGTTAATTGGCATTTCTAGAAGTTCATGGTGTAAGCATGCATTCAGCATTTATCTTAGATGTGATGTTTTAATGAATAACCTGTATGAGTCATTCAATAGTACTATCTTATTGGCTAGGGATAAACCAATCATTAGTATGATGGAATGGATTAGGTCATACACAATGAGTAGATTTGCAACACTTAGAAAAAAATTAAATGCATATCCTGGAATTGTTATGCCTAAGCCACAGAAAAGGCTTGATATGGAAATGGAAAAAAGTGGGAATTGGCTTCCAGTGTGGGCAGGGGGTGCTAAGTTTGAAGTAACACAAGGATTCACCATGGAGAAGTTTGTGGTAGATCTCAGTAAGCATAGTTGCACGTGTTATTTTTTGGATCTGGTAGGCATGTTGTGGCAGCAATTAATTATAAGGTAGAAAACCTTGAAGCTTATGTGCATGCATATTACAAAAGAGCTGCTTATGAGGCATGCTATAGCCCATAAATAACCCCAATCAATGGACAATACTCTGGCCTAAAAGCAATCAACCTGAACTACTCCCACCAATTTATGAAACACCACCTGGGAGACCCAAAAAGCTAAGAAGAAGGGAAGTTGATGAACATGTCAGTCCTTCCAAGCTGTCAAAGAAAAATCTCATCATGAAGTGCAACATGTGTAAGTAATTGGGACATAATATAAGGAGCTGTAGAAAGGGAATCAAAAATAGAAAGGTAAATCTGAATCTGTTTGTTCAATTTTTTGTTTGTTCAAAGCATACAAATCTAAATCTGTTATACATACCCAATTGACAGGGACAAACACATAGAACTCCAACTGTGAGTGGAGCTACCAGCGCTGTAGGACCATCCAACCAGAGCTCCACTAGTAGAAGAAGATCTGCACCCATGGTTGTTGCAAACATGAACCAAGGAGAAAGACCATCAACAACACAAACCAAAAGCATGGCGACACAGGTCTTAGGGTCTCAAGCAAGTAGTGGAACTTCTGCCCAGCCTATGTGAAATTGATGGAGGAAACAAAGTTGTTTTGTTGCTTTTAATGGTGGACCACCTTTTTGTTGCAATGGCCATAGTGACAGTGGACAACTTTTTTTATTAAAGCAATATGAAGCTTATTGTATTCAGATTTATGGACCACTTGCCTGGCCTGGAATATTTTATTGAGTTCAATGCTAGGGACCACTTTGACGTTGCATTACAGTTGGACTACTTGTTGTTGTCATAATTGAGTTCAATACTATTTTTATTCCATTCCAGTAATACTATTGTTTCATTCCAGTAATACTAAAGATTCCAGTATGATGTGTAATCAATTTATACCAAAGATTCATTCCAGTATTAGAATCAATTTATATGAACTACTTTTATATCCAATGATACATTGCTGAAAAAAAAGGCCAATAATGATACAAACAAGAATAACACCAGTAACACCACGCAATTAACAAAAGTTTTGATTTCATTCATTCAAACATCTTAGGAGCACAGAACACTTGCCCATCAAAACTTAGCTAAAACATAACGAGAACACTCAACACTTAATTAACCCTTCAAGTTTCACACATAAGTAATACCTAAGTCCTAAATAGTATTGAGTACATGACTAATTACAGTTCAACTTGAACAACAACATAAACACCAATACAACTGTTATCGCCCACGACAAAACAAATAAACATTGCAAGCATGTCCCAAACTTTTTCTCTTCTTGCAATTTCCTCTTCAACTTCTCACTTTTCTTTATCAACTCTAATATAACTTTCTCCTTTTCCAACCACGCTTCATCTTGTTCAACTCCTTTTCCATCGCTATCTTGAAATTTAGATTCATTACATTTGAATTTGGATTCATCTTCATTAACTCATTCAAAGAAATTACATTGAGAATTCGACTACAAAAATTACGAAACCATTATCAGATGAAACGAAATCAAGCTCGACCAATCAATATTAAATTTTAATTTGTTACTTACAGCCCAATTTCTACATCTCCAAAATAATCTTGCTTTGTTCTTTACAGTCGTTGCCTTTAGGAGCAACAATCTTTCCCCACACCCACACACTTTCGAGGATATATTTGAGGACGACGCACAACTTTGCGACATTCTCGAACCATTATTCCTTTGCGAACAGTGAAATCCTTTGCTCCCACTCTTCATCACTCTACAACGGTCTTCAAACGTGAATGTTATTGACAACGTCTCTGTCGCACCATTACGCTCTGCCAAAGATCCTTACCAACGTCTTCGTCTCACCACTCCAATTTAGGGTTTCACAAATTACCCCAATCCCTCTTTATTGTAAACATTTGCCTATTTTAAAACGTTACCCAATAAAATCACCACGTGCAAAATTTAAACTAATGAAAACGAGATCCTAATGTTGCCTTCTGTTTGACAGGTGTCAATTGCAACTAATGAAGTTTAAAATTGAGGACTAATTCCATCCAATTCAAAACGTGGGGGACTAAAATAGTGCAAACGTTAGGTGGAGGACTAAAACCAAAAATTACCAATAGTTGAGGGACGAAAAACATAATTAACCCTTAATTTCTTTTTATAATGTTTTTTATAATTTTTAAAATTTTTAAAAATTTTTTAATTTTTTTTAAATGTCCATGTGTACACCCAGCAATGTGTCACATGTCAAAGTTAATGTTCTATATTCAATTTGGTCCCTATATTTATTATTTTTGTTCAATTTAGTCTTAATTTTTGTTAACATGAACCAATTTGGTCCCTCTCTGAATTGAAACTAAATTTAATTTTTATATTAAAATTCACATTTTTTATTAAATATTTTTATATAATATATTAAAATTCACATCATTATAACTCTGATATAAAAATTAAATTTAGTCATATCTTCGATAAGGAGAAAGTTGGTCAATTTTAAACAAAAGTGAGACTAAATTGAACAAAAATAACAAATATAGGGACCAAATTGAATATAAAACATTGACTTTGACATGCTACTGGATTGACACGTGGAAATTTAAAAAATTAAAAAAAAAATAAAAAAATAAAAAAAAATATAACACAAAGTGACACGTTACAATCATTGTTCATGACCGTTAATGATTAAAACGGTGTTAGCAAGAAAAGACCCAATTGAACAAAATTGATGAAAATTAGGACCTATTTAAACACAAACAAATTTAGGACTTATTTGACAAAACTTGACAAAAATGGGGACAAAAAGATATTTTAACCTAAAAAAATCTATACTAATTGACATCATCTAAAATTACACTAATAATATTAGTAAAAAAACTTATTTATGTTTTTGATAAACATTATAGAATAGACAACTTCATAATGTCAATTGAATAGTTAATTGACAAATTACTTTAACGATATTATTGGCTTACATTGTTTTTCATGTAAATGCCATCCCAACTAAAACAATGTTCAAATCAAGGCATACAAAGGAAAAATCTACAAAATAAATATAAATTTGAGAAAGAAAAAGTACGAAAAAAATTTAATTTTTCATTTAGTTTTAAAATGATTTAATTTTAAATAATAAAACTAACCTCATAAAATATCGTAATTTCAATTGCCTTTAAAACTTCCTTTCTAATCAACATTTTTTTTTCATAAAACGTTTCGAATCCTTTATGAAAAATGGATTATTCATATACAACTTCTATCCAAACATAATGTGAAGATGAGAAAAAAAATGAGATCCTCTCATTTTCTTCATCTAACGCGTTTTAAGAAAACAATGAAGTCAAATTATTCCGCATAACAGAGCATTTTCTTGTTTTCCTCAAAAGCAATTAAAATATGTACGAAATGAAAAGAAAATTTCCCAAATTGCACATATAACAACCTCATTTAAAAGCAGCCATTTACACATTTTTTCTCAGTCAAAGCATTAATGACGTGATTAGGTTTATAAAATTTTAAAATGAACAGCTAAAAATCTACACAATAGAAACACACAGACATTTGATAAGAAAGTAAATCAAATGCATGAAATATAACTTCCAATTTGCCAAAACACCACCAATTTAAAATTTGAACCTGGTTTGTGTCTCCAGGCATGAACACAAATGAGGATAAGTACCAAAGAAAATTAAAAGACATACTGAATATGTAGTAAAATGTCTGAGCACTCTATTTTGTCTACTGGTTAGGCTGTGTTTATATGTTTGTATGAGTCAAAGCAAAGACCCCAACATTAGGTACCATTGGACTTAGTCTAGGAAGGGGAGTACTTTTCCATGAGCTTGGAAAGTTCCTCATCAAACTTCTGCTCATGCTGCACCTCTTCCTCCCAATGCCTCCTCTTCATAGCAGCATAACCCACTTGATGGGCATGCAACAGTTTCTCCTTTTCGGCAACAAAGTTCTCCATTTCTTTATCTTGAACCTCAACAAATTTCAGATACTCTTCAACCCTACATCAAATTCACCAAAATCCATTGTAAGTTTTTAACCCACTAGGGACAGCAGGGAACTTGAGTAGTGATTATGTGAAATTAATTTTTCTACAAAAACACTTTCACATAATTTATAGATGTGAATATATCATTAGTCCAATGGAAGGAGCAAAAGTTACTTACTTGAGTCTATATTCCTCAGTATTTGCATGACCAGTAGTGCTTGACTGCTTCACCTTCTCACGTTCCTCCTGTTGCATCCTCTCAAAATCTTCTTCCTTTTCATCCCTTGAATCATGAATGATTTTGATCTGGTCCTTGAAGAATTGTTCTTGCATATACATCTTTCATGTTGACATAATACAATAGTGAGAAACGTTACCATAAAACCAAAAATATGATGACCTAGAGATCATTCAAGACAATTAACAAATAACATTTTTGTTTCTTGAAGAAAAAGCATGTTAAGCCCAGGTTATAGGAAAAGGTAAACCAAGAAGGCAAGAACATGGATGGAATCATTCAATCAATTTGTTCGGGAAAACTGGATTAACGGTGTGCTCTAGACCTTCACAACAAGATAAAAGTAATAAACCTAGGTCCAAATATTTACAAGATTTTGTGATTCTCTTTCAAGGCATCATTTTATAACAAGCATTTCTATAGATAATATAATGAAAATCCAGGCCAGTGCAACCATATCATTGCTCATTAATTTTTTTTTTTTTTACTTTAATGAAAGGAGGACAATATAGTAGTAACAACGTGACATTTAGGTGGGAAATAAATGCAGATATGCAACTCTATCTCTTATTCAGTGATGGTCTGATTTGACACATCAAACAGAAGTTCAATGGGTACATGAAGCACATTTTCATATGCAAAACATCTCACAAAGGAAGATAAAAAATGTGACCGTAACCATAGCTTATCCACTATTGTACTAACACACAAATTACAGCTCAAACTTTTCATCAAAACGATCAAGCAGAAGCACATCTTACTTGACCACAACTCGGTGACAGCAGAAATGATATATTACAAGTACATTTGACTAGCAAATATGCACAAAGTAACCACTTTACAACAAAATTAATAACAATAAATTCTGTCTGATGTTAGTATTACCTCTTCTTTGGTCTCTTCATGTTGCATTTTAGTTCTCCTCCTCACTATGCGGTTCTCCTCCATTGTCTTGCGCAGCTTCTCAGACATTTTACCAATGGATTCTTCAAGAGCTTTCGTGTGTTTAGTTTTTTTCACAACCTTGTTCTTAAAATATAGAAGTTGTTGGTTGTCTTCATTCATTTGGCGAATTTGGTGTACAACCATCTCCTGATATGATCTCATGTCAAATTTGAGTCTTGTTTTACCTACATAATTTCAGATGAGAAGAGATACAAAAGTCAGCTTATTCTTTGTCACCATAAAATAACCTGCATGTAGTACACATAAAACAACCTGCGCAGTGCAAATAAGAAAAGTAAAGAGGAAAGAGGAAATGAAACCTTGGGTATGCCTATTGAAAAATTCAAGATCTTCTTTTGTAGCCATGTAACCATAGAGCTGGCGCTTCCCCCCAGGGAGATATAAATTGGGGCGGTTGAACCAAGAATCTTTATCAGTTCCTTGGTCTGTAAAATGCTTGTCCAGACGCTCTGCCTCTAGATAGCCACTGGCTGAGGCTTCAAATATCAAAACACTCATCCCACGATGACCTTGTGGGCCATAAGAGTGGCGAGCTTTAACAGCAGCATATGTGCTAAAATAATCAAGAAGTTCTTGGTTACCCATACCTATCCACTGAATACAAAGAACAAATCCAGAGTTAACATAAAACCAGTAATGTGTGAAATTTGTGAAAGTTATGGTCCATAAATACAATCCAGTAAAATATTAAACATGACACTAGTAGTTATTCATCATTTGACACCAATAAAAATATACACCTTATCATTTTCGTCCTGTTCAAGCTTCGTATTTTGAATGATAACCATTGGAGGCCAAACTATTTCGTGATCTTTTTCTTCTTGTTTCAAACCTTTCCATTTTCCAAATGCCTCCCCAGCTGGAATTACTGAAGTACCCCTCCTGCGTAATTCCTCATCCAAAAGTATAGCAAGTTCTCTGTGAATCTTCACCCTTTTTGATCCCTTTGTTTTGGCATGAGTCACCAAGGGCTGCAGTCCTCTGTACCAATCAATAGCTCCAGGACCACCTTGACAAGCTGGACAATGCCACTGTCTTTCTGGTTCATTTATCTGTTCAACAGTCAAGCCATCCAAATTCTCAAAGAACTTCCTAAACCATCTGTTCTTTTTACGTGTCTCATGGCTCTTTTGACTAACATCAGAATCATAGTCATCACTCATTAGATCATCATCCGTATCTTCCAAAGCATCTGAGTCCTCCTCTTCATCATCATCATCATCAACATCATTATTCTGTTCAAGGTCTTCAGGTGCAATTTCATCCCTTACATTTGGCCGTATTGCACCAGGTCTAGATTGCCAATTCCAGCCATGCTCAAGTGGAGGCCGAATTAAGGGATTTGGAGGCACATAGTTGCCTTCATATCCACTTGTTGCTGACTGAGGCCTACCATTTCCTCTGCCAGCTGGTCTCCTAAAGTTGGCATTTTGTGTCTGCCAGGAATTTCCAGAAGATCTTCCAACTCCACCATGATTCCAGATGCCTGGCTTTTGAGCCATTTCTGCATTCACCCAAGCCTTGGGATTAGAATTATGGGCTGGCGCCCCCCATGGCTTTGCAGCGCTGCTTCCACCTCTGTTCTTGGATTTCTTTGCATATACCTCCCATTCACCATCATCTTGTCCTGAGTTTAGCATGGTGTCAGCAACACTCTGAGTCAACTGATCAATACTAGGCTGAGATTCGGATATGCTCTTCCCTTTGGACATATCATTGTTAGCCATGGTTTTGGGTCTCGCACTCCCTCTTTTCGAACTCATTTGTATATGCTCTGTACTGTATCATTATTTTTGTGTGTTCAGTATAACAGATGGAAAAGATAATGTGCACACAGAATCATAAAACTGAAGGAGCTTGAAAAGAAAAAAATCAGATAATCCATCAGCTACAATAAAAAAGGAAAAACCTACTTTAATTTTACTAGGCAAAGAGAAGTCTTAATCTACCAAAAGCTGTTGTAACAAGTAAATCAAAACAGTGTAGAAATTCATTCACTAAAATATACATTCTAAAACAAGGAAAATAATCAACACCTCATATTATGAACTCAAAGTAGTCAAAATCGCAATCCAGAACGTAAGATCGAATGAGTCTACTATCTTTCTACTCGCTCTCCGATCTCGCTTCACTTAAAACTCAACTTAAGTGAATAGAGCAAGAAATCTTCGTGAGGGGTGGGGAGAAACAGCTCTAGGGTTTTTCTTAATGGGTTGAAATTGTTTTCTAACCTAAAAAGTTTAGCCCATTTAAGCCCAATTACTTAAGACTGTTACTGCACCCAAAGTCTTTGCGTGGTGGTCGGAAATCACAAAATCAAAAATTTAGGGTTACGAAAATCAGGAATTTAGGTTCCAAATCGGGAGAAAGGGAACCAGAACGCAAATTACGAACAAACCAGTCTTCGCAGTGGTCGTGGCGGTCGGAATCATCCGCCAATCGCAGTCCGATGGTGGCTCTGCATTCTCCGTGCACTGCGCTGTTTTCTCGCTGCTGCCAGCGACATGGTGGATGTCACGGTGGAGGAGAAGCAGGTATGGCCAGCGGCGACGTGGTGGCCAGCGTGTTTCGTGGTGGCCAGCGGCGACGTGGGTGGAGGAGAAGCAAGTATGTGTATGGCGCAGAGAAGAGAGTCGAGAAGAAGAGTCGAAGTCTCAGTCGCAGAGTGTGTGAGGTGTCTGGCGCAGAGTGTGTGAGGGAGGGATATTAAAAAAATGGATAATGATATTTTAACTCATTTTTTTGACTCACTTTTAACCCATTATTTTCATCACCCTTAGATCATCACATCACATTACTACAAAAAGTTAAAATAGATAATCTAAAGGTGATAAGAGTAGTGGGTTAAAATATCATTATTCTAAAAAAATTGTGCACGTGCTATTTGTTTTAGTAAGTGATACGGGCCGCGTTTTGGCCCGCGGGTTGGCCTGACGGGCCAGCGGGCTTGACGGGCCAGGCTGTCTCGGGTTGGCGGGCTGAATTTCTTGTCCCGACCCATGCTTTTTCTACCGGGCTGGTGGGCCAGCCCATCGGGCCCGGCCTATTTTGCCATCCCTATCCAAAGAATAACAAAGAAAAGATGCCTCTTTAGAAACAGTCCTTGTTGCACCAAAAAAAGAAAAGTGACTGTTAAAACTGCCACGCAATAAAATAAAAGACTGGCCCTCCCTTCTATAACTGAGAAAAACTGCCACAACCTCTCTTCCCATGAGTGAAACCCCTGTTCTCCCTTCATTAAAATGGGTTTAGACTGCCACTCTTCCATCCCCTAAATACACAAATTTTCACTTTTTTTCCAGCTATTTAATGATGTACTATTTTATTTTATATATTATGAAGTTCAGTTAAAACATTGAAAGAAGGAGACACAATAAGATATAACTAAAGGGAGGGGGAATCTAAATGGAATAATACAAGAAGATCAACGCAACAATGTGAGTGGTTCACGTGATTTATGTTTGATTTGGGTACATAACAATTCAGCCCACAAATTCATATCACCAAGCTGAAGAATTGTACCATACCACACAAAGTGTAGTAAATTGTACAAAAGTCAATAGTCATAATATTAAGCCAAATAGTGAATTTAATAACAAGAGTTATGCAATTATAAAAGAGAAGAAAAATACAGCAAGAAATGGCTTCATAAGGTCAACTATCTGAACTCAGTGAGCATAACACAATTCACCCACTTTGGTCACCATTTTCCATGATTTTGACTGGAAAAAAGCATCACTGCACCACAACAGCCAGGTGCAACACGTTGGACCTTGGATGGCAACGTGCTGTGGAAGAATCACACTACTCATGTGTGATACAAGATGCAATTCACACAATTCATTTGTGATTCAAATGATTCATGTTGAACTCAGCCACATAATCAATTCAGTGGACAGATTCACATCACCAAGCTGAAGAGTTGTATCATGAATTGTACAATACTAATTATTAAAAGTCATAATTTTAAGAGAAATAGTGAATTTAATAACAAGTTGGGAAATATAAAAGAGGAGAAAAAGTGCACCAAGAAAGGGCATCATAAATGTAGCTCTAAACATAGAGGTGAAAGAAATGAAAACAAAACAAGACACAAACACACACATATATAACCGAACATAGAGCCTCTTTAGTGTCAACAGCACTGACCCCAAAGGATGTGAACAGTGAAGAGAACACAAAACAGTATGCCTAAGTTCCACAGATTGTGATTGGCTGGAAACTCAACCAGGGAGGAGTGCAACAGGTGGACCAGAAATGCAGATTAGTGCTCTATGTCAGATGGTTTGCATTGAAGACAGAGGACACCAAAGAGAGTGGTGCAATGTTTAGCCTTTCTAAGAACTAATTGGGCAAATAGGGTTAGTATTCTGATGAAAGAAAGAGAAGGCTAAATCTCAATATTAACATCTTAAATGGCATCGGACAATATCTTTATAGAAACTAATGAGAATAGTGTAAAATTTAGCCATTGAAAGGACTGAGTGGGGAAATGGGGTTAGTATTATGATGAAATAAAAGGGGACAAATTCCAATATTGCCAACCTTAAACTGCATTGAGCAACATCATTAAAGGGCCAAACAAACAGGTTTAGTACATGGAAAATTTCAAAAGGTTATCAGCTGGAAAGGCCACAATTCCATGTTAAAGGGGCCACAATTCAGAGCATGACACTGATCTGCTCCACTCAATGGCATACAGAAACGGCACCGACACCAAATGAAATTGTTTAAGGAGCTGGGGTTTTGTACATAGAAAGAAGAATAACAGTTAGGATGACCACAAAGTGATCACAGTTTGCACTGCATTAACAATGGCATACCAAAGCAGCACCAGATACATGATTTGAGGGGCCAAATAAACAAGGTCTTGCAAATGGAGGAGAAAAGTAGCAACTAGGATGCCCATAATTCTACATAAAAGCAATCACAATTTGCTTTGCACCCATTAGATTGTACTGCTCTACCACAACCCACGCAGTTTGGCATTGTGTAAACATTCACATCATAACAAAAAAGGGAGGGCAAAGGAGATTCACAGAATCATAACAGGTACAGCCTATACAGGTATTGAAATTAACATTGACAACATGCTTCTCTCACAAAAGGACCCCAGAATTGGCAATTGCAAATGCATCAGGCTACTCTTCCATTACGCTGTGAATATTATGTGCACACGATTAAATTGAATCTCAACTAGATTATACTCCATCCAATGCTAAAGCTACTTATGTTTTACAAATCAAGTCCCATTAAACATTATTTTTTAACATATACACCCTTTTTTAATATTTGTAGTACTTTCAAACAAATAGTCCAATCAAGGGTCTTAATCGAGGATATTTTAGACTAAATACGTAGTATATAGTATTTCCTAGTCTGTGTGCATTGACATTAAACATCAACAGTTTGGGACAGGGGTAGTAGAAGACAGAAGGTATGTAGATCCAATATAAAAAGCAAAGATAAAATAACAACATAATCCACCACTAAAAACCATTCATTTAAATTTCTTTTGTTAGGTTCTCATCTTCATGAAAATAGGTTAAAAAACGTAGATTCTTTCTTCAAAAAAAAAAAAAAAAAAACAACAGAAGGCCAAAATGTATTAGAAAAATTCAGAGCTTTCAAGAAAGATTCACCATAAAACATTCAGGCTGTTTGAAAGCCCCCAAAAATCTAAAACTTGGAACAGCCAAATCCTTTGGGAAGACCCAGCTATTGCTGCTACTCTCATTCCTTCTACCCTACTCCATCACATTCAACCATAAGTACCATAAGTAGAGATGCGATTAGACGTGAAAACAATAAAAAACAAAACCAAAGAGTATTTTCTCCTAAAACTAACACAACGGCATGAGACGAACCCATGCCATCCTTTCCTTCTTACTTTTTTTAGTTTTAAGAAATTCATCGCCTTTACATGGAAGAGAAGCATGATGCAACCAGACTTTCCCAAAAGAATCATCCAAGAAGCAAGAACCAATGCAGGTAGCAAACAATACATAATAGGAGACAAATCGACGACACCGTATTGGCACGGCACAAAACCCCACGTCCCAAATCACAAGAAAGTAAGAAAATTAAAAATCTACCAGAGAAACAAAAAAATCACCAATGATCGCGTGAAGAAGCCGATGAAAATGCGGCAGTTGAGACTGACGCGCCACCCGGGTGGCAGAGAGCGAGTAGGGAGTGAGGGAGTGAGTGAGTAAAGCGTCAATTGGGGACAAAGGAAGTTAGAGGAAGACTAAGGTCTGGTCATAAAATATGGTGCAGGCTTTGTGAGTGGACTTCAAAATTTAATTTAATGTGATTTATTTGGGTACAACCAAAAAATAAATAAGAAATATAAATAAATAAAACTCATAAACTTGGACTCTAAGGACATGTACCACCAAAGAAACAACAAAAGCTTTTGCTTTCACTTTCAAGATTATATTTTGGGCAAAAGTTTAACCATATCTATTATTTTTTTCTTAATTTGTCTTTAGTTCTTATAATATTTTTTAAATGATCGACAAATGCATTTATTACATTATACGAGAAAAACATAGATAAAATATAAAATTCTATGGCTATTTTATTAGAATTAAAAAATTATTATATTTATTGGTTTCTAAAAATATCTTAAAAAATATATAAAAGATAATAAAGTCAGGGATATAACACTTGAAATACAATCCAATCAATTTACCTCTTAGAAAAATGCACAAGTTTGGATTGTTTATCAAATAGATAATCATTGAGTTCCCTTTTCTACTTATTTAGTTCCATTTTTTTCTTTCTCTTTACCAAACAAACTGAAGTTTTAATTTTAATTTTAATTTAGAAGTTTGCAAACTATTACTGTGAAAACTGTAATCTCTTTGATCAATTGATTTAAAAGTAGATATACATTTAATAAGTGTTTGACTGAGTTAAGATGGAATGTGAAATAATATTTTCTTTCAGACATTTCAGGACTGAAAATAATTATCTTTTAAAAATATCTCTTACTTCAACCTTGTTTAGGAAGGCAGAGTTTAGGGGAAGGAAAATATTGTTATGATTGTAAAGACCGCGAAAAGTTATTATAAAATTTATACAATTAGTTAGAAGTCAAGGGATAGTTTTTATGTTTTTTCTTGTCATATGAAATAATTTAATAAAAATAAGTTCATATTTTTCAGTAAAATATCGCGTACTCTTTCTTCTTTCTTTTATTTTCAAATAATGAAACTTTTTTTTTTCTCATGGAAGGTGATGATAGTTAGAATTCAATTAATATCCAATTTTATGATATAAAAAAGTAAAATATACTAAAACTTATGAGTGATTGACAAATTTTCATCCTTGAAAACGATTTCCTTTTTGTTTTTTCTAAATTGTTTGATAAGAGTAATTCTTAAAAGGGATTCTAAAAATAATATATACTTTTCAATTGTAAAAAAAGTTAATATTTTTAATTAGTGAAACTATCATTAATATAAATTTTAAAATAGTTATTATTAAGTTTAATAATGTAATAATTATTTACTTTATCTTTTTCTTGTATTTTTTTATTAAGTATTTTCTTTTAATTTTACAATAATAACTTGTTTCGTCTTTGAATTGCACCATGATTTAATTGAATAATTTGTTTTTGCAAACTTTCAATGATAACTTGCAAACTTAACACTTTGTTTATTGAGTTAACTTGTAAAGCAGTTTTTTTTTTTTTTTACAGAGAGAGATTTTTTTTTTTTACACAAAGAGATAAAAAGGAAGGAAATGATATTTATTTATTCCTATAAAGTCAATTAAAATAATAACGTTATAATTAATGATTATGTAGAAGTTATCATTTTAAAGTTGTCTTGTCCCACTAGTTTTATAAATCCGTTAGGATGAAAGAACTTCATTATAAATTAGAATATCAAAATTGACAGTTTGGTTTAGTTAAGCCAGATGGATTATAATTTATGACATAGTCTCATTTTATTTAGGTTTACCTAAAGTCGTATTTTGCTTAATTAAAAATTAAAAAAAATCATAATTCGTTTATAAAAAAAATCATGATATTATCATTTTAAAAAATTTTATTTAATATTCAATAATAAAATTATTATACAATACCAAGATGCATTAAACATTAATTGAAATAATTACATCAGTATTTATATGTACTTAAAACAGATAAAAAAATGTATAAAAACAAACAAAAATATAAAAAAATTATGGGTGAAAACGTGGGCACCGCACTTGGCCCGCATTTTGCGGGTTGGGCTGGCCCGTTCAGCATTTTCAATGCGAGTTGAAAAATTTGTCTCGTCCTGCAAAAATGAGTCTGCGGGTTAGTCCGTTTTTTTTTTAATTTTAAATCTTATGATAAAGCTTTCAATGTTTAACAAATTGAGGAACTTTAACAAGTTCACAAAATTAAGCAAAGACTTTGGGGAGTTTGATGATAAATTCATAATTCAACATATTCATCATATTCATATTTGTACTTTGACATACATGATATATTCTTCAAATTTTAGCACATTTAAAAATACATAATAATTGTCTTTTCCAATCATACAAGAATTTGAAATGTTCATGTAGAAGTTTAGAAGGAAAGTAACCGATATACACAATTGTAAGTTTTTTTTATGCGGACCGGCCCACGTGGGCTGCGAGCTTTCGCGAACTAGACTTCTACGAGCTAGCGAATTCAATATCCTAACCTGCCCCCGCATATTGCCACTCCTAATCTGTATGGATTGAATAGTTCTTTCTTTCGTTTATCAACATGAAAATGAATAAAAAAAAATTAACATAAAAGAATGTAGAAGCTAATGAATTAGCTTCTAGAGTTGACTTGGCCCATAAAATATTAAGCAAAGGACGACAATACATTGACACCCCTATTTTGACCGCTTCTTTTACTACATTATGTGACACCTGTTTTTTTGTTTTTAATATGCATATTATTATCCATTTCAAAAACCTGACCCACGTTTCAAAATTTTTCATTCGAATGAAGACTCAATCCTACTTTGTTCTCTCTTAAGTCTACCATCCCTAATTCCCCTTTCTGCTTCTTCCTCATTCCCCGCACCTCTCCCCATCGTAGCTAATAAGCAATTCTGGTTACTTCTTCATTTCTCTAACATTCACTCAATTTATCAACCCTAACATTCATTGGATTCACTGGTTGCAACAATGCTGAAGTTTCTAACATCACTCTCAACCATCCTATATATTGGTGGTGAGTATTGCAATCTCTTTTGTTCAATGGTCACTTTTGATCATTTTAAAATATACTTATTGGTTGCAATTTTATCTTCAATTTTGAAGGATTTATTCTTTTATTTTTGTTGAAATCTGAACTTAATAGTTTTATTTAAGCTGTAATAACAAAATGTTTTATTTAGTTAAAATATAAAAAAGAAATAGATAAAATTAAGGATTGAATTAAAATTATTGTATTTATGCTTTCAATTTTTGTTTTGTATGTTTGAAGCTTGTTGAGTATGAAATTAGAATGTAAAGAAAGAATTGAAGTAAGATTTTAATTTATGTTTAAATTAAACCAATTCATAAACGACATTAGTAGTGGATTTACACTTTTGATTTTGAATTGGGAAGTTGGTTGGAACGAATTCATTGCAGTTTAAACTATTAAGAAGAACTGAATAATGGTTTCCAACCACTTAATGCTTTATTCGATAGACACAATCTACTATTTGTGGTTTAAAACTTAACTCTCAAGAATGAGCACTCAAGTCAGATGGAAAAACTTAAACTTAAACAACATTAGATTAATTTGTCTTCTTATTTTATTTATTCTTATGGAAGTATTTGTTCAAAACTTTATCGAAATAAAATCTTTGTTCTGTTTGAGAATGGTTATTGTATGCTGAATTGGTTTTACATGGAAAAACATACACAGAATGCAGATCTCCTTTGTCGATGGGTTTACGGTTCATGCAATTCTATAGCGAAGATGATTTCACTTTGCCCAATATTAAAGAGTCTAAAGTTTAAAATGTTTTCAAGGATTTGTTAGCTGTAAATTGGGGTGAGCTTTCAAATTTTATTGTTAATGATGTTAAGAATGTGTTGCTAGAAACACTGATTACAAAGTTGACAAGGAGGTTCTAGAGTATGTGCTCTCGGTAGCTAAAGCTGTTGAAGACATTAGTGGGATTCTAGTCAGCTTTGTTAGATTGAAATGATGATTTAAGCAAAGAAAGGGAGGTTGAATTGGCTGTTTAAAACTTTTTCGAAAGCATAAAACCCATTTTGATTGAATTAAATAGACAATGAAATTCGAATACAAAAGTTGCAGACCAATACACTTTCAATCAGACAAAAAATAAAATAATAGACTATTTTGTTCTTGAACTATGAAGAAGTCGATTGAAATTTCAAATCAATCGGCTAAAATCTTAGGAATTTATGCAGAATATAGAATTCACAGATTTAACTCAAACAACAAACTTTTACATGCAAGACTTGTTCCAATCAATATTTCTAACAGGTGTGCAACCTCATATTACACAAGAACACATTAAAGCACAACAAATAATGAATTACTTAATTTTCTTGAGTTTTTAAAGTGATTCAAAGTGAGTGAGATGAAGGAAAGAGAATTGCACAATTGTTTTTATACTAGTTCACTCAATCACAAAGCTACATCCAGTTTACCAGGACAACCTGAGCCTGGTTTCAACTATATTCACAAGTTTTACAAATCACACACAAAGATTACACTTTTTAACAAAGAAACTCACAATATTTTTAACTTACACAAAAATCTAGACTAACACCTTGCAAGAATCACACTTACAAACTTGAAATCACATCAGACAAACAACCAGAGGCACAAGAACTACAAAACCTAATGGTGGCTCTCCCTAGCCAACCATACATGTGTTCTTCAAGCTAATCCTAAGCCAAAATGCCTCCACGATCAACCAAGATCTTCAATCAACACGTTGCAATTGTGTGTTGTAGAGAGAGATAGAGTTTTCCAATGATGAATGACAATATTTCGTGCTAAAAAACTCAAAATTGTACCTTTACTCTCGAAAACACGGCTTATATAGTTTGGTTTAAGTGAAATCAGTCGGTTGAATTTTTTGTACAATCTGTTAATTTCACTTGACTTAAGTGAAATAAGTCAATTGAAAAATAATTTAATTGATTGAATACATTCATACCAAAAACTATATACAACAAGCCTTTTAACCTGTTAAAACTCATTTCAACACATTAAAAAGGACACACTAAGGTTAACAAGACATCTAACCTATGTCATATAGCCTACCAACATGATATAACAACTAATTATTACATTTAACACATTATTTCCAGATTTAATACACTAGAAACACAATCTTCAAGTGGATCTTCATCAATCTTCAACAAACACAAGAGATCTTCATTCACTTGGCTTTATCAAATACTTTCTTAAAGCTTACTTGTGCCAACAAGCTTGAAACTGGAATGATGATTTTGGCACTACTCTTTTGGTTCAAATTTCTTTAGTGATTATAGTAGTTTACTAAAATTTATGTTTTTATTTGTAATTGGTGAGTTAGCAAAGAGGAACAATGTAATTGATGGAAGGCAATCGTTGGTTCCAAGCTACTTGACTCAACAAATCATAAAATGTTTTATTTGTAATAATGTTTCATTTAATAAAAATTTGGGTTAGGCAGCTAACGTGATTTCAATTTCTTTTTTAGTAGTATTATTAATCAAAAAGTTGGTTTAGGCTAGTCACATGATTTCAATTTTAAAAAAAATAACTAATTTTTTTTTCAAGAACTAGGTATCAAACATAAGTTCATTATGTGTCAAACGGGGTTACAATTTTTGAACATTTATATGTAAGTTTTGGGGTAACATGCATGAACAACCACAAATGATGACATGGTTAGTTTTATTTTAGGCAGTACTATTAAAACAAATTAGATTAAGTTGTTCACATAATTTTAATTTTTTTTTAAAAGAAAGTAAATATTTTTCAAGAATTAAGTATTAAACATAAATTCATTATGTGGCAAACGAAGTTACAATTTTTGCACACTTATCTGTTGCAAGATTTAGTTAACATGCATTAACACAGATGTTGACATGATTAATTTTATTTTGAGTAGTATTATTAATAAAAAATTTGGGTAATGTTGTTCACATGGTTTCAATTTTTTTTAAATCACCAAATGTGTTTAAAAAATTAAGTACCAAACAAAGTTATAATTTTGGCACATTTATGTGTAGGTTTTAGTTAACATGCATGAACACTCAAATAATAACATGGTTAATTTTATTTTGAGTATGATTATCAATAAAAAAATTGGGTTAGGTTGTTCACATGGTTTTAATTTTTTATAAGAAAAAAAAACGTGTCCCAAGAATTAAGTACCCAACATAAATTCACTATGTGGCAAATAGAGTTACAATTTTCCCACACTTATATGCAAGTTTTAGTTAACATGCATTAACACTCACATATGTTGACATTATTAATTTTATTTTGAGTAATATTATTAATAAAAAAAAAATTGGGAAAGGTTGTTCACATGGTTTCAATTTTTTTTTAAATCACCAAATGTGTTCAAAAAATTAAATACCAAACATAAATTCATCATGTGGCAAATGAGATTATACTTTTTGCACACTTATGTGTAGGTTTTAGGTTAAGATGTATGAACACTCGCACATGATAACGTGATTAATTTTATTTTGAGTAGTATTATTAATAACAAAATTAGGTAAACTTGTTCACACATTTTTTTTAAAAAATCACCAAATGTGTAAAAAAAATTAAGTAGCAAATATAAATTCATTATGTAACAAATAAAGTTATAGTTTTTGCACATTATGCGTAGGTTTTAGGCTAACATACATGAACATTCACAAATGATGGTGTTGTTAAATTTATTTTGAGCACTATTTTTAATAAAAACTTGGATAAGTTTGTTCACATGGTTTCAATTTTTTTTAAATCATCAAATTTATTCAAAAAATTAAGTACCAAATATACATTCAATATGTGGTAAACAAAGTTATAGTTTTGGCACATTATGAGTATGTTTTAGGTTAACATGTACGAACACTCAAATAAGACAGTTAATTTTATTTTGAATGTGATTATTAGTAGAAAAACAAGTAACGATCTAGAAAATCGTATATACATTTTTATTTATCAATACCTGTGTTACAAAATTAATAACCTTTTACATTGTTCAAATAAACATAATAACGTTGTGTTACAAGTTCATATATTAACTTCTTCTAATATGATATAAATTATAAGATTATAATAATATTTTTTTTTTATAAAAAAACTAATTTAATTTTGCTAAAATATTTGTATAGTATTATTAAATGATGATATATAGAAAAATTTGTAAATACACAAAAAAAAAGAACTAATTAAAGTTAACGATACAAATTCTCGAAAACAACTTTCTTTAGATAATTTCTTCTATTTTAGTTTTTTGGAGAAAACCAAATTTGTTGTTAGAACTAACTGCCGACTAACTATCTATTAAATCCCCACCTACGTTAAAGTTTTTTCAAAAAAAAAGAAAGAAGAAAACAAAACTCATATGCGTACTCAAGATTCGTTAAGTGTCAACCCACAATACATTTTTTGCACAACAATAAGTCTTGTTTGAAATCCCAAATCATGATCATCTAATAGGATAGACCATAAATCTGTTTAGTAATCCCAAACATGTCGGGCTTGATTGAACACTTAGTTTAAGTCTTATTTCACAAGTAAAAAAATATAAGATGTTAGAACTAATTGCCGACTCTAGGTCCATTATGTGTCAACCCACGATACACTTTTTTCAAGAAATTGCAGAACCAAAGTTGGGGTTAGTTACAACTAGTAGCCTTTAACCATCATAACTTTTTTTTCTTCAGAACTCTACTAATTTTATATAGCTACCCTATCTCTAAAATAAGACACATAATGTATAAAACTCTAAGGAGTGAAACCAATTAGTTTCAACAATTGGAAATAAAGTTATAAAAGTTTTACATATAAATTTTGAATAATTAATACACTACCATAATTTAATTTGTTGTCATAATTAGGAAACAACCTTCAGTTATAGATCATGATCAACATCGTGAGTTATACAAGGAAACAAAGATTATAAAATAAAGGCGAAATTGGTACACTTATTAGCACCACTTGTCTGAAACAGTAACCACAAGTTCTAGTTCTAGATTATATAAGAAAAGACAAACTTATGAAAAATTATGAACATATAATCTGTGCAGATACATAACTTTCCTTTTTCTATACAAAATAATGGCTGCCATGTTTCTTAGTAAAAGGGCATAACAACTACCAAGTGTGAAGTTGGCAAAACAAAATGCAGAATGGTATTAATCTCACCACGCAAGTGTTAGTTTCACGTCACACATGAATGCAAGTCTAGTGAGACTCAAATATGCATAGGCACTTTCGTGCTATAGTACAAAGGAATATTGAGAATTTTAAAATGTACCAAAGCATGTTAGGTAATAGTGCATACTAATTTAATATAGTTGTACATAATCAGCCAAGTTAAAAACACTTATTATAATTTTTAAATCTCAGACTAAATTAATGTACAAATAATGTAAAACACTGTATTAAGTAAATCTCAGAATAAATTGGTAATAATCAACCAAATATGGCACTATATTAATGTGCAAATAATGTAAAACACTTAAATTAGATTATTTCTAAATTAATGTACATTTTTTATTACTTACATTAGTCGAAGCTCATCTTCTATGAAAGAGAAAGAGTATTCTTTGAAACATTTATCGCAACTTATTTATATTCAAGCTTTCAGTGTTGTTGGATCTTATTTTCAATACACTGAGTGATGAGATGCCTCTAGTCAAGGGACCTACAACAAGATCCATGGTTAGGAGAATACAAGAGGAATGAGCCTCAAAAGCGCATGCAAGGACCAAGATGAACTTCAAATGGGTCAAGGAAGATATGAAGACCTAGCCTAAGACTCTTTGCTTGTAAATTAGATTATGATTTATTTTTGGGCTTTGTATTTTGGGCCCAGTAGAATAAGATTTTCTTTGGGCCATGTATTGGGCCTTTAGAAGAAATTGGGCTTTAGAAAGTAATTTGGACCAAAAAGGGAATTGGGTTTTAAAATGGGCTTGAATTGGTGTGCATGAGCTAGAGAGATCTAGAAGCTTCATGTTTGCTCTCCAAGGTTCTCAAATGAGCGTCCCATGGCATGGAAAGTGTGACTTGCTTAGGTGGCAAGTCACACTTCCTATATGCTCTCTTTTGGCTCCAAAATTTCATTTTCTAGACTCCTTTTTCCCTCCACTTATTGGAGACTCCTTGGTCTCCTTTTAGCCTATAAATAGAAGGCTTAAGACATGTAAAATTAAGCTTGAAATTGAGTAATGAATTGCTACCCAAATTTGAGCACAAATCTCTTTTGAGCTCACCTTAGAGTAAATTGTTCTCTAGTTTTCTCTAGCCTTCTTCTTTAGGAGTTGACCTTACCTCTCTTAAGAATCCTTTCACCTACACCAAACCAAACACCTTAAACTTCTTTCCTTCATGCTTCTGAGTCCAACATCATCCATGGAGCTTCCATTCTTCATGCAACTTCAATGGAGACAAGGAGAAGCCATCATGTGGTATCATGAGCCTTGGTTGCTCTTGGTTTTAGTGAATTAAGTGCTTCTTCTTCTATTCTTTTTAATTCCATGATGTTCACTTCTTCTCCTACTTGCCTTGTTGTTTTTGTTCCGTTTATTTTGTGTGTTCATGTCTTCTTTTTTTGGTTCAATTCATTTGTTTCATCTTGAACCTCCATGTGTGTTCTTTAGGTGTTTTTTATGTTTTTTACCGATTGCTTTTCATTTTGCTTGAGTATTTCTTGATTTTTGTTCGGTTATATCTTGTTGTTCTTGAGTTTATTTTGATTTTAAGATCCATATGTTTTGTCTAGAGTCATGTTTAGTCCATATATGTCATTACTTCCTTCTTTACCTTTTCAATTTGCTTTGAATTTGTTAGTCATGTGTTGTTGATTTTTTTTTTTTTTAGATTTGAGTGCAATTTTTAATTCCTAAAAATGAACACTCTACTCTCTCTTGGAGCCTTGGAAATGAACATTCACATCTAGATAACCTTAGTTATCTTAATGTCTAGTGGGAATTTTCCTTGTGCTTGCTTAACCTCAACATAAACCACACTAAATTTCCTTTCAATTAATTATGCTTTGGTACTTTTTCATTTCTGTTTTTGAGTTTAGATTTCTATTTAGATCTTAGCAATGTCTTAGAGTCAATTTTCTTTGTGTTTCATTACGTTTCATGATCTTTTTTTGATTCCTTTAAGTTTCTTTCTCCTTTGTGCTTTTTGTTTCCATTAAAATGCAAATGATCAAGCATAGTGTGGTGGTGATTCTAATTTGTGGTGGAAACTAGCTGCTACAAGAGCTATAAAAAAAGTGCACAAAAAGAATACAAGCAAGTGCCAAAAAGAATCAAAAGAAAATATCAAAAGAAAGTGGCAAAAGAATTACACTAGAATCACTACCATCACTTGAGTTTGAGAGCATTATTTTGTGTATTTTACTGCTGTTCTAGTTTTCTGACCAGTCTGCATACTCTCTATATTTGATTTATCATAAAAAGTTGCCCGATAAAAATCCATATCTGATTTTTACCTATTTTAGCTAAGACGTAGATGAAAAAATGAAAAAAAATATCATCGAAAAATGTTGAGAAATAAAAAAATGATAAATAGTTGAAGTAGAGGCTAAAATTCAGGTTTCTGGACTAATAGTAAGTGAAAAATCAAATTCCAGTGCAATTTTCTAGCTTATTTTGGTTATTTTTCATCCATTCTAGTTCAATTCATTAGGTAATTCATTTGAGTACTTATCTATATTCTTTACCTTATTTCTAGTTTGTCATTTCCTTGTTAATCCTTTGAGTTTGTCTTGGCATTATTCACTTTGGTTTAACAATTATAATTTTGTGCTTTTCTCGCTTTACTTCTTGACCTCTTTTAGTTTGGTTTCTATACTTGGTGCATACTTCTTTTTGGAGGTGATCTAACTTTCCTAAGGTAGCATCCTAGGAGGTGGAGTACCTAGTCCCGAAAGAGAATCCTCTTTGGTGAGAACAAGAGGAAGTGCAAGAGTGAAATACTTGTGAGGACCAAGCCAATAATACTAAAGCCAAGAAGATCTTTATATTTTTTGCACTTTGATTGTATTCAATTTGAGTTGGAAAATTGTAATGCTTTCATACTTGTGTTCACGACCTAGTTAGGTGTCTTGGGGGAGTCTTAGGTACTCAATCCTATCTCTTAACTAGAACCTCTTCTATAGATTAGTGAAGCGCTTTTAGTGGTGCAGTTTAAACGTTCCAAGTGCCTTCTACTTTTACCGAAACTTAGCCTACATATAGCTTCTAATATTCTTATTTTTAATTTTCTTGTTTGATAGCTTAGTGTATGTCAACTTAGTCTTTGAATTAATTTCATCTAAGAAGTTTTGCACAAAAGTTTCAAGTTCCCTTGGCTAGGAAAGACTTGGAATGTAAGAAATCCAAGTGATTCATCTCTCTTTCTTGGAGGAGAACTAAAGGTTGTTGTTATCTACTTCTTCTTTAAAATTTTCTTTAAAAGACCAAAGTCTGCTTTTTCTAAACTCTAAAAAGAAAGTTTAAGATGTCTAAGGCACCTTCCTATGAAATAGGTAGTGACTCTAGTGATGAGGCCCCACCAAATTTAAATCAAATGGCCAGAGAACTAAAGTCACTAAAGATTTGGAAAAGGCAATAAGCTATTTTAAAAGAGAAAGATATACTTGAAAAAGATCAATATCTTGCCAATTTTTGAAGAAGAGCTTAGGCGTTTTAATAAAAAACAAGTGCAAATTCAAGAGGAATTAAGAAGTGGGAGCCATTCTAAAAAGAGCTCGAAAACCCTACCTTTGTCACCAACATAGAGGAGGATAGTAGGACCTTAGGCAATTGTTATCAACCTCTTCCTCTTATCCAAAGAAGACCTAGGAGAGAACACCATAGGGAACCTCCTAGGGAAAATCCCGTCAACCTTCCTCACTTCCATTGAAAAGAAGATGTAGAAATATATCATGATTAAGTGATGAAAGTGGAGCAACTTTTTGCTAGCCACCAAGTAAGTGGGGAAAGGAAAGAGCCCTTAGCCACCTTAAGTTTTCTAGGAAATGCAATGTATTGGTGGACATCCCTAGAAAGGGAGAGGAGAATCAAAAATGCTCCTCAAGTTCAATATTGGAATGATCTTAAGAGTGCCCTTAGGAGGAGACATATTCCTTCCTACTACCATAGAGAGCTTATGGACAAGCTCCAAAGACTCCATCAAAATAACATGAAAGTTGAGGAATATAGGCAAAATATGGAGTTATACATTGATCAAGGTCGTACCCAACCAAATAAAACAAATAAATGCAGTATTCGGGAGTTAACCCAAGGTAGTCTCCCAGTGACCATTGTTTTTAATCAAAGGTTCCAGATTCAACAAAGGAGGGGGGTTTGGTTTGGCAGATTCAGTTCAAACACAAAATTAACAAAACATAATTGCAAAATTTAATTAAACATATTTCAAAATGTATTGATTCCTTGATTCAACTGAAATTTCACCAATCATGAACATGTATCACAAAAAATTTGAAGCCCAAATTCAAATCCCAACTCAATGAACAAAACACACAAAGTTTGACTGAGAATAGGAAAAAACCAAGAAAAAACCAGTTAAATAGGAAAACAACTTTATTTGGAGATTCTGAAATGGCCTACTCACTTGCATGTAGGCATTGCAAAGAAAATCAAATTCTACCGCAAATGCATATAAAATTTGCCCTGTTTCGATAACCAGAGCAAAAGTTATGGCCGTTTGAAGTTTTGCTGAAAAACTACACAATTTTCCTACTACAAACACTACTACAATGACTCTAATAGCAACACAAACTCACTAAAACAGAAACATTCCAATGGAAGCCCTGGATAGAACAATAACAACATAACAATGGACATCAAACTTCAACCACACTTAACATAACATCACAAAACAACACACATACAGAACATAACACAAGACAAAACAACATTGAAAATAACTTTGAATGAAAATGTTGGTCCCCAGCAACGACGCCAAATTTTATCGAGGTCGTTTCCAACCAAAAAAAATAAAAATAAATGCAGTACTTAGGAGTTAACCCAAGTTCGTCTCCCAATGACCATTGTTTTCAATCAAAGGTTCCAGTTTCAACAGAGAGGGGGGGTTAGTTTGGCAGATTTAGATGCAAACACAAAAATTAACAAAGCGTAAATAGATTTTAAAACGTATTGATTCCTTAATTCAACTAAAATTTCACCAATCATAGATTATACAATTAATTGTTCTATCCAATTTGCTCTAATGAAACCCAAAATAATCAACTAAACGATAATTAACACGAGTTCAATATGCCATTAAGCAAAGCATACTTTAAGCAACTAACACCCACATATTAAGCATAATGTGAACAACTCATACTCATTAAGCATGATTATAAGTCGATTTAGGTGCTGCAACATGAAATTGAGATTAAGTACCGATCAATTTCGTGTTTTACAATGAAAATGCAACCTAAAGAAGGGCAAACCAGAACATAATTCGAAAACGAACAACAACCTCATGATTTCATTTCAATTTCTTCAAGGAATCAATATAAAAAGCTTAGCTAGACATGAAATTTGAATTACAACTCAAACATAAATGAAATTGCATTATAAGAGTAAGAAAAGAGTGAACAAACACAATTTAGATTGAATGGGACGAAAACCCTAAGTTGGGTGATGCTCCAATGGTCTCAAAATCACCAAAAATCGAAAAAACCTAAGTGGTGCTATCCTAAAAACATGAAAACAGAATGGAGGAAGGAGATGATGTCTAAAACCCTCATAAAACCCTAAGAAAATGTGGTGCTCTCAAATCTGCCAATTATATTTACAAAAATGTCATTAAAGGCTTTAGAATTACAAAAATGCCACCTTGAGCCCAAAATGTTGGCCTAATGACGTGGATAAGTTAATTGACATGGAACAAACATGGCAATGATGTGAAAATGACATGGCAACTCTCTCTTCACCTTTTGATTAGCATCGAAGCTCCAAAATTGCTTCACAAAATACCTAAAAATAATTAGAAACAAAAATTAGACCAATTAATGGAAAATTAATCAAAATTCAGAATAATGACCTAATAAAGCCCACCAGACGAAGATGCACTAAAGATAGATAATTAAGCACTAAACATCCAAAAGATGAACACAAAAAAGGCAATGGAATAGGGGAAAATAATGACTCATCATACATGATGAGGGCTAGGATTATGGAGCATGAAGACACAACTATGTCTAGATTTCTTAGTGGATTAAGCCCTTAAAGAAGAGATATAGTAGAATTGTTGCCCTACCAAGATCTAAATAATTTGGTACTACTTTGCATAAAGGTGGAGCAACAATTGTTGAGAAAAGGTTTTAAAAATACCTACACTAACTCTTATGTTAAGAAGGATTTCAAGTGGGAGGAAAAAAGTTTCAAAGAAGAACCCTCCAAAAGTTTCAAGGAAAAAGGGAAACCAAGGGAAGGCACATCTACACACACTCGCACTAGTGAAATCAAATGTTTCAAGTGTCTTGGTAGAGGTCATGTTGCATCTCAATACCCCCCCAAAAAGGCCATGATCTTAAGGGGTGTTGACCATTATAGTAGCCAAGATGAGAAAGAAAGTGAGAGTGAAACTTCTAGTGAGGAGTCTAATGATGAATCAAAGGAAATGGCCTACCCTTGTGAAGGAGACCTTATAATGATCAGAAGACTTCTTAACAACCAACCCATTCCAAAAGAGCCGACACAAAGAGAGAACATCTTTCATACAAGATGTAAAATTTTAGAAAACACTTGTTCTCTCATTGTATATAGTGGTTCACGCTACAACTGTACACGGTTGGTTGATAAGTTGGCTTTGATTGTCGTTCCCCATCCAAAACTTTACAAATTGCATTGGCTTAATAAAAGTGAGGATTTGATAGTCCAATATCAAGTGAAGGTCAAGTTATCCATAGGGAAATATGAAGATAATGTGGTATGTGATGTAGTACCTATGGAAGCTTGCCATGTTTTGTTGGGAAGACCTTGACAATTTGACAAGAAAACCATGCTTAATGGTCTTACCAATGAAATCACCTTCACCCACAAGGATACAAAATTTTTCTTACATCCTTTATCACCGTCCTAAGTGGTAGAGGATTAAACCCAAATGAGAAAGAAGTTGGAAAAGGAGAGAAAATAGGATAAAAAGAGAGAGTCATCCATCTCTCCCCAAAAGTAACTAAAGATGATTCTGAGGTGGGAGAGATTGGTGTTCCTTCTCCTAAGGTCATTAAACATGAGAATATTTTGACTATAAAATCTTTGAACCAAGTTCTCAATGATGAACAACCTTCAAGCCTCTTGCTGTGTAAAGGAACACTCACATGCACTGCCACATATCTTGAACTTTAGAATCTACCTCCTAAAATTAAAAATCTTTTGAAAGAATTTGAGGATATATTCCATAAGGAAGGGCCAATTGGGCTTTCTCCTTTTAGAGGAATTGAACATCAAATAGATTTAGTGCTTATGGCAAGTCTACCAAATAGACCAGCCTATTGGACAAATCCTCAAGAAATAAAGGAGATAGAATCCCAAGTGCAAGAGTTGTTGAAGAAGGGTTGGGTTCAAAAGAGCCTTAATCCTTGTGTTATGTCTGTTTTTTTAGTGCCTAAAAAGGATGTGAAGTGGAGAATGTGCTATGATTGTAGGGCCATAAATAATATCACAATCAAATATATGCATCCATTTCCTATGCTTGATGATATGCTTGATGAGTTGCAAGAGTCCCTCATGTTTTCTAAAATTGATCTAATGAGTGGTTATCACCAAATAAGAATCAAAGAAGGTGATGAGTGGACCGCTTTTAAGACCAAATTTTGACTATATGAGTGATTGGTAATGCCCTTTGGGCTTACTAATGCACCTAACATATTCATGAGGCTAATGAATCATGTCCTTAAAGAGTACATAGAAAAGTTTGTGGATGTCTACTTTGACGATATCTTGATTTATAACAAGAGCTTGCATGAGCACATAGACCATTTGAGGTCTGTCCTTACCATCCTTAAAGTAAATAGTTTGTTTGCTAATAAAGCGAAATTTCCTT
Source organism: Vigna unguiculata (assembly GCF_037176805.1). Lineage (NCBI taxonomy): Eukaryota > Viridiplantae > Streptophyta > Magnoliopsida > Fabales > Fabaceae > Vigna > Vigna unguiculata. Next base: position 27,238,486 of record NC_140800.1, on the reverse strand, counting down.
ACCATGTTGACTTACAAAAAAAAAGTTCATCCAAGAATGGCCTACTCCTACAAGTGTTGGAGAAGTTAGGAGCTTCCATGGTTTGACAAGCTTTTATAGAAGATTTGTTCCTAACTTCTCTACTTATCCTTCACCTCTCAATGAGTTTGTCAAGAAAGATGTGTCTTTTAATTGGGTAAAAAAAAAATAAGAGTTTGCTTTTCAGCAACTCAAGGAAAAACCCACCAATGCGCCCATTCTAGCCCTACCAAACTTTTCAAAAATCTTTGAGCTAGAATGTGATGCATCCAATGTAGGAATATGCGTTGTGTTGTTGCAAGGAGGGCACCTAATTGCTTATTTCAGTAAAAAACTTAATAGTGCCTCCTTCAACTATCCCACCTATGATAAGGAATTATGTGCCTTAGTTAGGGCCCATTAAACTTGGGAATACTACCTTGTGTCCAAAGAGTTTGTCATTCATAGTGAACATGAGTCGCTTAAATATTTGAGGGGCCAATACAAGTTGCACAAAAGGCATGCTAAGTGGTTGAAATTCTTGGAGTAATTTCACTATGTGATTAAGTACAAGAAGGGCCAAAGTTATGTGGTGGCTGACGCCTTATCTAGGAGACACACCTTGTTTTCAAAATTAGGAGCCCAAATTCTTGGATTTGATCACATTTCTGAAATGTATATTCAAGATCCTGAGTTTTCGTTTACTTATGTTAAGTGTATGAAAAAACCTCAGGGAAGTTTCTATGTGAATAAGGGGTATTTGTTTAAAGAAGGAAAAAATTGTATTCCTTAAGTCTTTTGAAAGAAAAATTCTTTTGGCCCTATATGAGGAAGGATGTCCAAAAGCATTGTGATAGATGTATTTCATCTTTGCAATCCAAGTCTAAAATAATGCCCCATGGATTATACATCCCCTTGCTTGTTGTTTCAACCCCTTGGAAAGATATAAGTATGAATTTTATCTTAGGACTCTCAAGAACACAAAGGGGTTTTGATTCCATTTTTGTGGTGGTAGATTGTTATAGCAAAATGACACATTTTATACCTTGCCATAAAGTAGATGATGCTAGCAACATTGCCAGGCTTTTCCTTAGAGATGTGGTCAAGTTTCTTGGTATACCCCACAACATAGTTTTTGATGGAGAGACACTAAGTTTCTTAGCCACTTTTAGAAATTCTTTGGTCAAGGCTACGACTAAGCTTAATTTCTTTACTTCATGTCAACCACAAACTGATGGGCAAACTGAAGTTGTTAATAGGTCTCTATCTACTATGTTAAGGGCAATTTTGAAAGGAAACCACAAATCTTGGGATGAATGCCTTCACCATATTGAGTTTTCCAATAATAGAGTAGTTCATAGAACTACTAAGATCTCTCCATTTGAAGCTATTTATGGCTTTAATCCTCTCACTCCTATGGATTTGTTGCCACTTCCAACATCTTTTTGATTTTATTCATAAAGAAGGGGTGGCAAAATTTGATTTTGTTAAAAAAATGCATGAGAGGATTAAAAAAAATCCAACAACAAATAAAGAGGTATGCTAAGTACAATAATAAGGGGAAGAGGGAAATGATTTTTGAAGAAGGGAATTGGGTGTGGCTACACCTTAGAAAATATAGATTTCCTAAGCAAAGGAAGTCTAAGCTTAGCCCTAGAGGTGATGGTCCCTTTAAAGTGCTGAAAAGAGTTAATGATAATGTGTATAGGTTAGAGATGTCTCAGGAATATGATGTGCATGCCACCTTTAATTTGTTGACTTGATACCTTTTGCAGGTGGTACAAATGATGAGGCAGAGACTACAGATTTGAGAAAAAATCCTTCTCAAGAGGGAGGGGATGATGAGATGCCTCTAGCCAAGGGACCTACAACAAGATCCATGGCTAGGAGAATATAAGAGGAATGAGACTTAAAAGTGCATGCAAGGCCCAAGATGAACTTCATATGGGCCAAGGAAAATGTGAAGACCTATGCTAGGACTCTTTACTTGTAAATATTAGATTAGGATTTATTTTTGGGCTTTGTATTTTGGGCCCAGTAGAATAGGGTTTTCTTTGAGTCATTATTTTCCCTTATTACATTCTCTTTTTCTGCCCATCTTGAGGGTTGTTTAGTGCTTAATTGTCTCTTGTTAGTGCATTTTCCTCAATTAGGCTTCATTGGACCATTTTTTTTTTGAATTTTGACTAATTTGGTATTAATTGGTCTAATATTTGTTTCTAATTATTTTTAGGAATTTTGTGGAGCAAATTTTGGAGCTTGAAAACTAATCTTAAGATGAAGAGAGAGTTTCCTCATCATTGCCATGTCTGCGCCATGTCATTTAGCCTGTCCACGTCATTGGGTTTTCAGCCCAAAGTGGCATTTTTGTAATTATGAGTGGCAGGGTGACATTTTTGTAAATACGAACAATTGTGGTGATGTGACCACATTTTTAGGTATTCTTCTTCATGGGCAGCCACCCTCTTATCCCCCATTCTCCATTTTCACACTCTTGAGCTTGGTTGGTGACCCATGGAGGTGCCTCTTTCGTTTTTCACATTTTAGCACTCGTTTTTAGCGTTTTCAACTCATTTGATAGCTTGGGTATTTTGTTTTGTTGATTGTATTGACTTGGAAAAACACCCATGTATGGGGTTTTCAGTTTCTATATCATAGTAGCCATTTTTGTTCCATTAAAGCTTTAGAATTCTCATTTGTTCTTGGACTAGTTTTTTGACTCGTGCAATGCACAAAATTATTTTTAATGTTGATTATAAATTCTAATTGTATAAGAAAAATTGTAGATTAATATTTCATTATTAATTAAATAATGTACTATAAATTAATGTCTAAAATATTGAGCTTAGATAAATGTAATTGCAGTTAGCAACGTAGAAGAATGAGAATGCTATCTAAATGATCCAATGGAACACAAAAGTTTTTGCTAAAGTTATTAGTAGAAGTTTTTATCTTCAACATACTGCAAAAATCATATTGTTTACATAACTCTTTCATAAATAATAATGGTTAGTAATAATAACTATTTAAAAAGTTTAAAAAGTTTCAATTAACAATTAAAAGTTGAAAAAGAGAACTAAAAATTTCATTCCAATAAAATCATTCATTCCTTTTAAATCAAATATTTTGTTTCATCAATATATTATATTCTGAAAAACACATAAAAAAATTTCACAATTGAAGCCATATTCATCAAGCCTCAAAGAAAATATATCATATAAGAAAGTTCAATAACCATAACTGATCATGTACACCATGTTCAACAATAACATTACAAAATTAGGCTTAATCTAATCACAACAACAACCATTAACAAACACTTTAATATTTGGTTCGATGAAATCATTGTCTACTTGAAAGACAACAATATCTCCTTCTTTCAAGTCATTTTCAGAACAAAGTAGCCTCTAACATTGACCTATCTTTGTTGAACTTCTATGTTTCTTTAATATTAGGATTTTGCAATTCACAAAGTAGCCTCTAACCTTGACCTATAAGAAACACATCTTCTACATTCTCCTCTCGAATGAAGTTTGCAAACTTTGATGGCAAGTCCTACATGATTCATAAGGTTATTGTTAGTACATTCAGTTTTTTCATTTAATAATATGTAAACTGATATTAAATTATACTTGCAAGGATAAAAAGAAATCAGAATGCATATACCAAGTGACTTGCTTTGCTTTGATACTTTGTCAATTTTACTAAAAATATAGATCTTGTATATTGATGACTGATATGGTACCGAAATGTCGTCAAACTGCTTGATGTACAACCACCTTTAAACATTGTGAGCTGAAATAAAGAATTTCCTAAATACTGAAACTGAATGTGAGAGTCACTTTGGATGTCATAAACATTTATGATATTACTCCAACCTTTAGTGATTCTTGGGTTATCTAAATCCATGTTATAGGTAATTGTCGTGCTCTTACCATTTACATCTACCAAGTGCCATTGTGGACCTAATTCGTGTGTATAACTAACAGCAAAGTGTCGATCGACAAATCCAAATGGCTACAAATTAATGAACACAATAAATTATTTTCTAACAATAAATAAAAACATGAACAATTTTTACTCTGCAATTTCAATGCATCACTTCATGGGACGCCAACAACATAAACATATTCACATACACTTCTATTAGTTGTTAGTAAAGTTTAAACCAAAAAAGCAGCAAGAACTTCAGAACTTGAAAGACTTCAAAACCCAATTCGACAGTTCTCTCAATCGTAAAACCAAATTCAAAGCCTAATTATGTATAAATAAAAAAAATTGGGTTCATTTAATAATAATAATTATTATAATTAAAAAATAGTTAATTTTATTAATGGGATGTCATGTCGTTAATCGGGATCATTAAACGTATTATCTTGAAAAAACATTAATTCATGCTAAGTTAAAATTTATCTTTAAACATAGATAATAAGAAAAATATATCACTAAGAAACCAAGTCATGGTTTTCATACTCCTCCTACATTATGAATAAAATATGAAAAATAGAAAAAACAAAAAAAATTTACTACCAAATACTGGATCGATATTCTGTGTTGACTCTAGTGGCAAAAGCAATTTAGATACAATGGGAATGAGGATGATATAGTGGGAACAAACAGTTTCAACACTACCAGCAAACTGAAAATAAGAATATTTGACAACATAGAACACATACAACAACACATATAACTGCTTTCCAATGATGTATTTTTGTGTAAAATTTACGGCATACTTGACAGCATATGTAGATGGTATTGAACTTCCAAAATATTGTTGTGTGGTTTTGACTTTGCTCCATGTCCATTTTTCTAATTGCATAAGAATCTCACGACTCACATATATGATGGGAAAGTGAAAGTTGTGGATGGAATGGGAAAGTTGAAGTTGGGGATGGAACAAATAATAAAAATTTCATGTACAAACAGTGAAAATCAGTTTTAAATTGTTAGTTGAAGCCACTTGATAATGATATACAATAATATAAATATTTTTTGATAATCAATTTAAGATATCAACTAACTGAAAGATAAAGTATTTAAAAGTTATAAGTATAAAATATGATTTTTCATTTGCGTTTCAGAATTTTTTCAAAGTTATAAATTAAAAAACTTTGAATCTTTAACGTTTAGACAATTAAAACAAATAAACTTTAATTCCTTAAATGGAAATGAATGTGGGTGTAACGAAGTACATTATCTCATTCAATTTTTCAGTAACGAAGAATTTTTTTAGACTTTAATATTTGTTGTATAGAAACATCCAAAATATTATTTTTCATTTGAAGTTTAATATAATGATTTTCAAATTATAAGTAATGTTTAAAAAATAATAATTTCAAATTTTTTTAAAAGCTACAAATTATTAACGAAACAGAGTCATTAAAGTCTTATGTATTTATTGTAAATTGTAATTAAAACTTAGACGTTGACAAAATAATAAAAAAAGGCAAAAAGCACGTGTAGCTGGATATTTTTTCTTCACAGAACAAATAACAATTAAAATAACAACAATTTAGAATCTTTAAAAGAGTTATAATATAATGATTTGAAATTTATAATAAAAAAAGTACAATAAAATTAAAAAATCTTTTGATTATAATGAAAATAAAAATGAGTAGTATATTAACCTACCAAATCTTTAAGAATTATAAGTATCTACTATGGTGTTGAAAACATCAACACTTTTTTCTTAGCTATAAATTTATGAGTGGAATCCCATAGAAGTAGATATAGATGCTGGACAACAAATAATGTACTTCAAACATGTACAATCACAACAAAAGTTAATCATGTATATGCATGTATCAATCACTAACTACTTTTTCAATATCCATGCAGCTATAAAAAAAAAATCATCAAAGTGTATATTATACACTATTGCATAATCATTTGAGTTCTGTTTAAGTAAATTATAATCTGCACAAAAAAAGTAAATATTGTTAAAAGCTACACTAATGGATAAATTATAAGAATACTATTAAAGTAATTTGTATACCTCTTATCAAAGATTTTCAAATATTTCTTTGTAAACCACATTTGTAGTTGTAGTGGTTACTTTTCCATCTTCATCCAAAATTAAGATTTTTAGTCCTTTCTTTGATGTCACTCTATAAATTGCTATGTACAATTGTCCATGAGTAAAAATTGGGTGAGGAAGATAAAGTCCAACTTTAGACAGAGTTTGACCTTGACTTTTTGTTTATTGTCATTACAAAGCACAGGGATATTGGTAATTGCGTCCTTTGAAATTTGAACGGGATGCTAGAATCAGAAGGTGTCAAGTTCATTCTTGGAATGAATTTTGTCACCAACATTTTTGCCTATTATTACCGTAGCAGAGATAACATTCTTTCCCAAATCATTAACTTGCAACCTTGTACCATTGCAAAGACCATTTGCTTGATCAATGTTTCTTAAAAGCATAATTGTTACGCCACCTTTCAATTTAATCCTATGATTCAGAATTCCTGAACATTTGATATCATTTAGAAACTCTTGAGTAAACCACTCACCTTGAATTTCTTGATCTTCATTAGATTGACAAGGAGTGTCTGAACTTAAATAACTTTATTCTTCACCAGGAATCAAAGATAAAATGAAGTCATTTACTTGTTCAACACTATCAATTGAGAGAAAAGTATAGCACCGTCATCAAAGAAGCCAGGAATCATGATATTTTCAATTAGACCACCATAAACAAATTTGACTAAAGAAAGTAAAGGTGTTTCAGTTTCTTGAATAGGAAGATCTGATGGTATTGAAATGTTCGCTTCACCACTTTCATTCGAATTCATATTTCCATCTCCAATTTTAAGAATCCAATCAACAAATTCTTTTATATCTATTGCACTTTCATTTGAAACAACACTCTTTAACCTCATGTTTTGTGAGAACTTAAGAACTGTGCAATATTGCCACAAATCAGAGTAGTTAGTTGATGACTTCGCAATATCATACCTTGATCCCTTTCTTACTACTAGCAAAATCACCGCCCAAGACAAAAGCTTTTCCACCAAATGGTTTCTCAGCATTATCTTCATTTGTAGCTCTCATAATATCTCTCAATGTTCTATCAAAAGCTTGGAAACATAACTTATTCATCATATGTGCTTCATCCCATATGATAAGTTTTGTTTCCATCAATAGTTTAGCACAAAGACTTCCTTGATTGATGTTGCACGTTGATTCGTCATTGATTGCTAATGGTATGCAAAAAGTAGAATGAGCAGTTTTACCTCAAGGAAGCAATAAAGATGCAATGCCGCTTGAAGCTACATTAAGGAATATCATTCCTTTGGCTCTAATAGCAGTAGAAAAAAGTTTCCACAAATATGTTTTTCCAGTCCCACCACAACCATATAAGAAAAAGAAATTCCCTACATATGAATTCACTACTGTCATAATGTTGTTATAAACGTGTAGTTGCATATTAGTGACTAACTACAATAGAGAGTGATGTAGCTTCTCCATTTGTTCTTTATCATAATTCATTTCATCAATAATGAACCTGTTATGAAATTTGAATGAATTTGAAAGATCAGGTTGAGGAAGAGAACTATAATCTTTTAAAGCTCGCCCATTGGAATTTGGAAGTTCTTCTACTTCTAGAAGACAAAGATTATCTAAATCATATTCTTCCATTTGAAAACCTACAAAACAAAACACGTCATGAATAAATAAATAGTTAATACAAAATGGAGATTATTTATATTTAGTACCTGGTAGGTTCAAGTCTTTTATTTTTTGATATAGAATACCATCTGCCAGTAAATTCCTAGTTGCATCCCAAACAACTTTTTGCTTTGACATTGTATTCATGATTAAAAAAGAAACAAATAACCTTCTAAGTTGATTTCCATATGTAATATGGCTAGCCTCTTTAATTGCATCAATGAATTCTTTGTCATCTACCAATAATCCTAATTCTTAGAATGTTTTATTACAACCTTTCTATTTTGTTAGTAAGATTCTCATGTAGTAGCATTCACTTGATCCTAGAGGAACATATGTCTGTCGACCAATACTATAACCCTGCTTTCTTGATTTCCATTGTTTTGTTGAGACATCCAAACAAACTTTGTTGGAAATTCAGCATAGGTCAAGTTCCTGCCTTCCTCAAATTTTTTGTTAGCTTCAAACCAAGCTAGAAGTATTGTATTCATATTCTCATTCCTCTCCAATACATCATCAATTCGATCATCATCTTTAAACAAAATTGGTTGTTGATCTTGTAGGTGAAACTGCTTCACATGACGATAATATCTACAATCATAATATCTTTTAATCTCATGAACAATAGGCATTTTTGTAGATTCATTCTCTTTATTTGTAATTTTCATTGTGGCTCTATCAGGACCTTTGTTGACATATTTAAACAAATACTTGATTGAGTTTGATTTGTTAGAATATTCTCTATTAACATGAGCTTGATACCTCATTAAGAGAAGATGACTATAAGGCACCACATTTCCATTACCTAATTTATGTCCATTTTTCAACACAAATAAACCATCATCTCTACGTCTATATACAGGATATCCATCTTCATCAATTGTAGTTGAATGTCTACATTTTTTAGGAAAAATTTAGAACATCGACCTTCTTTCATGCATGGTGAGTTGAATCTAGCGGCTCCGCACGGACCATCATATATGTTTGAACAACCTTTGAAAGTTTTGGATAAAGATCTGGATGAGGAAGTTCAATAGAGATTACTTGATCTATGTGCTTTGCATTTTCTAACTTGTTTGAGTCACTCAACCATAATAATATATGAGCATGTGGCAGACCTCTCTTTTGGAATTCAACTGTATACATACCTAAAATGTGAACATAATGATTAGACAAAACAATTTGCGGTAATTAGTCTAAATTATGGAAATGTAGTATGGTGTACCTGCATTGACTTTGCCAAAGAAATTATTCTTCTTGAAATTTGTCATCATGTGGTCTAATTTTATTTTAAAAACTCTACAAACAATGTTTGACCTATCTGAAGCAGTTAATCTTCTTGATTTTACAAAATCAAGAATTTTAGGTCAATTTACATTACATGTGATTGTTATAAACAAATCTGGATAGCCATACCTCTTACAAATGGCTATAACATCATACCACCTATAAATGAAGCTGGCAAAACTATACGTTTTCCAATAGAAGAAGGATTAGTTTCACCTTTGTTAACAGTTTCTTGTAACCCATTCAGAATATCAGAACGAATGAGTTTTTGATTATTTCGTATAAAAGACAACCTTTGGGCTTCAATCATAGTGTAGGTATCCACTAAAAACTGTTGAAACAATCTACGTGAATGTACAATGTTACCAAATTCAACCTTTCTATCTTGTATTTTGAAAGCAATGAATTCTCGTAAAGATATGCGAATTCTCTTTTGACTTTGACCATATTTGTGATAGTCTCTAATTGGAATATCCTCATGATAACCATCCTCTCTATATGGAAAAATCAAAGGATATTGCAAAGGAATGAAACATGTGTGGGTTTCATGTAGTCTTGTCAACTAACCACAAACTTTCTTTACAGTGATGCCCCTCCCTACATCCAACGTGCTGAAATCACCAACTATCAATGCTGCGACTTCATCTGTTATTGGTGTATTGTATACTCTAGCACGTTGAACTGCACCTTCTCATCTCCTATCTCCATAGTCAAGGATCCTGCATGCACGTCTATCTTGGTACGTGCTGTCATCATGAATGGTCTTCCCAAGATAATTGTGGTTGAACTCATTCCTTCATCATCCTTCATGTCCAAGATGTAGAAATCTGCAGGAAAAATTAACTTGTCCACACGGACAAGCACATCTTCTAGCACACCTGCAGGGTTAACTGTGCTACGGTTTGCCAATTGAATGACCACACCAGTAGACTTAAGATATCCAAAATGAAGTGAAGTAAAAACAGATAAAGGCATTACATTAATGGAAGCTCCTAAATCTAACATAACATTATCAAACTTAGTACTTCCTATAATGCAGGGAACAGAAAACATACCTGGATCCTTACACTTTTGCGGCATTCTGACTGCAGGCTTCTTAATTAAGCTAGAGACGTTTCTTCCCATGTTCACTACCTCCTTGTCCATAATACGCCTTTTATGTGTACATAATTCTTTTAGAAACTTGACGTATTTAGGAATTTGTCTTACAACATCCAACAAAGGGACGTTTATCTCCATTTTCTTGAAAGTATTCAAGATTTCTTTGTCTAACTCCTCCATCTTTTTAGTTTTGGGTTTCAAACGGTTTGGATAAGGAGGAGGAGGAGAATAAGGAGAAGAATTTTCAGAGGAAGTATTAGGGGATACCAACCTGGAGTTATCACTGGGTGCAGGCATCTCAGATGTTGCTTGTGTTGCTTCATCTGATCTTCCTCTTTCATCATTAGGTACAACTTCATTGTCCTTATCTTCATCTTCTTGGCCATCCCCAAGGCCTTGTATTTGCTTACCCGATCTTAAAGTAATAGCACTTACATTTCGCGGGTTGATTACAGTTTGTGCAGGTAAATTGCTCGAGCCTTGTTGAGACTTCATCTGATTTAACTCATTTTCCATTTGTCCAATCTGGTTCTGCAAGTTTTGATTGGTTGCTTCCATCGTCTGTTTCAACTCATTGATTTGTCCCTTCATCATGTCAGCCATCATTTTCATCATTGCTTCCATGTTTGAATCACTAGAGGTTGCAGCTGGTTGTGGTTGTTGCCTCTGTTGAGGTGGAACATAGACTTGTTGGTGTTGAGGCTGTTGATTTCCCTATTTCTGGCTGGGATATTCCTTCCAATCTGGGTTGTACTTGTTGGAGGACAAATCATGGTTGTATTGCTGCCGAGGTGGTTGCCATAGATGTTTGCAGCATATGCCTGAGGTTGTTCATTGTCTAACGTCCCTGTCTCTTTTAACATAGAACAAGCCTCTGTAGGATGATTAGTAGAAACACAAATTCCACATAAAGTAGAAGGGATAGGCTTTTTCTGTAAGTCTGTCAAGGTCCTTACCATGGCCGCTAAGTCATCCAACTTCCCTTCTAATTTCTTGTGATTTGCAACATATGAAGCTTCTACTCCATGGGTTCCCTTCAATAGAGTTATAGAATTACTCCTTGTGGAAAATTGTTGATGGTTTGACGCCATAGTTTCAATCAATTGTCTTGCATTTGTTGGCGTTTTGTCCACCAATGACCCTCCACTTGCAGCATCTATCATTTGTCTATCCATGATACTCAATCCCTCATAAAAGTATTGAATGAGGAGATGCTCGTTTATTTGGTGATGAGGACAGGAAGCACATAACTTTTTGAATCTTTCCCAATACTCGTGAAGACTTTCTCTTTCTTGTTGCCTTATCCCATAAATATCTTTGCGAATAGCAGCAACTCTAGATGCTGGAAAAAGCTTTTCCAGAAATAATCTTTTCAGAGTCTCCCAAGTATTGATGGATCCTGGCGGAAGGTAGTATAACCAATTCTTAGCGGCATCTTGCAATGATCTTGCAATGAGAATGAAAAAGCCTTAAGCTTGATATGTTCCTCTATCACTGTTGTAGGTCTCATGGATGAACAAACAACATGAAATTCCTTCAAATGATGGTACAGGTCTTCTCCTGCTAATGCATGGAATTTGGGTAAAAGATGGATTAACCCAAACTTAAGCTCACATTCTCCATCTGGATATTGGATGCACATGTTTTGTGTAATTGCTGCATCCGGTGAAGCCAACTCTCTTATTGTTCTTTCTTCCATTCTATCTTCTTGAATTTCTGGTTCAGGTGATGGATCAGAAGATATGTTAATCACCGGAGGTGATTCTAGCGGTACACTTTCAGTGGTAGGTTCAGATGATGATGATGCTCCTTCAATAGAACACCTGAGTTCAAGTCTCCTACGTGATTTACGCAAGTTCCTTTCAAGTTCTGAATTAAGTTGATAAAATTGACCCGAATTGGCCCGAGTCATGCACTATGCAAGGGCACCTGAAAGTGTTTCCCTGTGTTTTTTTTCTTCCTATTCTTGTTTTGGAGAAAGATTTCAAGAAAGAAATGAGTTAAGATGTCGTTGGGTCTACTCCCAGGAAAGAGAGGTGCGTCACAGTGGACAACTTAAATACCAAGTCTTTCCTAGACAGAGTTTTCCAAACTAGTCTCAAAAAAATTTCTTAAAAGAAATTCTTAATCAAAACAAAAATAGAACTTTGCTTGAAATATATTAAAAGAAAACTAGAGACTACAAAATAACAAACTATATTAAACGTATATGCGTAAAATAAATAAATAAATAAAAATAAATAAAAAATAAATAAAATAAATAAATAGATAAATAAATAAAAACAGAATCAAAATAAAAGAAATACTAACCGTATTCCCCGAGAACGGCGCCAAATTTGATATCGCTGTCGTTAGGCGATCAAATTACCACTACTTTAGCAACTTCAGTATTGCCAATTTGTAGTGAACAAAATAGTTAGGGTTAAGATAACCCTGAGTCGTCTCACAACGAATACGGAATTCATCTCAAATATTTGATTCTTAAAAATGCAATTAAAACTAGCAACTATAAAAATATGGGGGTTTTTGATATGCAAAGAAAATAACACGGAAGATTGTAAACACAGTAATAGTAAATAGGTCAATTCCACTGCTTTTTCTAAATAAGATTCTTCATTGGTTATCTAGAGATTATTGTTAAATTAATTATTGTTGTTGATTTACAAATCAATCAATGTAAAGACTCAATTCATTTGTTTGCATCCTCACTTTTAATCAAAGTACAGTCTCAATAAAAAGTGAGAATTGTTAGATTATCCATAGTAAATTCAATCAAAGTACAGTCTCAATTAATTTTACTATGCCTAATCATGTCTATTCCTTTGTTTCTTTACCAAATAGAAAACTTAAGTAATCAAAGTAAAGTCTTGACTAATTTTAGTTAAAGTAGTTACCTCTAATCAAATTAAAGTCTCAATTATTGGCAAAAACTTATTTAATCAAATGAAAGTTTCTAAACAAAATCAAAGTAAAGTCTCAATTTAATTTAAAAACCTTTTAGCTCATATGATTAGCATGCATGTAGATTTAAAATCATTATTTTCTATTCGATTAAGAAGCAAAGGACATAGATAAACAAAAACCACAACAATAATCAAAATAACAAAAATATAAATTCATCTAACCTCAGAATCCAGTTAAGAAATTACAGTGGAATCAACCCTAAAAGCTTAGCCCTCCATGGCTTTGATGGAATACATGATGATATGAAGGAAAGAAAATAAAAGAAAGAATGAGAGATGTGGTGGGGACGGTATCTGCCAAAACCAGAGAGTTCTAAGTGTCTAAGCTGTAAGTTGTAAGTTCTCCCGCTTCTGCTCCCTTAAGTCTCTTTATATAGGCTTCCACTAGACTTTGGGCTTTATCTGTCAGTTGCTAAAATCTTTTATTTTTATTTAATTAATTAGCAACTTAATTCCTGTCCAATTTCCAATTCTGCCCCTCTCATTTAACCATATTTGCAGTTTTGACCAGAGTTGACTGCTGACTTTGACCAGTTGACCAGAGTTGATCAGTTTGACTGTCTTATCAGATGCTGACATGTGGCAGTGCATTTTCTCTCTCTAGAATTAGGGTTTCTGCAGATGCAATGGAGATGGAGATGACAATGACGGCTGAGGACGCGACTCCTCCTTCTCCGGCGAGGCTTGACGGTGGCAGAGCAATGGCTGCCATGGCTCTTGTTGCGGACGTTTTGCAGGTGCAGGCGTGAATGAAGATGGTGAAGTTGCTCGCGCAAATCTGGTCCAGGTGCGTTTGCGAGGCGAAAATGGTGGGAAGTTGGTGCAGCCATGGCTGCTGCGTGAAGATGGAAGCTGCGCGAATGGAGGACCGTGGTGTGGAGGCGCGAGGTTGCTGTTGTGCGAACGAAGATGGTGGCTGCTCGCTGTTACTGCAGGAACTCGCGGTGGTGCGGGAAAGCTCGCGGAGGAGATTTGTAATGGAGGTGCTGGAACGTCAATGGTGGCTGAACGCTCGCGGGAAGAAGAACTCGCGGTGGTTTCCGGCTTGGCGATGGTGCGTCGTGGTGCGGAGAAGACGGAGGCGGCACGGTGCTGTTGCGGTGGTGATGGAGGTTGAAGATGATTGGTGGCTGCCATGGCTGAGGCGCGATGGTGGTCTGAAAACAAGCTTCCATGGTGGCTGACGGAGATGGCGGCGGCGGCTGCCGTGGAGGGTGGAAGGGAAATTAGGGTTAGGGTTTCATGTGTGAGATGGAGGAGATGATGACGTGGCAAGATCTGAGTGGTCAATTTGGTGAGTGGAGGATTATGACACGTGACAGCTTATGGTTGGTTAATTTTAAAAGGTGGGGATTATCACATGGCATGATCTGGTTGAGTGGAGTTTAAGTGGTAGGAGGGGTGCAACTTAGTGAAAACTGGGGGTGCAGAATAGGGTTTTTGGTGGTCCACTTTGCAGGAGTGTGCTAATAAAATTTGGGGTGCATTTAGCTCCTGATTTATTCTTTTTCAGAATTTCTTGATTTTGGACTTATTTTGTAACTTTGAATATTTTTAAATCACACTATTAATTGACCAAAAATAAATTCCAGCTGCATTAACAAACGTTAGAATATCCAATAATATTTTATGCAACTAAAATCAATTTTTACGCCACTTTTACCAAACTTACTCAATAAATCCAATAATCACAAATCCTAATTAAATCAATCTTTAAGCACAGAAAATTCAATTAAATCCCCAAATTTAAATATTAAATGAGGGCAAAAATTTGAACTCATCAACCACCTCACCATCATATGTGGCCACCATTTAAAGTGTAACCATGCTCACGAAAAAGTTGTCAACGGTGACGACGACCACTCTCAGAGTTTTGTCAACGTCGACACCAGCGCGCTCGCCATTGCACCACTTAGACTGTTTCCTCTACTCGCGTCTTATTCGGGCCCCCCAAATCACCGCCGTTTGCCATCACAACCGCCGTTAGCATATGAACAGAGTCACTGCGACAATCTTTTCTCTCGCGCAAGAACTTCACTTCTCCAACTAGACCCCAAGTTACTCCAACACCAACTCACATTCATCTTGGTCTTCTTACCACCTTTCTCGAGCTCTCTCTATTCCAACACCAGTAAACATTCCAATGACATCTGCAGAAAAAGAAACAATAACAAAAGAAAACATTAATCAAAATTTAAACGCAAAAAAAGAAAGAAAAAGAAAATAATATACTTACTAACTAAGTAATCGGTGTCAAAACTAGGAGCTTTGATGGTTGAAAAAGGGGTGTATGCAGTTCTAGTTTTCGGAACTAAGGTACATTCAACCAAATTGACCTTGGTTCCAAATTGGAAGTTGATCTTCCCTCCCATTCTCCATTTTCACGTTCTTGAGCTTGGTTGGTGACCCATGGAGGTGCCTCTTTCGTTTTCATGTTTTAGCACTCGTTTTTAGTGTTTTTATACACCATTGACAACACCCAATGTGGGTTTTACGTTTTCAACTCATTTGATAGCTTGGGTATTTCGTTTTGTTGATTGTATTGACTTGGAACAACACCCATGTATGGGGTTTTTGGTTTCTATATCACAGTAGCCATTTTTGTTCCATTAAAGCTTTAAAATTCTCATTTTTCTTGAATTTGCATTTCAAAAAGACTCAAGTTAGTGTTTTGTTTTGTGCATTTCAGTTTTGAAGTGTTTAATTGCTCCATTCCCATGACTTTCTAAATTCGTGTATTGACTCCTTGATGAAAAATGCAATGAAGCTTTGAGGTTGTGCTTGTTTTGTGAAATATGTCATGTCTTTATCTTGAATTCGTGGAATGTATGTGGTTCATTTGTTTATGTTTAATTTACATATTAATTTCATTTGTTTGGGTTGGGTTATGTTCATGCTTAATGTATTTAGCTTGGTTGTCACAAATTCATGGATG
The DNA here is from genome assembly GCF_037176805.1 of Vigna unguiculata. Classification (NCBI taxonomy): domain Eukaryota; kingdom Viridiplantae; phylum Streptophyta; class Magnoliopsida; order Fabales; family Fabaceae; genus Vigna; species Vigna unguiculata. The sequence continues at coordinate 27,222,532 of NC_140800.1, read as the reverse complement.
TATGCGTTGTTTATTTGCATAATCAAACTGGATTGTAACTTTCGCTTAGTAGGTTATTGTTTAGTGGATTGAGAGTAGGCAGAGGTGTTAATTTGGTGGCCTATGATAAGTGAACTTGTATTTGAATCAAGGAAGTCAGTACGTTTTAATCACTATTGCATTTCATTTAATCTGTTGTAAGCATTTGAATCTGCCAACCCCCATTTTTGTGTTGAATGACAATTCGGAAAGCTTTCAATGATAAGTTTGGTCACTGGGAGACGACCTTGGTTTAACTATTGAATATTTCATTTAATTGTTCTATTTGGTCGGGTACGACCTCAATCAACCATGTATTAGCCCTTTAAAGGAAATTGGGCTTTAGAAAGTAATTTGGACCTAAAAGGGAATTGGACTTTAAAATGGGCTTGAATTGGAGAGAAAGAGTTGGTGAGATCTAGAAGCTTCATGCTTGCTCTCCAAGGCTCTCAAATAAACGTCCCATGTCATGCCAAGTGTGACTTGCTTAGGTGGCAAGTCACACCTCCCACATGCTCTCTTTTGACTCCAAAATTTAACTTTCTAGAATCCTTTTTCCTCCACTTTTTAGAGACTCTTTGTTTTACTCCTTACAAAATTCTAAGAATAATGAAATAAACAAAAGTTCAAAACAAAGCACAGAACACACAAACATTCAAAAATTTTAGTTTTTTTTTCATATGACAGAAAAAAATAACATCGAAGAGGAAATTCAAAACCAGAACCTTGTTCTAGATACCAGATGATATGATCCTATACAGAAAAGAGTACGATCATTTCTGAATTTGAATCCTCAAGAGGCACGACATGAATAAATAAGAGAAGAACACGTAATAAGATAGAGATGGATGACGCCACAATCTAGCAGATTGATAAGTCAAGTGAAGATTCGCCACAAAGATGTTAATCTTTGATAAGAACTAGAGGCCTAAGCAAAGAACAAAGAGAATCCTTTCTTTAATGAAATCAAATTCAATATATGACTCAAAGTGTCTACATTTGTTTTTTGGTACCTCTATATATAGGCATATAAGAACCCTACAAGAAGGCCCAAACCAAAAAACATAAAAATATAAACTAATTTATAAAACAAAGCCCAAAGCCCAAAAGCATAGAACATAACGAATATCTAAAAGAAAACCCAAAGTTTAAAAACATAAATTAATTTTCCTAAAAACTATCCTTCAAATGTGCTCCAAGCCATGATCTTCATATCCTTTGAATTTCCGATTGCTTGTAGCATCAGGAGCCTTGAATAGATTTGATCTTCCAATCTCTTGCTCCTTGCCCTTTTCATAGGTCCTTTAAATTTAAAAGTTTCATCTTCAAGTTCTTCTTGTATGGAATCTTGGGATAGTCCTCATCAGAACTTAAATTACGATGTAACAAAATTTGGAATAAAGCAATTGATTATAAAGAAAAAAAAAGAGATTAATTGGAGCAAGTGATGAGAGTGAACTTGCACCGATGATAATGGTGAGCTTGCCGAGTGGGAGAGCCATGTTGCTAGCACTCTGATGCAAAGCATTTAGAGCGAAACGTTGGGCTTAGGGTTGACGATGTGATGTGTGATTGTCCGTTTAGGGTTCTTTGGTGTTTGTGTTTCGCACTGTTGTGAATTGATCAGTGAGCTAGAGGACACAAGGAAATCGAAGAAACCCTTGGCTATGGAAGGCTCACACTGTTCCTACACAAAGGCATTCTACAACTCCACACAAAGAAGCCGAAATGTTGCTCCACTCCACGAAGGAAACAAAATGTTGCTCCACTCCATGCGAAACATGCTGCTCCACTCCACGAAGACGTTGCAACTCCGTGAAGAAGACAAAAGACACTACAACTATGACACGATTTGGGTTTTTTAACCCTAAGAAGGTTTATTGCCTCAGTTGATTTTAATTTGAGGCATACATTCATATATGCCTTAGTTAAGTGGGGTCTGAGGCATATAAATTTCAAAAAACGGGTTAAATAAAATTTTTGGAAAGATATATGTCTCGGGTGTATTGTAACAGAGGCATAAAATGTTTTCTGCCTCGATTGTATTTAGAACCAGGGCATAAAAGTTCAAAAAAATTGCAAAAATGCCACTGTGTCTTTTTATGCCTCGTTTGTGAGAGAACTAAGGCATAAAATGTTTTTCGCCTCGATTGTATTTAGGACTAGGGCATAAAAGTTCAAAAAATTACAAAAATGTCACCACGTCTTTTTATGCCTCGTTTGCGAGAGAACCATATAAGGCATTGTAAAAAGCCTAAACTACACTAGTCCCAACTCGTTTTGAGTCATCCTGCATTTGACTTACAAATAAAGAGTCAGAAGAGGATTGTAAGACCCGGGAAAATTAAATAAATAAATAAATATTTATTTAAAATAATATTGGATTAGAAGTATATCTAAAAGAATTATGTTGTCAAGTTATAACAAGGAACATTGGTAGCTTAAGTAGTTGAGAGCACTTGGTTGTGTTGGGAGACCTTGAGTTCAAATCTTCCGTATGCCATTAATGTGATGTTTTAATTATTTATTTTATCTTGCATTTATGCATGGCGATGTCATGAAACATATAATGGCTTATTGGTAGAATTGAGATGTCATGAAACATGTAATGGCTTATTGGTTGTGCATAGGCTTGAAAACTGTGTGGATGGGAATTTGAACCTTGGCTAGCTATATAGTTCTTTTACTTGTTATAATGCCAATTGATGGCAACTAACCTTATTTTTGTTTTACTTATTTTATGAATTCATTTTATAGCGAAAAAATAAATTAATGAGGGAATTAGTGAAGGGGGAAGGTGTATTTTCGTATGGCTGCTAGGGGAGGCCTTGGGATTAGAGTTGAAGGTAGAAGCTTGTTCTGGGGAAAAAGAAGCATCTATGAGGTCGTCCTTAGCGTGAGCAAGGGCGGAGCAGCAAGAAAAAAAGGTAAGGGGAGCTGTATTTTCGTCTTACCATGATTGTATGTTGCCTCTTAGCCATTTGATTTTTGTTTCCTTCATAAGCATGATGTTTGGTATCCATATGTTGCATAAAAAACTTGTATGTACATGTTTTGATGGAGCCAATTGAGGACATATGGATGTTGGAAGCATGATTGGTTGTTTTTTTGTTGTTGTGAAATTGCATGAGTGGGTCGCGTATTTAGTGCTTAAGAATTTTCGTAGGTGGAGAAAATGAGGTTCTGCACATGAACCTCTGGTGCACCGCTAGGCGGTAGTTTGGAACTGCTAGGCGACGCCTAATGCGCAACGGGGTTCGCTCTTGGTTGTTGCGTGATGGCGCGTTGTGGTTTCTGTTTGAACATGCACCTTTGATTGCGTGTTATATTGATATAAAAGGGACTGAAGTGTGTTATATGCATAATTGATGGTACTTGAAATGTTTCTCTTTTCCTTGTATTTAGTGTATGCATTGTTTTGTTGGTGTGAGTATTGCAGGGACTATACCATGAGGTAAGAATTTAATTGGTCATGTGGATATGATATAAAACGTGATATAGCTTGGGAAAGCTAGGAAGGATATAAAATGGTTGGTAAGGTTTGTGCATGGTTTCGATGCTTGGTATGCATGAAACAAGTACATTATTCATGAAAAAATGTTGTTTTTCATAATTTTGTGTAGTAGAAAGTGTCGAGCGCTGGCTTCTTTCCACAAGGTCCTTAAGTCTCGGGTTTGGGTTTTGCCGGGCGGTGGTTTCCTATTGCCAGGCTGCGGGTCTTGGGTTTTGGTTCCGATGGGCGCCATGCTCTAGTCGCTGAATGACTACGATTTTTTTTAGTTTGCACAGTTTTCATAAAATTGTATTTCCCGGTTCGTTAACCTTTTTGATTTAGCTGAATTTTCGACAGCTAGTTCATAACATGTTTTTTAGTTTGAACAGTGTGATCTTAGGTTGGATGTCTTTAGTTGGAGATATATGTTATGCATGATTGTTGATTTTTCATGGTTGCATTGTGTTGATGTTTTGTTGTGATAAATATAGTTAGGATCTGTTTGTAGCGAAAAGGTTCGTAATTGAGTTGTATGTAACACCTCAATTTGGGATGTCACGAAAAGTTATAAAATGAACCCGTTTGGCAGTAAATGATTATCCTTTAAAACATACTAATAAAAAAACTTATAATTTAATTTACATTGGATAGTTTAAAACCTCAATTTGTCTAAAAATTTTCAAATAACAAACACAAATAAAAATAAATAAAATTACATCGTCTTGACCCTTTATGGTAAAAAATTTGATAAAAGAATATAAAATCCCAAGTTCAACCCTAGTCCCTCGTCATTCTACTCCATGCCAAAAGAATCTGCATTATCATATACTCTCGTATAACTCACGTTATATGATCATCGCACACACAACAAACACAAACAAACAAATAGGGGTAAACTAACCATAAATAAGGATACATAAACAGAATGTAGTAAAATAAAACATTTCAAATAATACTCAACATCTCATATTTATTAAGCTTGCACTTTCCACCATCTTTTATGAGTATAACTAATCAAGTAATATAATAATATTATCATGCATTAAAGCAATCACTACCCAAAAGTCAAATAAAATAAGAAAACAATTTGATACATCCACGTAGAGTATCAAACGGGTCCCACCATAAAGTTAGGATTTTAATGGCTTTAGCTTGCAACTAAAATCATGTAATTCATATGTGATTCATAGAGAAAACCAGTGGAAACGGCTGCAACAAAGATGAGAATTCACGTACTCAAAACAATGCAAACATTAGGTCATATGAGTCATGCATCTAAAAATATGAGAAAGGAAACTAGCACCATGTGGGCCCATGATCTTCTATCAATCAAATAAACATGTGATATAAAACTAATAAAGAGACAAAATTCAAAGCGTAATGTTATCTAAGAGTAATCCCATGCAACCCTGTGATTGCACCAACCATCAAGATATTTGAGATAACCAACTAGCACATGGTTGCACCGAACCCTAAGGTGAGTTAACCAATGAAAAAAAGAAAACTACCTTTAACCACAACATTTTTCCAAGCACTTAACACAATTATATATAGCATACCCAACATGCACTGCACCACAAACTATTGTGAATATGATCATGCACCTTGAGAAAGTGAGCAACCCAAAACAACAACTGTTAATTATTCAAATTTTCCAAAGCAAAGCAATGAAACACAAATGGAATAATACAAGAAGAGGAAACGGAACCAAAGTTGCCCTCACACAATATGCAAAAAATAGGTTTGAAACCCAAATGACACACCATAAAAACAATTAAAGCACTTTGCCATGCATCAAACGAAAACAAGAACTAGAATATATTAACGTGAAACCACCACCTGACACAACCTTAGAAGGTCCACAGGGGGCCATGGCCCCCAAGACTTTTTAATTTTTAAATTGATTTTTTTTATAAAATATAATATTTAATATTAATAAATAATAAAATAAAAAAGTAAACATAATAAAGAGTAGTAAAATTTATTTAGATTTTTTTTCTCTCTCTCATTTTAAGTTTGTCACGTATTGTATTCATTTATTACTCTTGCATCTCTTCTTTAGTTTTTTGTTTTAAAAAAGAAATATAAAGTTAAAAATAAATTCATTATTTCGTTCTCAGTTCTCATCCGTTATCTTCTAAGATAAAAAAGATAATTTTCTCATTTCTCTTGTTAGGAAAATATTATTTTGATATTTAGTTTTTTTTTTCATCTTATGAGTTTTTTGTATATTTATTTTTTATGAATATAAAAAGAAAAGTTAGGTATTTTATGTTTTTACATAACCATTTCTTAAAGCTGACTTAATTATCATTTTTTTTAGTAATTACGTCTCTCAATTTGTGATTAGATTTTGATAAACTATTTTCAGTCTTAATTTTTTTAAAATAGTTATTATTGATGAAAAACAAAATAATAAATTACTTTTTTAAGTGATAAAAGGGAAGATACCCTTGAAGAAGAAAACATACAAATTTACTTCTTTACCTATAGTCAAATATGATACTAGGAATTCAATTGTTGAATTAGATTGAATTAGAGAACCATATATTAAAATTCAAAGAATTATAAGGGAAAAATTTCATATTAATTCTTTTAAATTATAGGCAGAATGTTTTATATTCTTTGAAAATTATTATATTTGGAAATTATTATAAGAAAATGTTCTCAAATATGAAAATGTTCAGGAAAATAGATGAAATTAGAAAACTTATTTAGAATGAGTTTCATATCAAATACAATTTCAAAACTATAATTAAAAAAAACATAAAAGGATTTCAATACTAAATTATATATATATATTTTTTATATTAGTAATAATAATTAAATATATAAGATTTAAGTATATTATTTTGACCCCTCCAAAATTTTTGATCAAGATCCGCCGCTAGACACAACCTACACTCATGCACACTATCTCAACTAACTAACTTTCACAAAAAGCTAAAACCTAAGCCCGATGAACGGGAACACACAAAAGAACCCACTTTACTAACCAAATTTCAAGAAGAGTTGGAAAGAGAAAAGAAACCCCATGTAACAAACCAAAAAGAAAAGAACCCGTGAAAATGCTTATGGACCACCTGGAGGAGATATGATACGTGACCGACCTTTCATGCAACAGAACATGACACATTTGGCAACAAGAGAAAAAGATAAGAGGTGCACAAAGTCTTACCCCTATGTAACATGGCATATCTATCATGAAAGTCCACAAAGTCAATAAAATAAATAATATATATGGCAATTAAAAGAAATCATGCACCACCCACAATTACCATTTGGCTAACAAGACCAATTAGACTAAAACATCTATTTTTGGGAACACTGCACCACATACGAGAACAACAAAATAAAACTTTTCATTCATCTCATGGACCCCTATAAAACATTTAATGTGTGTTGTTGTTTGGGAAAGGAAGCAAAAACTAAACCCCAAAGTATTAAGAGATCTAGTAAGGGAGAAAAGAGATTACCTATACCGTAACAGATAATATTCGCTTGAGATATTATAAGGATTACTTATACAAGAAGTAAGGCTTAATTTTACTAACAATTCCTACATAATTTCTTTTTGAGACTACAAGTTGACCTTCATAAATAAAAGAATAACATGTAATATTTCATATATTTTGGTTCACTCCAAGAAGGCTAACCTTGACAATAAAATTCAAATGAACTAAATGAACACGAGATTAACATCTACACCAAATAAAAGTATCAAAGTTAAATCTTGGATGAATAAGGAACCTGAAAAAAAATGGTTGTATGAACTACTGAAAAAAATAATATTGGTAATTAGTCATCATTTTGTATTAATTTAAGAAGAATTTTTGTTTCTTATAAGTTTCAATAGCATGGGATGCAACATTGGAATATCTCTCCTCTTTCACACTTTCATCCTTATAATCTTTTACTTTATTATCTAAGCAATGGCAATTTCATGAATTTAAAAATAAAAATACTAAAATAAAATACTCTTAATTAAATTAATTGAAATATCTTAGACAATTCATACTTCAAAGTAAAAGTATAGACAATTCTTCAACATTTTCAAGCAAGAGGCAATTCTTATAATTTGTTAAGGATCCAATATCGAATGTTAAACACAAATTCAAATGCACTTTGGTGATATAGATGTTTAAAAAATATGTATTCATTAAAGTAAGATATGAAAAATGTTGATTATTATTCTTCCACCATTCTAACACATCCATTTTTTTTAAAGTCAAATTCAAGGTTGGTTCATCTAAATATGTAACTAGTCGAATCCTTTAAATTTTATTAGCGACTTGAAGCTTGCTCATTTTTACTACAATTTTGTTATAAGTTAGTAGCATGTAATTGACAAGTGCAATAAAAACTAAAAAAAAAAACAAGTTGATTTAATTAAGTAACTTGCATAGACAATCTTTCGTATAGAAGTAGACGAGGACGAAGAATGTTAATACTTACGCTTTTGAAAATTCTAGGGTGTAGTAAAACCTTTGCTAGAATATTGGCGAAATCTTGCATAACTTTTCTTTTATTTTCTTTTTCTAATTTTAGATCCTAAGTAAGTGGATCAAATGTTTTATGACAAAAATCCAATGTTTCTAAGTTCATTATTAACTCTAAAATTGCACCAGATGCAAACATAATATTGTATTCATATACCAATATTTCTCAAATTTAACCATTATCAACTCAACCATTTTACTAATTATTTTATCCTCATCTTTCACATTTTCTTTTAACAAACATTGAATTTTTGAAACTTGTAAAAGAATACAACCTGAAGTAGGATAGCTTGTGGCAAAATGACAAAAATCAAGGTAGTGGATAAATAGAGAATAAAACAAATTACAAATATTTTCAGTTATCTTTTACTTTTCCTTCGAAGGAGAATACTTATAAGGTTCATCAACCAAGTGGAAGTTTCCAAAAACATGCTAATATTTAAGTGCATATTTTTATCGTCAAGTAAATCGAGTTAATTGTTGTGATGACATATTTTGAATCTTTTGAAAATATGTTTGAACTGTTGTTTGACATAATAGGTGATGAGTCATTATTCTCTTATTCTATTGTCTTTTTGTGCTCATCTTTATGGATGTTTAATTCTTAATTGTCTATCTTCAGTGTATTTTCGTCCATTAGGCTTTATTTGGCCATTATTCAGAATTTTGATTAATTTGGCATTAATTGATCTAATTTTCGTTTTTAATTATTTTTAGGTATTTTTGTGAAACAATTTAGGAGCTTGAATATTAATCTTAAGATGAAGATAGTTTCCACATAATTTTCACGACATTCAAGTAATTGGGCTAGCATTTTGGACCCAGAGTGACATTTTTGTAATTTTGCAACCTTGAGTGGCAATTTTATAAATATGAGTGGCAGAGTGATGTGACCACGAGTTTTTCTTAGGGTTTTAGGTGCAAAACCCCTGTCTTCGTTTTTCAACAATTGAACCACGTTTCTAGGAGCTCCATTGAAGACCCATCGAAGACCCATTGATGAAAGACTCCATTTTCACGTTTTTGCATTTTGAACTAGCACCCACTTGGAGATTTTCTAATTTCCACACTCTTTTTAAGCTTATTTAGTTTCGTTTTGAGTATTGAACAACACCCAACCTTGGGTTTTCGTTTTTCTAGTTTAATTCACGTTTTTCATGTTATGCTTGTTCTTGGTTACATTTCTATAGCATTTTGTTGCTATTGAATGATGCAGTTCAATTTTTCTTTGAGTTGTATTTCAAATTCCATGTCTAGCTAAATTCTTTGTATTGGTTCCTTGAAGAAATTGAAATGGAACCTTAAGGTTGTTGATTCCTATTGCAATTTCAGTTCTGTTTGCTCTTCATTCTCTTCAATCTTTACTTTTTTGGAAGGAATGCGAAATTGGTAGATGCTTAATCACAATTTTATGTTTCTATTTTGCACTTTAATTCAACCTTTGTTCATGCTTAATGAGTGTGGGTTATATTAAAGTCGTTTAATTTGTGTGAGAGAAGTTGAATGATGTATGTTTTGCTTAATTGCATGGTAAACTCGTTTTTAAGCTTCGCTTAGTTGCATAATCATGAGTTTCAGGAGAGTTAACAGAGCCAAGTGATTTCGTGACCTATGATTGATGGGATTTCAATTGGATCAAGGAATCAATACTATTTTTGTTCACTATTTTATTAATCTACAATTATGTTTAATTTTGATTTGAAATTATGAATCTGTCAATCTTTCCCACTCTTTTGTATATTAAGAATCTTTGAAAATATTGGTAATTGGGAGACGACCTTGGGTTGATTCCTAAGTACTGAATTTAAACTATTTTATTTGGTTGAGTATGATCTTGATCAATAGGCTTTGTGAATGGTTGACAATTGATGAAATTGAATAGTATTTTTGTAACATCCCATTTTAATTAAATAAAACCACCAAAATGAGATAATACATGTTTGATAATCCAAAATAGTTAACATATAATATAAGTACAATTGTCCGAAAAGAAACAATTATACAAGAACAAAAAAAGATTGTTATCTAATGCTCGGACTAGGATTCTACTACATCTTGTTGTGCATCCACTCCTACATCATCACATGCTCCCACCAATTAATGGTAATCAATGGAAAAGAAGAAAAATACACAAACAACAATCAACACAATGAGATCGAGGGTAAGCTAATGAAACTTCAAACATACATAATTTAACTCCACACATGAAATGTACACACAATTAAGATATCACACCCAAGTTAGCAATTTATCATTCCAAAATCACAATGCAATGTCATCAACACATAAACATAAGCTAGAATTGATTAACTGGATTTATACATGTACTTGGACATAAGAAGTCTTGCACAAGTCATAAAACCTCTTAGTGGATTGCAGCAAAGACTCTGACTCCACTTGACCTAACAAACTAAAACTAATAAAATTCCTGTGGACAGGGTGAGTTTACAGGGACGTTTTGGACGTAGATGGAGGAGTGGAAACTGAGCTTGAAAACGATGGCGTGGATGTTGCAAGGGTTGAGTGTGGAGGGTTTGAGGATGAGGGGGAAGGTGAAGTGATCGAAGGGGCAAGGGTGAGGGAGGCAGCGTGGAGTGCCAGGTGGCAGATGATGGCGTTGTATTGTAGGGGAAGGTGTCGTTGGGGATGGGGAAACGAAGGAGCACGGAGGCGGCGTAACGGGTGGTGTCGGGGGTGATGATGAGTTTGCGCAACGAAGAATGAAGACACGCAGGGAGAGAGGTTTTGGTTGTACACTCTCTTCAAGTTGGAGTAATATCTGGCCATCTCCTCGTTCCACTTTTCTGCATCTTCTCATTCATTCATTCTAACCCTCTTATCTAGACTTCTACTTTTACAACTTCCAATCCATCACAGTAAGTAACCACCAAGTCATATATATCATTTCGGGTTTTTTTTTTCCATTCTAAGCAAATGACTTTGGTTTATTACGGATATAGGCAGCTTTTTAAAAAATTACAGAAGTAGGCAAAACGTTCTGGGGGTGCACGTTTTCATATGAAGAAATCGTGTAGCCCCCATACGTTTTTGTGGTCAACTGGGTCAGAGGGCGAAATCGTGTGGGAGGTGAACGTTTTTGGTGCCGTAATCGATTACCGTATGTTGTAGTCGATTACTGCATGCTGTAATCGTGCAGGGAGATAACGTCTTTGAAGCCGTAATCGATTATCGTAGTGTGTAATCGATTACTGAGTGTGTTGCAGTTTTCTGGGTATTGTGTAATCGATTACGCACGAACTGTAATCGATTACATGCGTAATTTTTTGAAAAAAAAAATGTTAACAAACATTTCACTGGATGGGAAAGCAATGATGTATAATATAGTTGAATATGAAACTAAAAACAGTTATATTAGTGGAAAAAAAAGATTACAATCAATTAAAGTACTAAGATAATAATATCAATGTCAAAGTGCATTAAAAAAATACAAAGTTTTTGAATGAAAATAAACATGAAAATGCATCTAAGATGGAGGAAATTGGCGCCGCACATAAGCTATGTCTTCCTCAAGTTGACCAACCCGAGCATCTATATTGTCAATCTTGAACCAACAAAAGCCCGGAGATCGCGGATTTCGTGGATAATATCATTAAGCATAGCAGCAGATGCATCCTAGGTAGGCTGAGGCGGTGGAGATGGTGTGCGGTCATCATGAATAGGTGCATTCTGCATATCACGTTTATGAATCTATTCACCATTTTGGTTTTTTACAAAACCAAAGGAATGAATCACTTCAGCACCAATTGGACCTATTCTCCAATTAATCTCCTCAAATGGTTCATCTTCTAGAGGAACATTAAACTTAATAAAAATGTCAATAATATGATTAGCATATGGTAAAGGGGCATGGTCTCTTAATGCCTTTTTCATGCGATATCTAATCAAATGACCCCAGTTAAGCTGCCTTCCGATCAGCATTGCCCACATTAAGATAATGTCTCCTTCAGTAGCTTAGGCAAGGTTAGTTGATCGGGGCACCAGGCATCGACATAAGATGTAGTGTAGGATACGTGTTTCCACTTTCATTTGCCCTGCCAGTATTCTTCCTCCAATATTTACATTGTCACGACAAATCATCATTTTTGCATTGTGACTTGAATAATCATCTCTCCATTCCTCAACCATGTTTCCCTCAAAACAGACCCCTTGAGTGCCCAATTGAGTTATACGATAAAACATATCTATATCCATCCTAATTTTCACATGCTTAACTTCACTAAGAATAACCCCTTCCTCAGTAATTTGTAAGTTGGAATAAAATACTCTAACTAATTCCGGATAATAACATTTATGATTAGTCAAAAAAGGTAATAATCCCAAGTTGTGGAGTATATCATAGCGCTCAAAGTTTTGCTCAGTTATAAAATCATCAGGATATCTGGGTTCAAGAATATCTCTGGCAGAAAATTTTGAAGTATACCTCTCATATTGTGCTACGGAAGAGAACAATCTCTGTGGTTGTGAAGGTGCAATTATTTCTTCAGGTTCGTTGACGGCGGGACCACGGCGACGGCGAGCACCGACTTGAGTCTTGCGTTTCCTTGACGATTCTGCCATTTTAGGGTGTTTCTGAAGATTATAATCGGTGGGTTTTGTAGAGAATTGAAAATGAGAAAGATTGCAACAAACGGGAGGTGATTTGGTTAAGAAATGAAGGCACAGTGATGAAATCACGGAGGAGAGAAAGGGGGCGCGGGTTGGGTTTTTGGGATGCAGCGGCCGAGAGAGAAAATGTTGTTTTTATAGTGGAAGACGAGTCGTAATCGATTATAGGGTTTGTGTAATCGATTACGACGTTAAAAATAACATTCCAGGGGCTTCTGATAGTGCTGTAATCGATTACAGGGTTTCGGTAATCGATTACGAAGGAAAAAATGAAGTTCTAGTAGCTCGTGTTAGAGTTGTAATTGATTACAGAGTTTATGTAATCGATTACCAATCTAGAAATAATTTTGCAAATTCTCCTGTTAATCGATTAAAGGTGTGTTGTAATCGATTACGAAGGTATTATTTATGTTCCAGGTTGTCGTGTTACTTCAGTAATCGATTACATTGTATAAATTTGGGCTTGTGTAATCGATTACGCTCATATTAGATGTCCAAATTTTGGTCATGGTAATCGATTACACTTTCATGGTAATCGATTACCGCACGCATTGTTGCTGAAAATTAATTGTGGTGATGGATTACAGCATAACATTTTTTTTTAGCATTTGTACTCCATTAATAAAAAAGTTTAACATATGGCATTAATTAAAGAAAAATAAAATGATAAATAAGTTGCACATAACTTCAAATGGAAAGCAAAAAAATAAATAAAAAAACGATTTACGGCAACCATTTGTATCTTCTTCTTCCCCGGTGATCCACAAACCATCCAGAATTGATATCTTGGTATTCTTCGGAAGGTGTTGGTGGTCTGATGTCTCTAGTTTGGAGATGCGCGGTTTTTTGACAGATTGGTCTAGACTTTGTACGTGTTTCCAACGACTGATCATTTATGAAACATCAAAGTCACATTTGATTTCCGCGGTGTCATGAAATAGTCGCCTGTTGCGTATTGTTGAAGGGCGACGATAGTCAATTTGTTTGACAACTCTACGGTCACCACACTCGACTAATTGAGTTACAGTTTGTAATAATTCATTGTAGGTGCAATCATGTCTGATGGAGAAGGTTTTCGTGGCATCGGAACGAAACTCAAGACCAAAACCAGATCGACTCTCTATGATACCAGCACCCCTTAAAGGTCCACCATAATAAAGAATAGTTGGTGAAGTTGGGAGAGAGTTTGAGGATGATGATGATGGAGTGTTTGTAGTTAAAAGAGAAAGGATTTCTTCAAGTGATCTTGTGAAGGTCATGTACAATTCAATCATGGTGTTGAAAGGGAAAGAAGACTTACATTCCAACATTTGAAAAACAGGTTCATCTGTCTTTATTTCAAATGCGTCATAGACAATATTTCCTTCAAAAGTCATTGTGGGTCGTCTGAAGTATAGGTTGTTAATGGTTGTGTGTGCTTGGCTTGGAATGGCTGCACAAACTCTTTGGTTCAGTATGTTGTATGTGCAGTTGTATGGAATGCGAACAATCTCCGGAGTCTGACATATGAACTTCACCCCATCCTCACAGAGTTTCATTTCATCGTTTGTGTATAAGGCAGCTATGTAAGAATTGGTGAAATCCTGCGACTTTGTGATGCCAAACATTTCAGGGGAAAATTGTTCCATCTTTCGGTTTTCAATTAAGAAAGAAAAAGAGGAAGGAGATGCCAAGCAATTGATGTGTTGGAAAGTTGAAAGTTTGCATTTGATGTAGTGTGGGGATGTGGTTTTTATAAGCATAGTAGTTGCACAATTATTGAGTGAATCAAGAAAGACAAAATGATAAAGGTTGAATTCATTACGTACATATGCAATTGTCATATTGAAATAGTACACATACATAGTACAATATTCTCCCATAATGTGATAACTTTATTTCACAACAACATTATTCAACGGTGGTTGCTTGTGCCACATGGTGGACTTCGTGTCGGTTGTCGAGGTCGTCTCTCAGGTTGTGGGGGAGGAGGGGCTGACTCACTTTCGTCATTAGTATCTTCCACTTCCACGGATTCAGAACCTCCTTTTGAAACATTAAATGGAATTTCAGGTCTGTAGTATGGTTGTAAAGATGAGGCGCCTCGGTATGCAGATGGTGGAGTTAGTGATGATGTCCCAAACATTTGTGATGGAACACCCCCATAGCTGGAAATATGTGGGCCAGATGAACCACCATAATATTGCGCTGGACCTGATCCAAAGTTTGAAGGCGCTGGAAAAAAACCATATGAAGTCGGGACCTGTTGAGATGACGATGGAGGATGCATTCTGTGATCCCAATTCCTAAAACCAGCAGTTACATTTTATGACTGAAGGAGGCCGAAAAAGGGTGTATCCGGATGAAACTGCTGATGTGAAGGCGGATTCTGATATTGCTCCAGCATGTCATACTAAAACAAAATAACAAATTAAATTTTATTATTTAAAATGAATTATAATCGAAACTTTAATTAGCATGCTGTGAATGAAAAAATGATTCTCACTTCATCATCGGATGATTGCGCAATAACCGTGATATACCGGATGGTATGATTTATGTATCATTGCATGTAGGGCGAGTTATCACGCAGATGGCCACTTTTGGTGAAAGGTTCGCCCTGAACAATGGAATTATGACGATTATTCAATAGCATGATAAAGCGATGGTGTTATTGCCTCCAATTAATTTCCCCCCTTCCTCGGAGATCAATTCGGTGAACTTTATCCAGGTTCATCGGGTCGGATGGGATGTTTTGTCGCCAACCAAACTGTCTGACTACCCGGTCAACTTGGTGAAATTCAACCGTCGCAAAACATATAAGAGGAACCAATGCCCGACTAATTGGAGAAACATTTATTATTATCATGCGACTAACATGTGGTTGTCGATATGGTGTCCACAAAAACTGCAAAAATTAGTGTTAATAATTTTAAAAAAACGAAGGGAATTTCAAGAAACAAAATAGTAGAGCATTGGTGATAATGAACCTGCTTTGGTTGAATTTGATCAAATTTTTGTCGGAAGCCCACCACAGTAGTTTGGTCATGGAACACAGAATGTGTTTGCCGACACCACCTCACACTTAAGGGGAACGCAAGCCCAGCCACAATCTCGTCCTCCGTGACTGGTTGTATTTCTGGAGAGATGCATGTAAATCTCTCCCACGCCCAACACTGGAGCAATAACATGCATCCACCAATGTTGTCTTGATGGAATTTTGTGTTGTGATCCAGTGCACGATAGAGGCATGCCAATACTGCGGAACCCCAACTAAAATTTGAAATATGCTCCAAATCTGTTAACAATGGCAAGAACATAAAATGCACGAGATTGGCTGATGTATCCGGCATCAACATGCTGCCAATCAAAATGAGGATGTGTTCTCGTGCATACTGTCTAACGGTAGCTAGTGTTGCATCATCCGGTAATTCTCGGAATCTACTATTTAGCCATGATAGCTTTATTCGGTTCCCTATAATCATATTTTCGGGAGGAATATCCCCCAATAAATCTTGACACAATTGTAGCAGGTTTCCAGAACTTCCACCAGTGACGGGTTCACCATCAATTGGCATCCCTAGTTGCAGTGAAACATCTTCCAAGGTAACAGTTGTTTCTCCGAGTGGCATGTGGAAGGTGTGAGTCTCAGTCCTCCACCTTTCACATAATGTTGTTACCATTAGGTGGTTAATCTCCATATTACTCACTTTTAGAACGTGACCAAAACCAGCTGCATCAATTACCATTCTGACCCTAGGGTCAATAAGATCTGTATGTTTTAGTATCCAGATAGAATGGCGTCGTGGCCGGAGGACCCTCTCGTTTCCTTGCCAAATCTGGTTGGTGATGTGATCGTCTTGATGACGCAACACGGACAAGTTTGCTGGCAGGTTGTTGTTCTGAGCCATAATAAACTACGTAAAAGTATATAAAAATATTAACATAATATCATTTCAAGTTAATCACTAACAAAACAAACAAAAAACAAATTATCATAAAATTGACCGAACTTGTTAGACTAACAGAGGACAAATTAATTTTGATACGCTGCAAATCCAACTACAATGGGAAGGCAATGAAGTATTCAGTGATGTGAATGTTGCACCTGATATGGGTATTTAAACTACATCACCACACTATTCACTCACATGCCTTACTTTTCATTTTTCTCTCTCTCACGTAGCAAAGCACCTGTCTAAAAAATAGGAGCCTATTTTCTTACACCTCCATGCACACCACCACATGGCTTCTTCTATTCACCACACAAACCTTCTCTTCAATAATAATAACTTTTTCAGAGAATCTCATACTATTTTTCAAATTTGCAGGTGGCAGAAACATTTCCAATCAAACCATTATTGTGAATAGTATCATGCACAACAAAAAAGGATGCATTATTTTCAATAGTAATGTGCAGAAGCGTGATTTATTGTGAGTGCAGAAGCGTGAAGTTGTAATAGTATCATGGCAGCTGCAGCAGTCCAGGAATCACGTCGAATCGGAGAATCAAAAAAGTGTAAGAAGAAAACGTCATGGGGGTACACGTTTTTCAAATGAAAGTGTAATGGGGGGCACGTTTTCTGAAAAGAAAACGTGTGGGGGGGCACGTTTTCTGAATAGAAAACGTGTGGGGGGGCACGTTTTCTTTATCAAAACATGTGGGGGGTGCACGTTTTCTAAAAAAAATTATTTTTTTTCTTTTCGCACCCCCTACCCACTCCTTTTGCACTCCAACCCACTCCATTTGATTCTACTGACTAAAACGCTTATATATTCTACCACACTACCATTGTTTCTCCTATCAAAACTTCTCTGCATACCAAGCTTCACATCTGAAATATCCTGATCTATTTTTCGATCTAAAATATTCGGGTCTGCACTTCCATACCAACCTGTTCATAATGAGTTCGTGGAATTATGGAGGATCTTCTTCGTCTAATCCGATCGATGACGAACCTATCATTCCAGACATTGTCGAAGAGTTTACTTCCGATGATTTTTATGAAGACAATGCAGACGATCAAGAAATTGTCCCGATTCCTCCTATGGATTACAATCCCTATGGGGAAGTCGAACTACAAGAACGAATGCAATTCGATTCTAAAGAGGCAACGGTCTCTGCCATCAACCATTATCACATCACTAATGGATACAGCTTCAATGTGGTAGAATCAAAACCGCATCTTTATGTTGCACGATGCATCCATTACAACAATGGATGTCAATGGCGTCTGAGGGCTAGTTATAGTAAAATCCGACATCATTGGGAAATCAAGTCCATTGATGGTACACATACGTGTTTCCCTACATTAATGTCACAAGATCACTACAATCTAGATTTGACCCAAATTGCTTCCATTGTTTTTCATTTGGTCCGCACAAATCCAAGCATTCGCATCAAAAGCTTGGTCGCTGACATCAAAAGTCGTTACGGATACACAGTCACATATAGAAGAGCATTGATTGCGAAGGAGAAAGCAATTACAATGGAGTATGGTGATTGGGACCAATCTTATAATGAAGTTCCCAGATGGTTACTAGCTGCCCAACAGACCAATCTTGGGACAATTTTTCAACTTTCCGGTCCTCTAGTTAATATTGATGCTGAGGATGGAAGTTCCACATACATTATGGAACGTTGCTTCTGGGCATTTGGACCATGCATTGAAGGTTTTAAGTATTGTAAACCTGTTGTTCAAGTGGATGGAACCTTTTTAACAGGCAGATATCATGCCACCTTGCTAATTGCAATTGCTCAGGATAGAAATAGAAACATATTTCCTTTGACATTTGCAATAGTAGAAGGTGAGACAAAGGAGGCATTGATTTGGTTTTTTCAACTACTACGAGAGCATGTAACTCCTCAGCCAAATCTCTACCTAATTACTGATAGAGGCAAGGGAATTTTGTCAGCCCTACGATCGGAAGAGGTTGACTGGGAATCAGACAATCTTCACTCTGTCTACTACATACGTCATCTGGGTTCCAACTTCAACAACCGCTTTAAAAATGCCGATCTCAAGAAACAATTCATTAACTTGGGTACGACGTTTTCCTAACTTTAAATTCCAGATGCACAAAATATTTCCTATACATAACATTTTTTCCTTTCATTTTATATTTCTCTTTCACAACTTATGAAGTCAAACAACCTACCGTGCAAGCAAAACTTTCAGCTATAAGGTTCCAATTCCCACAAGCAGTAGCTTGGATTGATAAAATCCCCTTACATAAGTGGTCTCAGGCTTATGATGGGGGGCACAGGTACACGCACATGACAATAAACTTGGCGGAGTGCATGAACTCTGTGCTTAAGGGGGCTCGCTCATTACCTATCTGTGCACTATTGAAAATTACATTTCAAAACATAAATGCTTGGTTTGTTGAACGCGGCTTAAAGGCAGACTCTATGTTAAGAGCTGGCCATCAATATCCAGAAGATGTCACAACCTTGCTCCAACAAAATCAACAGAAATCTGCATATTGTCATGTTCAACGCTACGATCGAGATAATTCAGAATTCGAGGTGCAAGAGATATCGAGCCCCCATCACTATAGGCCAAAACCAATCTCATTCACTATCAGATTAAACGATTGGTGGTGTGATTGTGGTCACTTCCAAGCTAGTCGATTACCCTGTCATCACGTCATAGCTGTTTGTTCTTTTGGTCATATGCCACTTTCAAATTTTATCGATCCAGTTTACACCCTTGATAACATAAATAAGGCTTATCAAGTCCAATTCCACCCCCTGCGAAATGAGGACTATTGGTCAACATATACAGGTCCTAATTTCACTCTAGACCCCCAAACTAGGCGTAAGGCTTTCGGGACAACCTACAACGACTAGGATCCATAACGAAATGGATCAACCCGTTACGGATAAGCCAAAAAAATGCTCTTATTCTCGCACTAAGGGTCACCATAGGGGACAATGTCCATTTCGCCAATAATTTGTACATTTTTTATTTCAATTAATTTAATTTTCAATGTTTTTTTCTTCTTTCTACAATGTCAAAACTAAGACAATTTCTATGAACATTAATATTTCTTATGCTTTCATCAACTACAAGTTCAAATACTTTATTCTTTTATGGACCAAAAAACTTTATAAAATCATAACAAATTATTATGTTCGCCTTTGTATCCAATTCTAATTTAATCACCTTTTTTTAAAATAAATTTGGACTGTAATCGATTACAATGGTATTGTAATCGATTACAATTCACTCGAACAAAATGCATTAACCATGTAATCGATTACACTTCGTCTGTAATCGATTACATTACACTCAGAAAACAGCAACACATGCAGTAATCGATTACAGCCTACAGTAATCGATTACTGAATGAAAAACGTATCCCCCCCACGATTTCATATAAAAACGTGCACCCCCAACAATTTCCTTTGAAAATCGTGCACCCCCCAACGATTTCCTTTGAAGATCATCCACCCCCCACACGATTTCGCTTGTTGACAAATTCTGACCAAACAACGTATGGGGACTACACGATTTCTTCATAACGAAAACGTGCACCCCCAAAACGTTTTTCCTACTTCTGTAATTTTTTAAAAACTTGCATATATCCGTAATAAACCAAAGTCATTTGCCTAGAATGGAAAAAAAACCATCATTTCGCTTAATTCAGTGACATGGAAATGTACAAAAAATTTAACATTGGGAGTGAAAGAAAGGCACCATTGTCTAGGGTGAAAGATTTATATACATCACTACCTAACTTCTTCACTTAAGACATATTATTTGAGTTTTGAGTTCTGCACGAGTTTAGTTTCTCTACTGGATAAAAAATTACTGAGTGTGTCTGCTAGTTAGTCAAACAGTGTCGTTTCCACTTTTTAAAATTTAATAAAATATATTTTACTGTTAATGATGCATTTAAATGCAACCTACTTTTCTTTTTTCTATTTTTTAAATGCATTCAAATGAAATAATGTGTTACAGGTGCTTGTTATCTTCAAAGTCTATCAGTTCTTAGCATTTTATTTTTCCTTTGTATTTTACACAGTTCTTTTGAGTTTTTTTTTTCCTTCAGCACATGTAAATGTATAGTGGATAATGATAGAATGCCCCCTTTTTTTGACCCCGAAGTTACCCACCTATGTGGCAGTTATTATTTTAATAATTTTAAACTAAACGACAATTGGAGGCAGCGACAAAGGAAAGTTAGCGTGATGTGCACGCGCTTTGAATTGGATAAAGTTTTTAAAAAAACGCATTCGGTTGCGCGTTTTCCCTCGTTTCTTCCTCTTAACTTTCTTCTTGGAGCAGAGACGCACAAGCAAGCACAGAGGCATTTGAATCGCAAGGCATTCTCTTCCCCAAAAGGCTATCGTTCCATAAAGGTTGATGTTGTGGGTCGCAGTGGAAGCGGATAGCGGAGTTGTGGAGAGTGTTTTGGGTTGTTGGAGGCGGCGGGTTCCGCGGAAAGTGGTGGGTACCGTTCGATTCATTGGTTGGGCGCTCTCTTGTTGGCGTAGTTGTTGGTTGATTAAAGGCCATTCACAGATTGAAATAGGGTTTCGACACAATTGAATGGCCATCCAAATAATTCTATCACCATGAATCATCACCAAACTACCTAAATAAGTAATTGGAATTCCAGATTGAATGAAAAACCAACTTTTCTGGTTCCATAATCAAGTGTCTTTTAATGATTCCATATCTACCTTTTTACGTTGAACTTTTTGTACATGCAATACTGCAACTGATTTTACACTGTATTACTACGTTAAATAGGGTTTCGACATAATCGAATGGCCATTCAAATAATTCCATCACCATGAATCATCACCAAACTACTTAAATAAGTAATTGGAATTCAAGATTGAATTAAAAACCAACTTTTCTGCTTCCATAATCAAGTGTCCTTTTCTGATTCCATAACTACCTTTTTATGTTGAACTTTTTGTACTGCTAGTACTGAAACTGATTTGACACTGTATTATTACTTGAAATAGGGTTTCGAAACAATCGAATGGCCATCTAAATAATTCCATCACTATGAATCATCACCAAACTACCTAAATAAGTAATTGGAATTCTAGATTGAATGAAAAACCAATTTTTCTGGTTCGATAATCAAGTGTCCTTTTGTGATTCCATATCTGCCTTTTTACATTGAACTTTTTGTACATGCAGTACTGCAACTGATTTTACACTGTATTATTATGTGAAATAGGGTTTCGACACAATCGAATGGCCATCCAAATAATTCCATCACCATGAATCATCACCAAACTACTTAAATAAGTAATTGGAATTTAAGATTGAATTAAAAACCAACTTTTCTGGTTCCATAATCAAATGTCCTTTTCTGATTCTATAACTGCCTTTTTACGTTCAACTTTTTGTACATGCAGTACTGCAACTGATTTTACACTGTATTATTACGTGAAATAGGGTTTGGACACAATCAAATGGCCATCCAAATAATTCTATCACCGTGAATCATCACCAAACTACTTAAATAAGTAATTGGAATTCAAGATTGAATTAAAAACCAACTTTTCTGGTTCGATAATCAAGTGTCCTTTTGTGATTTCATAACTGCCTTTTTACGTTGAACTTTTTGTACTGTCAGTACCGGAACTGATTTTACACTGAATTATTACGTGAAATAGGGTCTGGACACAATCGAATGGCCATCCAAATAATTCCATCACCATGAATCATCACCAAACTACTTAAATAAGTAATTGGAATTCAAGATTCAATTAAAAACCAACTTTTCTGGTTCCATAATCAAGTGTCGTTTTGTGATTCTATAACTGCCTTTTTATGTTGAACTTTTTGTACTGCCAGTACTGCAACTTATTTTACACTGAATTATTACGTGAAATAGGGTTTGGACACAATCTAATGGCCATCCAAATAATTCCATCACCATGAATCATCACCAAACTACTTAAATAAGTAATTAGAATTCAAGTTTGAATTAAAAACCAACTTTTTTGCTTCCATAATCAAATGTCCTTTTCTGATTCCATAACTGTCTTTTTACATTGAACTTTTTGTACATGCAGTACTGCAACTGATTTTACACTATATTATTACGTGAAATAGGGTTTGGACACAATCTAATGGCCATCCAAATAATTCCATCACCATGAATCATCACCAAACTACTTAAATAAGTAATTGGAATTCAAGATTGAATTAAAAACCAACTTTTCTGCTTCCATAATCAAGTGTCCTTTTCTGATTCCATAACTGTCTTTTTACATTGAACTTTTTGTACATGCAGTACTGCAACTGATTTTACACTGTATTATTACGTGAAATAGGGTTTGGACACAATCGAATGGCCATCCAAATAATTCCATCACCATGAATCATCACCAAACTACTTAAATAAGTAATTGGAATTCAAGATTGAATTAAAAACCAACTTTTCTGGTTCGATAATCAAGTGTCCTTTTGTGATTTCATAACTGCCTTTTTACGTTGAACTTTTTGTACTGCTAGTACTGCAACTGATTTTACACTGAATTATTACGTGAAATAGGGTTTCGACACAATCGAATGGTCATACAAATAATTCCATCACCATAATCCCACAACACAGCAATTCTTAAAATTCAATAACTGTCTTTATGAGATATGAATTTTGTACCACAGACTTACACAATTTACTTATTAAATAAATGCACTACATAACACCACAAACACTTTAGAAAAGTCATTATTTATTAATTGCACCATAACACAACAGAAACACAACAAATAGAATTGTACACAACTTAATGAAAATGAAAATGTCTATGTTCTTATAATTAAACAAATGAAAATGATATTTCATTTCCATCAAACAAAACAAACTACATACATATTGCTCATACTCCAACAACTATTTCGGTATCCTTTTCTTCTTCCGAC
The DNA here is from genome assembly GCF_037176805.1 of Vigna unguiculata. Lineage (NCBI taxonomy): Eukaryota > Viridiplantae > Streptophyta > Magnoliopsida > Fabales > Fabaceae > Vigna > Vigna unguiculata. The sequence goes on along the minus strand of NC_140800.1, from coordinate 27,199,016 downwards.
TATAAACTGCGAACGGAGTTTGGATTACACGGCTTTTGAACCGTAACCGTGGATCATTCCTCATACGCACGTACATATCCCTGTTCGTTGCATTTCTGTCTTCTGCAGCTTCACTTGGAACATCCACTTCATTCAAATTCATAGGAGAAACAAATTCATCTTTACTTATATTTTCCCTCTCAGCCAAAGTTGATTTCAATTTAGCAATCGCTCCACCAAGTTCACGAATATCATGTTCTTGCTGCTCAATTACACCCATAAGCTGCTCCTTTTTCGTTCCGAAAAAACATCACAAAAATAGTGGTTTCATTTGGGAAAGAACATCATAAAAATAGGGGTTTGTAATCGGATAGTAAAACATACCAAAGCACCCTTTGATTTGCAGAAGAAGAACACTTCAAATTAGGGCTTCCAATTCTCCGCACGAAGCTATGGCAGCAATCCACACTCTCGCCGCACTCTCGCCTTTAGTTTAAACCGCAAAGGAAAGTTATGTTTTTCTAACTTTTCCTTTTTCCTCTCTTGCGCGTGTATCACAACCTCACCATTCACTCCACCTTCTCTCACGCGTTTCTGCTCCCGTTTGGTTAAAAATTATTAAAATAATGACTACCACGTAGGCGGGTAACTTCGGGGTCAAAAAAAGGGGACATTCTATCATTATCCATGTATATTATTGGTTACTGTGTTTGCACCTATGAACTTTATTGCTGCAATATTATATGCCTCCGCTCCCTATAATGTGAACTTAGTTACTTGATCACACAATGCTGTGAAACTAGACTAAACTTTAATCGACCAATTATTTTTCATAACACAACTATGAAAAAAAAAAGAAAGAGGAAAAACTCGAGCTTTATAACATGAAGATAACGATTATCACATCAAACCACAAGAAAAAGCATACCAAAAACGGCCAAGATGAATATAAGTTAATAAAAACTCCACAATTAAGAAAGTTCACCAAATATAGTTTTTTTTTTTAGAAAAAAAAAAACAAAACTATGGAAACATAGTATGTTAATGTTAGTTTGTTCCATGGCTTGCTAAAGAAAAGAGAGGTTTACTTTTATACCCAGTTGACTAAAACTTCCATAAACCATAAAACAAGAGAAAAACATGTGATGATTTGGAAAAGTCTGGTGGCAGTCTCCACAAACCAGAAACAAAAAGAAGAGGCGCCAGTAGCGGAAGAGGCGTCGGTTTCAAAGGAGGAGGCTCGATGGTGGAGAGATGCAGTACTTTAATTTGTGAAGATAAAGGAATCCCGCCAGTGAACGACCGACGGCTCGCATTGTCGAAAACCACCCCTTTACTTCTTTTTTTTCTCACTTCGTTGGCTAAATTATACAGCAGAGAAACCAAACCCATATAATACAGAATACCAAATTAGAGAACCAAATCGAATAAAAACTAAAATATAAAATCATCATCTAACCTATATTAGAAGATTGGAGCTAGTTCCCTGCCCCGCCCGCCCATACTTTGAATTTAGATTTAATTTCTGTAAAACCATCGTTATAAGAAAATAAAATGAACTCGAAGACTTTTACCGATGAAACACTAGAATTTTCCTTTTTACCTACCATTTAGTCAATTTTGAAAACTTTGAAAGATTAAAAATAGACCATACAGCCTCACTGAGCCGTTAAAGTGATTTTTTTCGGGAGTAATACAAATAAGAACTGTACATGGCCACCTCGCAACGAGGATATTTTTAGGGAGGTGAGGGCTGAGTAAATACCTTTCAAAATGAACATATGGTAGCTATGGCTATCACTATAAACGCTAGATGCAAGTTGAGAACAAAATTAACATCATACAATTTGTAGAGCATGATCAGAACAGTAATTTGGAGAACTCTACTACCCAGGAATGACTATGAATCGAAAACACCATCAGCGAAGCTATACAAATCAGAAGCTCCAGTGCGACTTGAAGCACCGATAGAGAGATGCTCTGGCACTCCTGCAAAACCTTCTTGAGATGTTTTCCCATACAAATTATTTACTAGTGCTGTAGATTGCCCCACAAAACTCTGCCCAACTGACCTATCATGAGACAACGATGCCCCTTCCCCAACTCCATGCCATCTATAACTGTTGCTGTTTAGCACTGTCCCAACATTATCTCTTATCATATCCCCCTGATACCCAGAATATGAACCACCCATACCTCCTCCAAGCATATTAGCCCCACTTGCTGCAACTGTAGTTCCAAGATATTTTTCGGCCAACGAATCCGAAACAGATCCAAGTTGTATGGATGCTGCACTGAGATAACTATTTGGGTAACCATATGATCTACCGTCCAGCAAATGCGCTGCCAATGAACCTTCATACGAGCTATTTCCATCCATACGACTTACAATCCTTTGCTCGTGCAAAGCCGCGATTGAGGGTGATAGCACAGACGCATCTCTTCCACCAAACCTTGTTCGTTTAGCCTCTGGAACCTTCATTTTGTTAGATGAGTTGTTTTTATCTACTTTTCTCTTGATCATTGACTTCTCTTCAATTTTTATATTGATATCACTAATATCTTTCTCCAAGTTGATAATCTTATCCTTAAGTTCCCACCCAGGAAGAAGTTTTACAAAGTCAATATTGTGGCCTTCCAAACAGTTCACTACAGATTTCAAAGCAGCTAAATATTTTTCATGTGCTTGCTTCTGTGAAATATCAACATGTGTCAATAATGTTAATATTCATATGAAAAAAAAAAAAAACACTCACTATAATAAATATTGGAAACCAGCTATAACATACCAGCGCACTAGGAAAATCATTTGCATCTTGTTTGGATTTCTTCCAAGTTTCTTCAGACTTCTGTAGAAATGAAGTCAGAGCTGTATGAGGAGAATATTTCTCTTCAAGCCCAAAGCTATAAGCCAAATCAACAGCTTTAACAACCATGTTTTTTCTTATCATCCCATCTGCAATATCTGTGGCCAATATAAATAAAAAATGAGAAAACAACTTTTCAGAGTAGAAAGTAACAACATATTCATCATAATCATTAAGGCCAACATGCCTGATTGAGGAAGAGGACGAGGACCGTTAGGAGGGCAATGAAATTAAAGGGTATGTTCATTTTCAATAATTGATGATTGGTGTAAAACCCATTTCTTTTACTATATGTGTGCTCATTAAAAAGAAAAGAGCAAAGGTAGTTCCCTCTCCCAAACCCCCTCAGCTTCCTCACCATCCTTTTCTCTCAACTTTTCTCTACTTCCCAGCCACTGTCCTACCCTTTTCTCTTTGCTTTTCTCACCCCACAACAGCTCATTTTTTCTCTCTTCTTGAAACTGAGGCCAGATTTGGGATCTTTGCGGAGTCCTCCTCAAATCAAACCAAACGTTTTCTTCATCTGCGTAAGTTGAAAAATCTAACCTTCGTCTCCTTCGTCTGTTTGAGGGTGTTTATCTCTACTTGAGTTCTGATTAGAGCCTCATGCTTCACTGTATTTCCGTCATTTTGGTTTCTTTAGGTTGATTGGGGTTTTGCAACTTGAAAATCATCTTGGGGGTTCTTCATTGTTTCAATTTTGGTCTACGTTTGAGGTAAGGGAAGCTAGGTTCTTCTGTTAAATTTCGAAATAAATTGTTTATCCCGGTATTTGATTGCATCTTGATGTGTTGGATTGATGAGTGCACTAAATCGAAGAGGTTGTGTTGTTTTTGTTTGGGATTTTTGGTTTTGCATGATGAAATCAGTGAAAATCTGCTATTCTAGCTTAAGCAAGAATTTCTAACTTAAGCGAGATAAGTCTCGGCCAAGCAAGAAATATCTAGATTCAGCGAGAATAGTAGAATGTCACTTTGTTCTCTGTTTGAGTTGTCGCTCAAGTGAGAATTCCTAACTTAAGCAAGATCAGTCTTGCTCAAACAAGAATTTCTAGCTCAAGCAAAAGCAGTCTCGCCCAAGCGAGAAAGATCTAGCTTAAGCGAGAATGTAGAATTTTAATTCTGATTCCAAATGCATGTATCCAAATAATTAAGTTTAGTGTCAACTGTTTGTGTGCACTTATGTGAATTGATTGTAGTTTCCCATGTATGAATTATAATTGATATGATTTAAATGATTTTAGGATAACCCTTTTGTAAACTAGCTTACCCTTGCACTTTGTGACCTTGTTTTGTTCTTCTTTTGCGATGATCACCATTTTGGTGGGAGCAAATGAAGATGCAGGTTTAAAGACAGCTCTAACAGATGAGAAGTCTATGATAAGAGTTGTGAGCTTGCAACAGATATATGAGTAGATGTACGTTTAGTATAGGAATACCTTTAAAGTTTTTGTTGTTGTATAAATGGTATAATTTTATAGTCTAAACTCTCAAGAGGACTATATTAATATACTTTTTATTTCGTAAAACCTACATTTGAATATTGTAATGAAATGTCTTATTTTATTAGTATTATACTACTAAAATGGGATGTTACAATTGGTAAGGTGTTGACAAATTTTTCAATACAATTTTATGATGCAAGAAAAGGTGTCATGGGGTGGAGTGTCAGTGAGTCGCATATTATTTTCCACCATTCAACAGACCAATGTCTCATACTCCCTCGTATTTTAAACAACAAGAAAATCCATGCCAAAATCTAAAGATCATAATTAGTAGTTTGGGCGATGATTTTCTTTTACTATCAGAAGAAAAATAGAAAAGAAAATGTGAGAGAAATATGCAGTTGATAATATTCAGAAGATGTTTATTTTTGCGAAAATACAAAGCTAATACAAATATTAACCAAAAAAGATTGCAAACAGTATACTGTCAACAAACAGTCTCACATTGTCTATAAAAAATCTCATCCACTTTGAGTCTCGTTAAATGGAAGAAGCTAAAGCTACTTTACCTATAGATGCCATTTACACTGCCTTGCCACTCAAGTTTAGGCAAAGAAAACAATTTAATTTCTTTCAGTATTCTGATCTGACAAGTAATCAAGGCAACACCTTAGCTTGTTGACAATTTAAACCCCAATGGAAACCATAGATATTGACTAATATGACGGAAACAAAATCATTCCATTTCTTAGCATTGTCACAACTTTCAAATTTTATCAACAAAGCAGTAAAGCACAATATCTTATTCATATTGATCAGACTATCACTATGATTACTGCATTCACAAAAAGCACACAATGCATATAAATGTATACCTGAAACCCTCTTAAGCAAGAGCTGAGACTGGCGCAGGGCATCGAAGATTTCTCTGTTATTGCTAACACTCACTAAGTTGCATATATCCTCATCCCTGAAAGCAGCAGGAATCCCAAAGCCAGCAACGAACAGAATCAGACCCCTGGCATCAATCTCAGAGGCCTTCGACAAACCCCCTTCAACAATGAGCCTCTTCCTCCACGCAACCGCGGCCGAATCGGCCTCTTTCTTCAACGAAGCCTCCACTTCCTCCTCGTTACCAACACGTCCAGAGAGCAAATAGTACTCCAAAACCAGAACCGAAACCTGCCTTGCTGGAATCATCGGCGAGTCTTTCGTGTACGCTTTGCTTCCCTGGAGGAAAAACCTCCCAATGCATTCAAACACGAGCTTCGAAGGCTTCGGCGAACTCTTCAGCGCAACGGGAACCTGTTCCCGAAGCGACGCCGTCTCGGATAAACGCGATAACACGTATTTACGCAGGCCGCGGCTATTCATCGTTTTGCAAAGCGAAAGAAGCTCGTCCTCTTCCTTTTCTTCTTCTTTTACTTTCCCTTTCTCTGTCTCTTCCTCTTCCTCTTCCGCCTTAGGTTTTGGCTTCGGATTGGAATCCGTTTTACCAGTCTCTGATCGAGAGACGATGGCTTCGGTTGTTTCTTTCGCATTTGGCGAGGCGTTGGACCCTGACGATTGGAGTTCCTTCGTCCTTGCGTTGATGGCCTGTTCGATGAAATCAAAGTGCCTCTGCAGTTCGTCGTACCTGCTCTTGAAGGTTTGTATGGCAATGGAGAGGTTGTTGAGTTGGCTCACCGAATTCGCTAATTTGTCTCCGGCGTCGTTTTCGTTTTCCGGTGGCAGCGAAGGTAGTCCGTTTGTTAGGCTCTCAGTGGTGGCCATGCTGTGGAAATGGGCTGAGAATGAAAAGCAAAACCCTAGAATTTGCGCGGAAGAGAAAAATTGATTCCAGTCTCCGGTGGCACCGCAGGAACGCAATCACGTGATAAAATCGTGGCGTGATCCAGTAGAAGGAAGGTGCGTGTAGTTATAGAGGGATGGGCCTATGCATGTTACTCGCAACGGGCCCATAAGTAAAAAGAATTTATTTATTTCATTTTGTATAAAAATGGTGGTTTTAATGCTTTATGTTTAGAGAAACATTATTTTTATTCCCATCTTTTAACATTGATGAATCAATATTCAAAATTTTTAAAATGTCTTTTTTTTATTTTATAATGGTAAAAATTATCTCTGAATATTAAATTTAAATGTAAAATAACTACGTTTACATATTTTTGAAATTAGAGAATTAACTTATATCGATGCAATAGGGACCGAAAGAAAGTCAGAAAAAAGGTCAAATTTTTTTAGAAAAATTGTAATTTTTAAAATCTTTAACTTTTAATTTCTATTTTATTTCAATTTCTAGCAAAAAGTGCAACTTATTTCAATACTCAATTTTTCATACATTTTTTTATTTCCATTTTGGTATAATTGGAACATATGCCCACAATATTTATTGAAAGGTATAATTGAAAAATAATTTAACTAATTAAAATGTAAAATAATAAATTAGATAAAAATTAAGTGGGTTAAAATTGCAAAAGAAATATTAGAATTGCGAATAGAAGATGTGTAAATATTGAGACTAATGGTTTAAATTGAATATTGTGGTTACATATATAAAAATGATGAAGATAATAAATTGAAATGATAAAATTGGACAATATTTTGATCATGCAAACAGAAACGAAGTTGTTGAAGTATAGCATGTATGGTTGGTTTTTATAAATGAATATAATTTGAATAGAATGTTTGTGGACAAAAGTTTTACATGGAATAATGTGTTGGTTGATGTGGTGGTTCATAAGAATGAAATAGCTATGCTACGAAAGAGAAAACATTTGTGATATTATGTGTATGTATACCTATCATATACTTCTGCTTCTGTACAGTAATTAATTACGGGCATGGGTTGTGTCAGTCAGATAAGTTGACAATCTTATCAAGCTGATTTGTAACAAAAGGGTAACCATTAGCATCCAAATCAACGAGGACAGTGTCACCTGGCTTGCACTCTCCAAAAAGAAATGCCTCACTCAATGGATCTTCTATCAGTGATGTAATGGCCCTTCTCAGAGGCCTAGCACCATATGTTGGGTTATACCCTTGCTGGCAAACAAGGTTCTTCACTGCTTCAGAAACCTTAACATGGATTCCTAGGGACAACACCCTTTTCTTCATGTCTTCAAGAAGCAAATCCAATATCTTCAGTAACTGTCACAACATCCTTAAAGTTTCAAAACGTTTTCAAAAGTAGCAAAACTATTCATTATAAAACGGCCCTCTAGTTACACCAACAAAACATCATCTAAAATATGCACAATAAAAATCACAACCAAAACTTCACCAACCTGTGACTTCTCAAGGGATTGAAACACTACCACTTCATCTATCCTGTTGAGCAATTCTGGACGAAAATATGTCCTTAGTTCTTCAATTACCATCGATTTCAAGCCATTGTATGACGTTGTTTTATCATCAGGAACCAAGAAACCTATAGAGTTGTGTTGACCCTTAGCAATTGCACTAGACCCCACATTTGAAGTCATTACCACCAATGCATTTTTAAATGAAACTTTGCGACCCTGTTTGAACCAGTTTTACAAACATTAAACACCAACTTTAGGACACCAGCAACATGATAAACTTCACATTACATTGATGCAATAGAAATTCAAGGAAAAAAGTTCTGCATCAGAAATCCTGTTGACAATCCACATTCACAAACCTGAGAATCAGTAAGTTGACCATCTTCCAAAATTTGAAGAAGAATGTTGAATATATCTGGATGAGCTTTCTCTATTTCATCAAGCAATAACAGGGTAAAAGGTTTTCTTCTAATAGCTTCTGTTAGAACGCCACCCTCTCCATAACCAACATAACCTGGGGGAGATCCGATCAATTTGCTCACTGTGTGCCGCTCCATGTATTCACTCATGTCTAATCGTACCATGGCTGCCTCCTGAAACAATTTACATGAAAGGTTAATTATTAAAAGATGAACAGTAAGTGGTAATGGAATCACTTCAGATCATTAACACTAATTATTATTGTTTAACGTATATTTTGTGATTTCTTACCGATCCAAAGTAACATGCAGCCAAAGATTTTGCAAGTTCTGTTTTCCCAACCCCGGTAGGACCACAGAATAACATGGCAGCTATTGGTCTATCAGGATCCTTGAGGCCAACCCGGGATCTCTTCACAGCTCTGGAAATGGCAGCAACAGCCTCCTCTTGTCCAATCACACGCTTGCGAAGTTGATTATCAAGGTCTAACAGAAGAATTCTTTGATCAGCCGTCAGCTTCTGCACAGGAATTCCTGACCAGAGGGAAGCAACTGCAGCTATATCTTCTGGCCCAACTACTATTGGTCTAAAGACAAAACAATACGTGTTAGCCACTCAGAAATCAAATCCAGGCACACACAAAAGAATGCCCTCTGATTATGAAATCAAGTAACATACTCATCATCCGTGGTTGTAGAAGATAAATATGAATCCAGTATGAGTTCATTGTTTTCGTCAATGTTGGAAGCGCCATAGTATTTAAGCTTGCTCTCCTGAACCAGTGAGAAAGAAATGTCATCTTAAATTAAAACTGTAAGCAACTGATACAGGCAACAGCAAAATACTGGAAGCAATGTCGTTACCATTTCATGCATGGACTTGACTGCTCTGATTTCTTGCCAGTAATCAGCTGGCAACTTAGAAAGAATGCCAGTTTCTTGTTCCTTTCTCTTCCTAAAGGCTACAATACGAGCCCTGCTTCCTGCTTCATCTATGAGGTCAATAGCTTTATCAGGTAGATACCTACCAACTATGTATCTTGCTGACAAATCAACTGCAGCCTTTATAGCATCTTCTGTGTATCTGCATTTGTGATATGCCTCATATTTCTCTCGTATGCCCGTAAGGATCTTAATCGCATCATCCTATATATTGAATTATGTAGTCTAATAAGAAATCAAATTATGATTAGAATGGCACATAATGATGTAGACATAAAATATGGAGTACAACCTCACTCGGTTCATCAACCCAAACAGGTTGAAATCGTCGAGCCAACGCTGTATCTTTTTCAAAATAAAGTCTGTATTCATCTATGGTGGTTGAGGCAATACACTGCAAAGAAGATGAAGTTATTGCACTATGAATAGAAGACAAGCTATGGTGTGCGTATATCTTGTAATATAACTCTTGATTATGAAGAAAATAAGGATTATCTTGCAATGACAATCCCGCTTATCAACAGAAAATAGGTTATTCAATGCTCCCACTTATCAACCAAGAAAAAGCTCCAGCCCCATCCGCAGCACCAACATTGTCTTAACACTATTGAATATATTTATTTCTGGTAATTGCATAATTAGCTACCATAATTTTGACTAAAGGTGGCAGGAAAAGCCACAAGTTCCAGGGAGGGGGTTGAATTATGATCCTTGGAAAATTATATCAACTTCATGATTATAATCTTTCCGATGGTTCCCTCAAGTGCACAATAGCGATCAGAGAGGTTTCATAAATCACAAAATTTGAAAAAGAAAAAGCTTCGCTATCTCATGACTTTATGAACGAGTCGAATTGTAAATTCTTATCAACCAGCCTAGTCCATGCATTACACGCTCCCATCCCTATTACCTTCTAGTTCATTAAACTTGGTACAAATGTCTCCTACAAGATGTTCATATTATCCAATCCTTAGTGCATCTAAGATAAAAACTATCAGGACCCAGTCAGATGGAAATTAGAGAAACTGAGGGAGAGACTCAAGGATAATTAAACAAACAACTTTTTCCCTCATTTCAGTAACAGGTTGCTCTGTTAATAAAAAGAAATTATCTATACATATACCCTTTTGACTCCATAATTTACTGAAAAGCAAGATATTTAACAACTAACACTCTTATGATTCATATTTCTTGCAGCTCCAAGTGGACTTCATGGCCATTCATTCAAGAGAACATATGATATGATCCAAGGTAGTCTAACAACAAGTATGATAACTTCCCAAATTTTCATCAAGACATCTTTCTTACTAATCTCAACCTTGAATTGCAGCTTCCAAACGTAAATTAATAACCTTATTCAGTAAAATAACTTTGAAAGGGTGGTGTCGGACACCTGTATGTAGATATGGAGTAAGTACTAAGTTACTAACCACATACTTTGATCTCCAACCTTAATCTTATACGTTACTCAAACAGAAAACGTGTTTATCTTGGGGCGTCATTCAGAATAGAATTAACTAATAATCACCTGAAATTGACCCCTTCCAAGTGCAGGTTTGAGTAAATTCGCCATGTCAAGGCCAGATCCCTTATTTCCTCTCCCAGCTGTTCCTGCCTGAACAAGTATATGAACTTCATCAATGAAGAGAATGACATCACCTGCATTTCGAGAATAATCAGTGAGAGCTAAAACAATCCTCTTGTAGCACATCAAGCATGTGTTCATGTTCATCTAACTCTTGTACATCCTTTTATATTACAGTATTCACCTGACTTTATTACTTCTTTTATCAACTTTGTAACACGTTCCTCTAGCTCTCCTCTTTCTTTTGCTCCAGCCATTAACATGGCTATATCCAAGGACATCACACGTTTTGTCTGCAGAACACAAAGCAAAAAGTAAAATCACATGCACAAAGCACCCCGAAATAGACAAAGGGCAGAGTAGAAAAAAGAAAAGCTTTAGAAACATCAATCACGTATCGATACACGATACACGTACCAATAAAAAGGGAGAAACATCTGCCTTTGCAATGCGAAGTGCCAGGCCCTCCGCAATAGCAGTTTTTCCAACCCCAGCTTCACCAAGAAGAATGGGATTGCTTTTTGTTTTCCTGCATAGTATTTGAATTATTCTCTGAACTTCAACTTCTCGGCCAACAACGGGATCAATTTGTCCTTCACTTGCACGGGCAGTGAGATCCACACAAAATTGTGATAGAGGACTCTCCTCTGACAACCAGAAAATGATGACAAAAAAGCTCTTCTCAGTCCTCATCCTTCAAACACAAAAGTACAAAACACCAGACTTATATATTTTCTTACCTCCTGTTGTGCCAGAGGCTCCACCATCAGAACCTTTTCTAGAAATCGATTTGTTAGGCATCCCCTTGGACAGCGTATTAGGTTCTCTACCGTCTTTAGCAATCTCCTTTTGCAATCTAGAGAATGCCACAGCTGCCAATTGGTGTCCATTTGTCCCCAATCTGAAATCATATTTGTATACTACCAACATCAATAGCAAAAAGAATTATAGCTACACGTACTCAATTCTGCACATAATAAAGTCGAACACATTTGTCTGCAATTTTCTACAACGTCAAATATAAAGAAACCACAAGGAGGACCATGGAAGGTTGTATATAGTTTTATGTTGTAAAAGATTATAGTTACACGCGTTTTAAAATTTAAACATAGATCTTGCATATATAGTACCATATAAAGACTTGTGATCATGAATGCAACCATAAATTAAAATCTCATGTCTACAATTACTGTCATGTCAATAGCGTTTATCAGCAATTTTTCACAATATCAAGAACTGAAAATCCAAGCATAACAAAAAGATCTCAGGACAATAAATCCATGGTATCGAATTATACCTGTAAAGGACCCTACTAACACTTCCATCGTCAACTTTAACTAAACCAACAGTAATGTGTTCCGGGGCAACGAATTTGTGTCCCAGCGACTTTGAATACTCAACCGCAGCCTCAAACACTCGCTTCGCGTTGACGGAAAAGGGAACCTGCGTGGCACTTGTTTTGTCATCATCACTAGCCCCACCACGAGCGGAAGTGTTCCGATGCCAGAGACCACGAACAACCTCATGCGCCTTCTCAACAGTGATACCAGACGAGAGAAAACCGTCGGAAGAGCGATCCTCCTCAGCCACGAGCCCCAGCAAGAGATGTTGCGTGTAAACCAATTCGCTTCCAAGCGCTTTGGCTTCCCTCTGCGACAAGACTATGGCTTTTATCGCTCTCTCCGTGAAGCGCTCGAACACAGCGGAAACACGCAACGCTCTTCTTCTCTTCTTCGTCCTTCTGATCGGTGCCAGCGAGGTCAGCGTGAAGCCCTTTCTCTGGGAGACGAGAAAGGAGAGAGAAGTGAAGGGTTGTGGACGAGGGCGCGTGGATAAGACGTTAGTAGAAGGAGAGTGGGTGCAGGAGGCAGCGGAAAGCCATGTGGTTGAGGTGGAACAGGGTTCCAGAGGGAGGGAGCGAACGTGTGAGCAAGGTAAGGTTCCGAACCAGGACGAGGAAACTTGCATGGTTTAGGATTGGGTTTGGCCGTCAAAAAATGAAGTGAGTGAGTTCCGATGTGGTTACGTGTGAATGAATGGTAACAGTGAGGCGAAGATCACGGGGGGTTCGTGGAAGACTAAGAAAAAGGAACCTTTTTAATGTTATTTTAGTCTTACGTTTTGTTTTCGGTTGGAGAAGAAGGAAAGAAGAACGGGGAAGGAAGGTATGGAGTGAGAATGGCGGACACGTCACCGAGAGAGAGAGAGAGAGAGAGAAAGAAAGAGCAAAAGCCAACTTTTCTTTCTTTCTCGGTTGGGAAAAGGCTAATGCTTTCATCCATCCACAAAGCAACATCAAAAGGTCAGCGTACCTGGACTTCCCGCAACCACTTCTCTTGTAGCCGCCAACTAGGTTGTTTTTTCTTACAATTTACAAATACTAATCATTCAAAACAATTATGGTTAAATTCAAAAATATCTTGGATCCTTCTGAAATCAACCAAGTTCCCTTCTTGTGTTACCATTAATGTAAGTTCACTTCTCTCTGATTAACATTGGCTTTCTTCTTTTTTCCAAATAGTGGGATACGCGATCAAATTTTGCTTTGTTTTCTGTTTCTGTAACATCATGGTCAAAATAATGAGGGGTTGCATTGGAATCACAGGTTCAGACTTTAGAGGGTGACTTTTCCACGTTTTAAGAAGTTCCCAGAATCTACGTTTGAACATTTTGAAATCACCAAAAACGTTCCGAGATTGTTAGGATCCAAAAACAGAGATGCTCTGGCCTAAGTAACAGGGACGTTTTCCAACAACCAATAACATACGTGTCCCTGACCTGAACACAAGTTCTGTGTACCATGCTAAAAAAAAAAAAGGTTCCTTTTCACATATTTGCTTGCCCCTTTTCAGGTATATTAAAAAGACTGATAAATAAAAGATTGTTCGACATTGTTATTCATGAACTAATCAACGTGACTTTCTTTTAGACTGTAGCTGCAACAAACACTGAAAAGTTTCTTGTGGTTGTATATATATAATAGCTAGTGTTACTTGAATTGAAAAAAAAAAACTGTATGTATAAAAATGAGTTGAGTTATATGTTGGTATATGTAGGTCCCCTTGCTAACAGCTTTGGTGAGTTGCTCCAATGATGAGCAAAGAACCAATTTTGATGAGAAACATGTTGTGGTTCCTTCTATATAAATTGATAGCAAAAAACATGACAGTGACAGACAAATTTTATGTCATTTTAGAGGACCAATTTGATGAAATTATAAGTGAAGAACTGATGTGATGCCACATATATCTTTGGAGGACCACAATGGATATGTACACTTTCTAATAGGTCTAACATCGGTTAAAAACTTTGGCACAAGGGAAAGAATGGAAAATTAATAATAGAAAACCTAATCATCCAACGCATGAGTAAAGGGAGAGAAAATATCATAAAAGTACATTCAAAGTGATGATTATAATCACAATTTATGATGATTTTTTAGTTTTTTTTTTTGGTTATATTCACTTGAATTAGATTCAACATAACATAATTATCGTAGAATTGGAACCCAAGTGAGTATCAAATCGTGTGGTTAAGGTCCATCATTTTGGATCACTATGTCCTCAATTATATTTCAGATAATACAAAAAGAAATTAGCAGAAGCGGTATAAGATATAAAATGACATTAAATTATTAATGTTGAATTGAATAATAGTAATAATGTGAAATTTTCTTTTGGTAGAAAATCAAACTTACCGGAGGAGGTCAAGGAAAGGGGTTTCTCCCAAGAACTACAAGCCTTCTCTTGTATCCCCAATAATTATCTTTTTGACCATAACTAATTTTTATCTGTCAGGTTGGGTGAAAGCAATGTAAATGAAATTTATTGCGACCATCAGTGTTTTCTTTTTATATATGCAGAACTGCACCCCTAAATATTTTCACACGTTCCGTTTCTTCTTTCTGTTCTTCCACAATTTTTTGTGTTTTCTGAAATCTGGTCCCTCTTGTTTTGTGGTCTCTGCCTGTCTGTGCTTCAAGCTTGCAGTGGTCCCTATCTCTGATTCAAGCTCCCAACAGTTGTCCTTGTTTTGTTATTTTTTTTTCTTTTATTTTTTTGAAACGGATGTTGAAATCCGCTTCAGAAATTTGGGAAACGAATGTCTACATCCGTTTCGTTATTTTTTTTTGTTTTTTTGTGAAACGGATGTCGAAATCCGCTTCAGGAATTTGTAAAACGAATGTCGACATTTGTTTCATTTTTTTCTGTTTTTCTGTGAAATAGATGTCGAAATCCGCTTCAAGAATTTGTGAAACGGATGTTGACATCTGTGGTGCCACAAAATAAAAAAAATAATATGAAACGGATGTCGACATCCATTGTTCAATTTCCAGAACCGGATGTCGACATCCATTTTGGCCAGTTTCATCGACATCTGTGGACAATACCAATGGGAAGCTACTCATACACATTTAAACATGGATTCATTGCACAGTTCACACATAACAAACAAAACACTCATGCGCGTGATTAACTGAAAATATCAATGATTAAGGTGAAGAATAACTGGTGCTTCGATGGTTGGAGGCAAGCTTCTAGAGTTAGAGATGACAAATAAACCCGTCTTCGTGGGTATTGCCCGAATCCATCCCCGTTTTGATGGGAAATTCCCGCATTGACTGGGTATGGGTATGGGGAATCCCCGATTTTTTCAATTGGGTATGGGGATGAGGATGAATATATCCCCGCCATAATATTCGTCCCCGCCATATCTCTATCCTCATTTAAATTATTAAAATATTCACAATTAATTAAGTAACCCTATATATATATATATATATATATATATATATATATATATATATATATATATTTCTTGTTATGAAATAAAGTGAATAATAGATAATAGAGAAGAAACAATAGAGAATAGAGAATAGGAAGCCACTCGTTTGTGTATTATTATTGATAGGAAGAGTCTTATTTATAGATACAATATGTAATCTATAAAGGAAACAAATCAACTTAGTTAATACAAATATTTACCATAAAGAGTAATGAATCATACGAGTAAATATATCAAATCAATGGACAATCATTAATTCATAACACTCCCCCTTGAGTGTCCATTGATAAAGAATGTGCCTCGTTAAAACCTTACTAGGAAAAACCCTTTGGGATAAAAAAACCTAGTGAAGGAAAAAGAGTACAACATTCTGTATTCTTTAATACAATATTGTTCATCACATATTCTATTTCTCCCCCTCATGTAAACTTACATCATTAAGGTGAGTCCGAATTTGTGAGTCATTTGCTCAAAAGTTTTTCTTGGCAAAAACTTTACAAATAGACTTGTCATATTTTCAGATGAACGAATTTTTGGATATCTATATCATCCTTTCAATTGAACAATACACTATTGTCTTCATATATGGTTGTTGATTCCATCTTTCTCGGGGATAGTCACAAGTTTCTTGCACATGTTGAATTATAAACCTTAACCAAACATATTCACAACTTTCCTCGTAATTTGTATGATTAGACGATGTTGCTACTATGGTTTGTTTCATATACCTTCATGAAACTATTGTGCTACCACATGTGAACAAACATCTTGTTTGTGATCAACCATTGTGACATTGTAAGAATATGTAAAATAACATGCATATCCATAACCCATTGGTCTGAATCTGAATCATTTGGATGGAATAAGCTCATATTCGTAGTACCCTTAAAGTAACGAAGTATATGTTTTACTCCAAACCATTTTCTTCTTGTAGTTGAAGAACTATATCTTGCTTAACAAATTCATAGCAAATGCAATATTAGATCGAGTATAATTCGCAAGATACATTAGTGTTTCTATGACACTAAGATATGGTGCTTCTAGACCAAGAAGATCTTCATCATTTTCTTGAGGTCTAAGAAGAGTCTTTATCAACATCTAACGACCTCACAACTATTGGAGTGCATAATGGACATGACTTGTCCATTTAGAACATTTTAAGCACCTTAATCATATAAGCCTCTTGATGTATAAAAATACTTTTATTTAAATACTTAATTTCTAATTTCAAACAAGACTTTGCCCTTCAAAGATCATTCATCTCAAATTCTTTCAATTGCCTTGTGAGCTCATTAGTAGTTTCAACGATGTTTATGTCATCTACATAAACAATAATTATGAAAAATTGATTTTCTAATATTTTCATATAAATACAAGGACAAAAAGGATCATTTCCATATCCTTATTTTAATAAGAACTCAATAAGATGGTTATACCACACACATCCTTGCTTTAATCAATAAAAGAGCATGTTCAATTTTATTGAATAACCCTCTTTAGAATTTGTCTTGTTGGACAAATAAAATCCTTCAGGGATTTTCATATAAATATGATTCTCAAAAGAATCGTACGAATAGGTTGTAACATTATCCATTAGATGTAAATGCAAACCTTGTTGTGCAACTAGGATAATCGAATATTGCAATGTTGTTGCATCCAATACTAGTGAACATGCTTTTTCACTAATCAATACAAGGTTTTGTGAATAACCTTGAACAACCAATTATGCTTTGTATCTAACAATTTCATCATTTTTAATTTGATTTTTGCGCAAAAATCCATATGTACCCAACGGGTTTCGCAACTTCAGGTGTGCGAACTATATGTCCAAAAACCTTTCGTTTAGCAAACAAATATAATTATGCTTCTTTGCATATTTTCATTTTGGCCAATCTTTTCTTCGCCAACAATCTTCAATGATCATTACTTATTGATCCTCATTGTCATTCATAGCATTCATCGCTATGTTATAAGTAAAAGTTTCGTCAATGTTAACTTCATTTTGGTTCCATATTATATGATTCATGACATAATTTATTGAGATCTCATCATTTTCAACCATTTCAGGTACCTGAGGTTCTTCTGGAACCGAACCATTAATTATGTCAAATGAATCTTTTGGGATTTCAACCTTTTCGATTAGGTTATTTTGCATATTAGCCCCCTTTCTCATTCAAGAGTTTTTATCTTTGGAACCAATAGGTCTACCACGCTTCAAACGTGTTCACATGAGTTTTTCAACCCTTTTTTTTTCGCATCATAATAAATGATCATGTCAAACAAGACAATCATTTTGATTTGTAAACTTCTAGTTTACCATGACATGCATTTAAATTGTACTAATAAACTTGTAGTACAAACTATAAGAGAATGTTGATAATTTCTCCAATACACTTTCTTTTTCAACTCAATCATAGAGATATAAAGATATTTCATATCTTTTTCATTGTTTGTCTCAATATAATATCCATTTAGACAAATATCATTGAAACTTAATAAGTTTCTATTCAACTTCTTGGTAGAAGTATAGTAGCTCTTTTAGAGTTTTCAAATATATTTGTAATACTATAAATAATACTAACATCGATGTCTCACATTATCAAACAAGAGAAAAATTTATTACTCTTGAGAATTATATAAGTTGTTGCACAATCAATAAGACACATATCTTTTAGTACTAGTGCAAAACATTCATTTTTCATATAAACGTAAACATCAATATGAGATTTTTTTTTTCAACACTCTCATAATCAATTAGGTGATCAATGCTTTCATTTGCTTTAGCAAAGAAAATAACAATATCAAGATGAGTAGCATCCATATGGCCATAATCAGAATCATCATCTTCATAAGCAAACTGTGTTTCTATGTTCTTCTCATTATTTGTAAGATGCTTTGGTGTACAATAAGTACAACTCAAATGGCCTTTACCACCGTAATGATAATATATACTTTCATCTTTTTGTCAATATTTTCACATTTTCCTTTTCCTTTTTTTTCACATTATTGTGCCACTTCTGGTGACAAAATGTGTCTTTGAAATTTTCTTTATAACCATGTCCAAAATCAAGATCATGAAAATATAAATCAAATGTTGTTGCATTCACTTCTGGGAATGAAGCAGAACCAATTTGGACAGGTTTCATGATTTTCTTGAGGTCAAAAGCTCATTGCTTTGTTCAGCCATACAAAGGCATGAAATAAATTCATAATATTGATTGCTGCATTCACTTCTGGGAATGAAGCAGAACCAATTTGGACAGGTTTCATGATTTTCTTGAGGTCAAAAGCTCATTACTTTGTTCAGCCATACAAAGGCATGAAATAAATTCATAATATTGATTGTTGCATTCACTTCTGGGAATGGAGCGTATTAGGCGGATCTCATGATTTTTCATCAAAAGCTTTATTGCTTTGTCCAGCCAGCCATACATAGGCATGAAATAAATTCACAATATTTGTGAAATCTCTTTTCACAATATTTTTGTCATGTTGCTTAGATGCTTTATTTCTTTATTTGATGGTATCCCAATATCCACTGCATCTAAATATATTTCAACATTTAAAATCCAATATAAGGAATTCTTCCTTGTAATATCAAGGGTCACAAATCCAAATTTTGCAACATTTCGTGTGTTTAGAACTAGCACATAAAATAATTATATTAATAATAATAATAATCACCGTCAAAATAAAAATAAAAATAATAAGACAAAGATGAAAATTGATAAAGTTAAATAATTTTTATCACAAGAGGACGAATATAAGGTAAAATTATAATTTGAGAAAGGATTAGAAAGAGCCTGGATTGAGACAAGCATAACACTATCGTTATAGAGAAAAAGCTTCCACTAGTCCTCAATTGGTTGGAGCATCGTGCTGATAACATGTTATGAAATAAAGTGAATAATAGATAATAGAGAAGAAACAATAGAGAATAGAGAATAGGAAGCCACTCGTTTGTGTATTATTATTGATAGGAAGAGTCTTATTTATAGATACAATATGTAATCTATAAAGGAAACAAATCAACTTAGTTAATACAAATATTTACCATAAAGAGTAATGAATCATACGAGTAAATATATCAAATCAATGGACAATCATTAATTCATAACATTTCTATCTTTTTTTTCTAAATATTTTATTTGTCATGAAACTCATTCGCATTTCCAATATATTTTTTTATCTTATCATAACCTTTATGTAATTATGTTAAAATGATGTATGTCAATTAAAAAAATTTTATGTCTAACATTTGAATATTTCTATTATTTTTTAATATTTTTATTTATTGTATATTTTCCTTTCACCTGAGAATGTTTAATACTCTCAATTTAAGTATTTAATAGCATAAACATTTCATTTACTAGGTAATATAAAAAAAATCTTTACCTATTATTATTAATTTTTGTTTCAATTAAAGAACTCTTTTATTTCGCTAAAAAAAATTTGTTATTTCTCAACCATTGAGTATATATGTTGATTGTTGAAAAGTTTTGTTAGATCTCTAAGATGTTTTTCGTCTTATTATACCCTTAATTATACATTTGTTTTTCTTTGTGCAATTCCTTCCAATAGTCTCCAAATTGTTTATAAGACACACATTTGTTAATTTTTTAATATTTTTATTTTTGTTTATTTTCATCATATAGAATACTATTTCGATAAATTTTATCTAATTATTTTTTATTTTCTAACTCATTACAATCATACTTTAATATTTTCAATATAATTGTATAAATAATTTTTATTTATTACAATATAAAAATTTAATGTAATTGCCATGAATATTTTTTTATCACCATCCAACATATATTGGAGTTTAAAAGATACACGATCTATGATAAAATTTTATTATGTTTACTATTTGTTCTTTGCGTCATTTTTTTTATCAACCATTGAGTATATATGTTGATATTTGAAAAGTTTTCTTAGATCTCTAAGATATTTTTCATCTTATCATACTTTTAATTATATATTTGTTTTTCTTTGTGTGATTCCTTCCAATAGTCTCCAAATTGTTTATAAGACATACATTTGTTAATTTTTTCATATTTTTATTTTTTGTTTATTTTCATCATGTAGAATACTATTTCGATAAATTTTATCTAATTATTTTTTATTTTCTAACTCATTACAATCATACTTTAATTTTTTCACTATAATTGTATAAATAATTTTTATTTACTACAATATAAAAATTTAATGTAATTGCCATGAATATTTTTTACCACCATCCAACATATATTGTGATTCAAAAGATACAAGATCTATATTAAAATTTTATTATATTTATTATTTGTTCTTTGCGTCATTTTAATCAAGTGATGTATTATAACTTTTATTAGTGTATAAAAAATAGATTCATTATAATTTTAAAAAAATTGAAGTAAACAAACATTTAAAATATTTTTTTCCTTTTATATTTTTTTAAAAATATTTTTTCCTTTTATATTTTTTTTAAAATATTTTTAAAATTTATCAACTAGGTTTCATTAATGTTTGCAAATTTAATAAATGTTTTGTTTCTCATTAAATTTTATTTGGTATTCTAATCTAAAATGTAAACAATTATAATTTATTTCAAAGTATTTGATATTGAAGAAACAACCATACTCATAATATTGAATATTTGATAATATTATGTTTCTTTTACCGTAATTTTTTATTATTTTATAAAAATTAATTAAAATTAATATTAAAGTAGTAAGAAAACGGGTAAGGTATGTGTACGAGATTATACCCGTTACCCGATGGGAATGAGGATGAGATAAAAGTTTGATACCCGTTGGGTTTGGGTATGGGGATGGGGATGAATTTTTTTTACAGGGATGGGTATGGGATAGTAAAACCCGTTCCCGCCCCGCCCCGTTGCCATCCCTATCTGGAGTTGCAGATCTGGAGTATAAATAGAGAAAATTTACTGATTGATATTTACTTTTTACTGCAAGGGCAAACATGAAATTAAAAAGATTTTTGGGGTACAGGAGAAATTGATGGAGGTGCAAGGAGAAGTGCCCTCAAGCAAATGGTGTGTTGGTAAAAAGGGCCTCGGCATTCTCTACCCTAGCAAAAAAGAATTTGGGCTTTAATGTGACTTCAAGCAAATAATGGATGAAGTAATATTTTTGAAGAAAAAAAATTAGTTGAGAGAAACAAAATCTATCTGTCTAAACATAATAATTATAAATATTATAAAATTAATTCCAAAATCAAGAAAATAGTGAGAGAAAATATTTAGTGAGAAAAAAATATCATTTATATTTTTGTATATGTAACTAAACTAAGTGTTTTATAAATATTTTTCATAACCTTTTCTTTTAATAAATGGTCTATATGAACCCATAAATATAACTTTATTTGGTTAAATTTTGTTATCAATTTCGTTTGTAGTTAATTCAAATTTTGCATTATGTTTTAGTTACTGGTGTAAGAGTTTTAATTGTATGGTTTAATTATGCCTTTGGTCCCTATTTTGGAGTCAAAATCTCAAAATGGTACCCAAATTTTTAAAAGTTTCAAAATGGTCCTTTTTTTGTTAAAACGTCTCACGTTTGCCTTTCCGTTAAGTCAAGGTTGACGCCATTAGATGGAGTGCCACATGTAAGTTCCTCGATTTTTTAAATTTTTTTATTTTTTTTTGAATTTTTTTTATTTTGAATTTTATTTTGAATTTTTTTAAAAAAATCAAAAAATTGTCACGTGTCAAGCTGTCATTGTGCCACGTGGTAGTGACTGAGTGACGTGGCAGTGACAGTGACACGTGTCAGTATTATGCCAGGTGTCATTTCCTTAGTCTCAATTTGGTCCCTTTATTTTAATTTGTCTCAATTTAGTCCAATTTTTTGTAAAAATTAGCAATTTTGTCCCTCTCCAAATTGAAATCAAATTTAATTTCTATATAAATGTACACAAATATTTCCATCAAAATTGATATTTCAAGTAAATATTTTTAACCAAATTAAGTTAATTTAATTAATATTTTACATTGAACTTTATTTAAAATGGTTTAAAAGTTGTTAATAGAAAATAATGTTAATAGAAAAAAAATTCATAAATTAACTAGTTCATGTAACAATAAAACACATAAATTTGAAATTTGAAAACAATTTTAAGTAAAGTTGAATGTGAAACATAATTTTAAATAAACTTAGCTATGTTAAAAATATATAATAAAAATATCAATTTGAATAAAAATATCAAATTTAATAAAAATATTTGTATAAAATTTATATAAAATTAAATTTGATTTCAATTTGGAGAGGGACAAAATTGCTAATTTTTACAAAAATTGGAACTAAATTGAGACAAATTAAAATAAAGGGACCAAATTGAAACTAAGGAAATGACACCTGGCATAATACTGACATGTGTCACTGTTACTGCCATGTCACTCTGTCACTGCCATGTGGCACGATAACAACTTGACACGTGGCAATTTTATTATTTAAAAAAATATATATATAAAGAATAATAATAATAAATAATAAAAAAATTCAAAAAATCGAGAAATTGACACGTGGAACTCTCTCTAACGTCTCAATTTTTATTAGATTATGATAAATTATTTTTTTGTCTTAAACTTAAAAAAATAGGTATATTGATAAATATATGATTAGTTTAAAATTTCACTCTAATATTTCATTGTTGATGTTCATACCCATTCAAATTTGAAGGATTTGTCGACCATTATTGAATTATGTCAATCTTTGACAAAAACAAACAAATTAAAGATATTTTACTTAATTGGTTGTCTAATTCATTTTATTTAACTCTTAATGTTTCATTTTTTACAACGAAGATTATCAAAACAAAATTTGAAATAAGATAAAAGATGAATTTCTTGAACACAATATGATTATTTACATTCAAAAAGGAATAATTGGAGATTTTTATTCCAAATAAATTATTGATGAGTTCAAATTTTTTTATTATAAATTATTTTGGCTCCTCCAAAATTATTGGTCAAGATCCGTCACAGATTATTATTATTATCAACTATAATTAATAATCATTATTACTATCAACTATAAATATTATTATCATTATTATTAATTGTAATTATTTCTATTATTATATTACTAATATTACTATATTACTATATTACTATTATATATTATTATTATTATTATTATTATTATTATTATTATTATTATTATTATTATTATTGTTAGATACACATTTTACTTTTATTTACTATGTAAGAATCATGTTTCAATTACTTGTCATTTTATTTACTTTGTTGTTCATTTATCTTTACATTTAAACAATTATTTCAATTTAAGAGAATAGTTACTAAAATTAGTAAAATAATAAAACTGAAAAATAATTTTTTTTATTATAAATAATTATTTAAATTTAAAATATAATAATTAAGAAGATAAAATTGATAAAATAAAAAGGACACCAAAGATATTTATCTCTTTACATATGTAGTTGATTAATATTAATATTAATATTATTATTAGTAGAAAAAATAATACTAAT
Organism: Vigna unguiculata; assembly: GCF_037176805.1. Lineage (NCBI taxonomy): Eukaryota > Viridiplantae > Streptophyta > Magnoliopsida > Fabales > Fabaceae > Vigna > Vigna unguiculata. The sequence goes on along the minus strand of NC_140800.1, from coordinate 27,175,200 downwards.
ACTTGTCATATTTCAATTACTTGTCATTTTTATATGTTTTGTTGTTAATGCATGTCTTTATATATAATTATAAATTATAATAGTTGACATTCACCTTAGTATTAGCATTAATATTAATATTTATAGCATAAATATTATTGTAACACCCCATTTAATTAATAGCAGAAATTAAAGGAAATGTCACAACATAATAGCATAGCAGCAGTCTTATGTGTTTTCCACAAAACGCCTCCCGATGAAACAAGGCATACCAAGACGTTAACTAAGTAGATACAGGAAACCAAACAAAAATAGAAGTTTAGTGGGTAGCCAAATACATGGGCCGTGGCCCCCAAAAGAAAGCTTAAAACAAAAGGAAAGTCCAGCCCAGATGGCTAAGCAGCGGAGTCACCATTCCCTTGTTGACCACGAGGACCTCGCCCATCTGCTCCAATCAATTTAATCGATGATCATCGCAAGAAGAAGAACCACATACAAGATAACCGGATAACAAACAGGGTAAGCTAGAGTAGAACAGTTCATCAAGTAGCCACACATCAATGCACAATCCAACATTATATATATATATATATATATATATATATATATATATATATATATATATATATATATATATATATATATATATATATATATATATATATATATATATATCACCCAAACATGTTCTGACTTCACAAATAATACACTAGACCCTGACTCGACTCATCCAGATACGTATAGTCCGGTCGGATTCAACGGATGCTTGCACTTGTGGTGAATACCTCTGCTCACCCCCGAACTGCTCACCCCCAAACTGCTCACCCCCAAACCATATGTCACAAGTGTTACAATGAATCAATTCCTCACCACAAGGTTAGCCCTTAATGAATTTCGGGCCTCCTGCTACTCTCACCACAAGAGTCAGTCCGCTCTAAGTGAGAGTAACCGACTCCTTAGAGTGTTAAGATGCAACCTTACCTTGAATCCTTACTAGACCATACAAATGGGGCACCGCCATGAGCACCCACTAACAGGGATCATGAAATTACGTCTCGACCACTGAAGCGCAACCCCGGAGGTCTCACCTAGAGACTCCAAGGAATTACACACTGACACGGACTAAAACTCATACATCAACATTGAGAGAACATTAATCATGCTTACAATTTCGTACCAACCCCTGAAAATGAATCCTCATTCGAATCCCATGTTGAATCCATACCATTGGTCATTTCCATCCCATGAGTATAGGGTATCATCTCATAACAATATCATGGCCCCTTTAATTCCAACCCATTCATTGATTTCACATGCCAAGATTCTTCAATCACATCCATCCAATTTATAATACAGAACATACCATGCCTTTCATTTCACAGATTTCATACATCACACAAACACATCATAAACCAACAATACAATTCACAATTTATCAAAGTCCCCCAACCCGCAGCGCATCTCGCTCAAGTCAAGAGCCCTCGCTCAGGCGAGAGGGGTACTCTCGCTTAGGCGAGATCGTGACTAGGGCTGGAACTTTCTCGCAGGCTTGCTTAGGCGATTCCTGGCTTGCCCGGGCGAGACAACTTCTCGCCCAACAATGACGTCCCTCGCCTGGTCTAGACCACAACAGCATTCCAAGCCTCCACTCCTCCTCGCTTAGGCGAGTGGCTCTCGCTTGAGCGAGACTGGGCCTCGCTCAAAACCAGAGTCCTCCGCCTGGGCGAGGTTTCGCAAACCCTTAGTTTACTCCTGCAAGTCTCGCCTGGGCGAGTTACTCTCGCCTGGGCGAGATTAACAGATCCCACCACTGTTCCACCTGCAACAATCACATGCTTGCACCCAAAAGACAGTACATGGCAGTTCACGCATTCAACACAATCATATAATACATACAACATCTAACAAACTCAATCTCAGCCATAAAACAATCAAGACTCAGACTCTAACTTCTCCGTACCTGGAAAAGTTTAGCTAAGACCCCGACGGCACGACCACGAGCGCATCAGCTCTAAGGATGAACTATGGGCTGAAATAGGGGTGGGACAGAACCAGAAAATGACGTTAACAGAGGCTTTTAACCGAAATTACGAAAAGATGGTAAAAGGGAACCAGCACGACTAGAAGAGATACTTACATGGAGCACAAGTTCTCTTAGCTCAACGTGAGAGTGGAAGCAAAACCCTAGCGGAGGGGTTGACGGCTACATTCTTAGGTTCTCTGAAATGAATGGAAAATGTGACTTAGGACAACTAAGAAGGATTTTATTTACTAGGCCAGCCCTTAGGCTCACTTACAAGGACAACCATTTAATTTAGGGCAGGAAGGTAAAGAATAATATTAACGGGCCTTACAATTATTATCATTATTATTTTTATTATTATTATTACTATTACTATTCATAATGGTGTTATTACTATAAGTATGATTTTTTTAATTATAAAAAATGTTGTTATACTAAAAATTTTTGCTAAATAAATTTTTAATCATTTAATCTTTTAAAATTTTTAAAATTCATAATTTATATTAATATTATTATTAGTATTTTTAATGGTTAAATAAATATAATAACAATTATATCATTATTCTAAAAAAATTAAAAAAAAAACAAAATAAATGTTCGCACAAATTATAGATTATTATAATTATTTTGTAAAATCAATTAACTGTATTATATTGTGATATCAATTATATTTATTATATTTAAATTAAAATTATTATTGCATCACTTAGATTTACTATTTCATTATTTTAATAACAACATTTACAACAATATAACTTAATTTTCATAATATTTCATTACATAATACTTTTACTATTTTATTATTTTAATATACAAAATAAAACAAATACGTTCGTGCGTACGCACGAGTCGGTATTAGTATACTAGTTATGTTAAAAAGAAAAGCAGACCTTTAACCTATTGAGGGTTATATCTGTGGAAAGTATTAAAAGATCTAATATGTAGAACATAGCATCTTTAAACCAATATAAAGATATAAGAGTATGAAATCTCTTAATAACAAAGAGATCCCGAAACTATTGCATAATATGACAACCAATCACTAATATAAGTTCTATGAAGGACATCAATCACTTCCTAAATTACTTTACCCCATTATGCTATAATAAACATTAATAATAAACTACAACTCTACATAGTGTATAATTTCGGTTAGTATCAATTCACAAAACAACAAACAATAAAGTAGAATTTGCACCCACTTGTTCTACCCAAAAGAAGCTCAAAGTGCCATCAATATTTGAAATTGACGGAGATTCCAATAAATTGCACTAGATAGACATCTCAATATATTTATTTAATCTATTTTTGAAAGTTTTACCTCTCAAAAATTCTGTCAACTGGTATGATAAAATTCCAAAACTGCTAAAATCCTTGAGAACAACATCTTGCAGTTTTAAAACTACAGTAAATGTACCAATGAAAAAAATTAGAATACAAAAATATTAGGTTGTATTAAAAATATTTACCCAAAGAGACAATACTATATATGTTCAGAGTTTGGTAAAGCCATCATGCAACCCACTACAATCATACACAATACTAGATATGTTCATAGTCACCAACACACAGTCAGAGACATTTATATCACAAAAACTAAAAAAACAATGTATGTGTATGAAAAATGAGTGCATGCATAATAGTAACATGATTTAATGCTTTTGAATTTGTAAATGTATGTTTTTGTATTTACCTTAAATTGTTTATGAAGATCTTTAATGTATTCAACAACTAAGTCCAACATGTCTGCTGTGTTGGTTTGCTGTCAAGTGAATGTAGAAGAATGTTAACTTTTTAACCACAACTACAACATTGTAACATAGAATCGACACATTCCAAAGTTAAATGTGCTTATGATCTTACCTTATCCATGTTTGGAACAAGCTCTTATAATTTCATCATTCTTTCTCTACTCCGAGTTCTTCTCACCTGAAACAAGACATGCACAACACCTCAGAACCATCTTTTATTCAAATTACTTCAAGAATTCAAAAAGTCTACACAATATCTTCTTTGTTCTTTTGGCTCTAAAATAAGTTTAATTTTATGATATCCTAATAAGGTTTTTACATGGTCGATTAATCAGAAATCATCAATTTATAAAAAGCTTCAACATTTTCTGTGCATTCTAATTAAATTCAATTCGGAAGACAAAATCCCACCATTTCAGCAATGCTACGAGGATGAGTAGCAGACCCTCGCTTTGCTCTGATTTTACAAGGAACAGAATCTAGGAACTGAAGCAACTTCTCCATGGTAATCATCTCTGCTAAAGTTTTTGGTAAATTCTAGTGATGTGATAATATATTAACTTGGTTTCCTGGTTCTCCATTCTGAGCACAACGATTTTTTGTATTAAAAAGAAGAAACAAAAGTGTAAGAGATGCAACAAGAAAATAAAGCAATTAAGCATCTTATATACACATGAACATCCAAAAACATCTTTTCATTGTCAATTCTCCCTCTTTTCAAACCACTAAGATTTTGTGACAGTTGTGGAGTCTCATTCCAAGAACCATAAGGGAATCTAGGGCGAAAATGTTGAGTATCATTACCTCTATGACTGGTATTATCATCAGAGCTACGATATTGAGCTTTGCCTCGAAACCAATACAAAAACACATATCAACAATTGTAATTAGGGTTTACGAGCTTCAAAAGAAAATCGAATTTCAAGAAAAAAATAAACTACAAGAAGAGGAAATCAACTTACAAAAAAGGGGAAAATACTTATAGAAAGAAAATTGCATGAGGAAAAGAAAATGATTTTCAAGAATGGCTCTCGTGGGAAGAGAGGATTGGCTTCCAAGAAAAAAAGAAGATACTTCCAGTAGAAGAAAAGAAGATACTTCCAGTAGAAGAAAAGATGACTTACAAAAAAAAGAAAGGATCAACTCTATGTAAAGAACACTGCAATGTAAGCGTGTCAATCAACTTTGTACCTGCAAAATACCACTTAATATAAAAATAATCTAAACAGATTATATTAGCATATCCCGTCGGTTTTAAAAACTGACTGCAAATTTTTATAATCTTTTAAATTTTTTACATAATGGCATTTTATTAAGACCGCCATTAGGTGAGTGACGTTAAAAAAATATTTTTCCTGTAATGTATTTATATATTATTATTCAGTCATATTTTAGATGATGTGATTTCTAATGATAATTCCAGCTTAATTTTGTTATATTTAAATTAAATTTGATGATGAAGTATGAGCATTAACTATTTAATTTTTTCTACCAAAAATTTGAAAGGTCACTGGTAATAAGTTGAAATTCAACAATGTTTGTGATCTGGTTCTTAATGAAGAGATCTCACAAAGTTAGAAGAATCCTCAACCTCCTTAGTTTTTAATAAAGATTCAATAGGAAAAAGTTTTAAAAAAATGTATAGGTGTGAAAAATAAAAATATCACAAGAGATCCAAGTTTGGGAATTATTGAAGTTTCACAATTCAAAAGATTATCAATTGTTAGAACTGTGGTAAGACCATACATTACAAAAACATTGCATTGAATAATCAAGGGACGAAAGGTTCAAGAAAATGTTACATGTTACTATCTTTATAAAGAAAAAAGAAGAATTTGGGTTCTAGATTCAAAAGCCTTCTTTTCATGTTACTTCTTAAAGAGAATTCTTTGATAATCATGTGTTTAGTATCTTTGAAAATGTTTGCCTTAATTAATGAACAATTTTGTGAAATTGTTGGGAAATATGTGGTGAAAACTAAGTTTAACAAGTTTGTTTAGGAATTTAAAAATGTTAAATATATACTTGATTTGATAAAGAACTTACCAGTTGGCTAATAATCTTCCATGACAGTCGTTGGAAGATTTCAAAAGGGTGTAAGGACAATTGTTTGCGATAATAAAAATGGTACTCTTTACATGTCAACAAAGGCACATCATTTCATCATACTTGTATCATATAATCAAAATTTCATTATATGAAATTAAAAACATAGTCATACAAGAGATGAAGACTATGCATTCAATAATAGAAAAAAAATACTTTAACATTTAGCTTGTTCACTTTAACATTTAGTGTCCATCATCTCTATTATCTACCAATGAAAATAAAAATACTTTTTTTATGTTTATATGTTATCATTCGATGAAGGTATGTGTTTACTTTCTAAAATATAAGTAAGAAGTATTTGAGGCTTTTAAGATATGAAAAGTAAACATTTCAAAATAGGTTCAAATTTGTAAACCAACCTTGCTTGTCACAAGTTTAAGTCAAGTTGAAGGTGCCCTTAACTAACAAACAACAATCCTTTATTATTTTTACCATTCTTATTTTATTATAATTACTTACTACTTATAATTATGTAGGTTGACAATTTGATTTTTTTTTTCTAAAGATTAGAATGTAATTCAATAATATTTGAATATTTTTAGTGCTTAATTTATTTGTTTTCCAAATTATATAGATTGACACTTTAATTTTTAACTACTACCTTTATAATAATGTTTTATAAAATAAGTGAGTACTTTAATTGTACTACTATAAAAAAAGAGTCGAGTCAATGCACTTTGGTTGTTTTGCAATAAGTATATAAAACAAAGTGAAAGAACAAAACATCTTTAAGTGAGCCAACACATCTAACCCACCAACTAATGGTAGGCTAAGCTTGGTTACAAAATTTCTAACTCACCAAAAAGTGAGTCAGATTAAGCTAACTCATTTTTAGTTTAACCCATGGTGATCTGACTCATGTTAGCCTGATTGGCTTACTGTGACACCCTTAATGAAAAGCTAATGTTCAAAATGAGACAATGTAGAAGATGAAAAAAAGAAACTTAAAATCAACAACGGTGATGAATATGATAACACCAAATTTATAAAGATTTTATATGTGAATGAAATTAAAATGGAGAGGATTGTACCATATACTCCTTAAAATATTAGTTTAGTTAAGAATATGAGCTAAAATTAAATCGAAAGAGCTAGAAACATACATGTACAATCAAGCGTACTAAAATAACTTTTAACACAAATTATAAATGTGGTAACTTGATCAATCGTGGTCCGTCATTGGAACATATATTGCCAAAAGAAATCTAGAGTGGAAAAGAAGTAAAACTTGCCCATCTAAAAGTTTTTTTTGTTATACAACTCTATATTGTGAATGTATTCTCAACCTCCTAACTGGAAATACATGGGAACTAGCTACAATAACTATGAAGAAAAGGCATTAACAAATGGGTTTATCACATAAAAAGGAAAATGTTGGCTCTGAAAGATATAAAGGTCCACTAATTGTCCAAGTTTGTTTTTCTAGTTACGTAGCTAAATATTATCAAGTTTGTCATTGTGAAAATCTATTCCTTAAGCAATTGTATGGTAATTTAGATGAACACACACACTAAGAATTTTGATGTTTGTGATTATTTGTATGAGGATAGATATTATAATGTAGTAGGAGTTGTAAGCAAGTTTATGTCAAATCTAGGAAAAGCTCATTAAGAGGAGTTCATTTTGAGGTGTCTAAAAGGAACTAAAGATATGTGTTTTGTACTTTGTTAAAAGAGAGGTAAAAGTACAAGGCCACATTGATGTTGATTTTGAGGTGAAGTTGGTCATAAAAAAGAATTGTTGTTTACATTTTTGGTGTATGTACTACGATTGTTAGTTGGATGACACAAATACAAAAGGTTGTTGTTTTTTCCAGTAAATAGTTTAATGGCTTCAAGTTAATAAAGATGGGATTCATCTTGAAAAAAGTATTTTCCGTGGTGATAATAAAATGTAATGCAATTAATGTAAAAACTTAGCATTTCATTTAAGAAAAACATGTTAGTCTACATTATTAGTTCATTGTTTCTTTGCCTGGGGATGATGATACATAATGTATGTATGTAGGGTTAAATATATTTTTTGTGTCTTAACTTTAAATGAAAATTAGAATTAGTCCCTCTTTGAAACTATGGTCCAATTTAGTCCTCTAACTTTTTAGAAATGCATGGATTTAGTCCTTTTAATTGAATTTTGTTAAGGTTATTTCACGTTTCAATTGTGTTTCATGATGACATTTGAAATGTTTACATTGTTTGACATGTTTTTGTTCAATGTTAGCTGAAAAAACATTTGAAACGTGAAATAAACATAAAAGAATTTGGTAAAAAGGACTAAATTCATACATTTCTAAATTTGGGGGCTAAATTGTCCAAAGTTTCAAAAAGGGACTAATTTCAATTTTCACTGAAAGTTATGTGATAAAAAATATATTTAACCCATGTTTGTATATATGTATGTATATATGTATTATATATATATATATATATATATATATATGTGTGTGTGTGTGTGTGTGTGTGTGTGTTTTCATTCCAAGAACCTATCCTTGAAGATCCCTCAATCTAACGCGTTGTTTCTAAGCTCTGACGTCACTTTTAAGCTTAGCAACTCAAACTTAACTTTCCTCGTCCACTAATATAGAACCTTCTGCATATTCGCATCTTCGAGCAAGAGGTTGTTTCTAAGACCCTACCCAACCCTTGCAAGACAAGCAGGTCAAGTTTGACCTTGAATTTGCATTCCTTTGTCACTATAGACAACAAACACATACCACGGAAGTGCAAACATAACCGGGAAAAGTGCATGAGGGAACTCAAACCATACCCTCCTATACTTTCCCTAAAACCTTTAAAATAAAGAAAGGAAACTATCTTTGATATAGTCATGAGTGTGCACCCTCATCACTATATCAAGATATTTTCTGTTCTTAATGATTCTAGTTTCATCACGAAGTCCATAAAATCTGAACTCTTAAATAAGAGTCATGACAGTCCCACAACCTGTCTATTTATGGAACACCACACTATGCCATCCACAATCATTAACAACATGATTGATAAGTAGTCAATCCATTCGTACAAGGTTTCACAATTGAAATGCGATAAGCTCACTCCTCAAAGTCCAAGAATCATTTGAAAATCATTGCTCTGATACCAAATGTAACATCCTAGCCATAAATTACTTATTTAAAACTAAAATAATAAAAATATTAATAAATTGCATTTATTAATGAAATCCTTTTCCCAAACCGCGAGAAAAAGTAAAACTTTATTTCGGACGCGCAAAAATAAAAATCCATAAAAGCGTTCACCTCTTACAAATATAAAATGATTCATAATACCGATTACAAAAATAATTCATAAAATCCATAAAAATATTTCTATGTAAAAACTCTCATGTTGGCCCCACTTCGGCTCTGAGTATCCACGTGTAGAATCCTCTACGTGATTCAGCTCGGCACCCGAAATCGCCTGGCGCATCACACGCGTCGCCTGGTGCTGTTTGGTTCCAGAGTGCCTGGCAGGACACTTGGCGTCGCCGGGCGCCAACCCACTAGATTTTGGTCTAGGCCTAGTTCTACAACACACCGCCTGGCGGGACCACTTATGTTGCCAAGCACCAACTCTCGAGTTTTGCTCCAAAGTTCACTTTGTGGCCTATCTCCTAGTGGTTTACACCGTTCTGCCACCAGTAACTAGTAATTTACTGGTTTTTTGGCACTCTAGAATAGGTTCCAATGAACCTATTCACACAAGACACTCAATTCAGGCAAAACATGCATCCATGACAAGTAAATATACTTCCATATCATTAAGTTGAACTCAAGTACACAATATCACATGGTTATACATAAAACACAACCATATCCTTGATTTCATACATACCGAAGAATCAATATAAATTCACATAAAACTATCAAAAAAAGTGATATACCCAATACACAATCCTGGACAACCAAACAATATCAAACCAGGAATAACACATAATCATTGCCCCAAAATATCGCACGGGCAATAAAATAGTAATAATGATAATAATAAAAACAACAACAACAACAACAATAATGATAATAATAATAATAATAAAACAAAATAATCAAAATAAAAAATAATAATGAAAATAATAATAAAATAAAATGAAACAATCATAATAAAACAATAATTCTAATAAGATAAAATAATAATAATAAAAAATACTAATAAGATAAAATAATAATAAAATAATAAAATAATAATAATAATAATAATAATAATAAAATAATAATGATGATGCTAAAATAATAAATAAAATAAAACAATGATAATAATAACAATAATAATAAAATAACAATAACAATAAAATAATAATAATAATAAAAATAATAGTAATAATAATAATAAAAATAATAGTAGTAATAATAATAAAAATAATACTAATAATAACAAAATAATAATAGTAAAGTAAAATAGAAATAATCATAATAAAAATAATAATAATAATAATAATATAAATTAAAAATAATAGTAGTAATAATAATAATCATATAATAAATAATAATAATAATAACATAATAAATAATAATAATAATTAGGTTAAATTACCCTTTTCGTCCCTCTATTTGTCATGAAATTTCATTTTGGTCCTCACGTTTTTCGTTGTCTCAATTTGGTCCTCATTTTCTTAAAAATGACTCAATTTGGTCCTCACCGTTAACTTTGATCAGACGATGTTAAAGTCAACGCCACGTGTCAATTTCTGGTTTTTTTGATTTTTTTAATATTTATTTTATTTTAGTTTTTAATTTTTTTTAATTTTTTTTTAAATTTTTTTCTTTTTGACACGTGTCACTTCACAGTCGTGCCACGTGTCAAAGTGACTCAATTTGGTCCCTATATTTGTTTTTAGTTTCAATTTAGTCCCAATTTTTGTAAAAATGAAGCAATATTGTCCTTTCTCAAATTGACACTAAATTTACTTTTTTATAAATCTTATGGTGATATTCTTATTAAAATTAACGTTTTTATTAAATATTTCTATAAATATTTTAAATTAAATTTAAATTCTACACAAAACATTAGACTTTGATTTTGTTTTGAACTTGAGATTTAGTTCCTAAATTTATGTGTGACAAGTTATTTGATTTTTAATCTTTACCAAGTTTGTATAATATGATACACTTGATGCCTTTATATATGATGACAAAATTGTTAATTTTTGAAATTAAGTTTGGGGTTTAACTTTGTTTAATAATAAAACTAAAAAAAATTTATTTAAAAAAATTTCTATAAATATTTAATAAAAATGTCAATTTTATTAAGAATATCATCATAAGTTGTATACAAAGATTAAATTGAGTCTCAATCTAAGGAGGGACAATATTGCTTCATTTTTACAAAAATTGAGACTAAATTGAAACTAAAAACAAATATAAGGACAAAATTGAGTCACTTTGACACGTGGCATAACAGTGAAATGACATGTGTCAAAAATAAATAAAAAATTCAAAAAAAATATTAAAAAAATTCAAAAAAACCAGAAATTGACACGTGGGATTGACTTTAACACCGTCTGGTCAAAGTTAACGGTGAGGATCAAATTGAGTTATTTTTAAGAAAATGAGGACCAAATTGAGACAACGAAAAACGCGAGGACCAAAATGAAATTTCATGACAAATAGAGGGACCAAAAGGGTAATTTAACCTAATAATTATTATAAACTAGTAATAATAAAAGGAATAATAATAATAAAATAAAAATAAAAATAAAAATAATAAAAATAATAGTAATAATAGTAATAATTATAATAATAATAACAATAATAATAATAATAGTAATAATAATAATAGTAATTGTTCTATACCTAGGTGGTCATGAATAATATGGATGACTACCCTGTCTGAACTGCCTACGACTAGTCCTATCATGAAAAGAATAGATGGTTAGTTAACTGCACAACATAACGACACATACTACTTAAGTTCCCCACGACTTAACAAAGTAAGCGGCCAAGGTCGAACACTCTTTCTCAATGAATAATTTTCTTAAGTTTCCCACCACTTACCAAAGTAAGCGGCCTGGGTCGAACACTCTCTCTCAGTGAATAATTTTCTTAAGTTCCCTACCTCTTACCAAAGTAAGCAGCCTGGGTCGAACAATCTCTCTCAATGAATATTTTTCTTAAGTTCCCCACCACTTACCAAAGTAAGCGGCCTGGGTCGAACACTCTCTCTCAATGAATAATTTTCTTTAGTTCCCCACCACTTACCAAAATAAGCGGCCCCAACACTCTCTCTCAATGAATAATTTTCTTAAGTTCCCAATCACTTACCAAAGTAAGCGGCCTAGGTCGAACACTCTCTCTCAATGAATAATTTTCTTAAGTTCCCTACCACTTACAAAAGTAAGCGGCTTGTGTCAAATACTCTCTCCCAATGAATAATATTCTTAAGTTCCCCACCACTTACCAAAGTAAGCAGTCTGGGTCAAACACTCTCTCTCAATGAATAATTTTCTTAAGTTCCCCACCACTTACCAAAGTAAGCGGCCTGGGTCGAACACTCACTCTCAATAAATAATTTTCTTAAGTTCTCCACCACTTGCCAAAGTAAGCGGCCTGGATCGAACACTACTCTCAGTGAATAATTTTCTTAACTTTTCCACCACTTACTAAAGTAAGCGACCTAAGTCGAATACTCACTCAATGAATAATTTTCTTAAACCCTTCACCACTTGCCAAAGTAAGCGGCCTGGGTCAACCTTATTACATAATCAAATCCAACGAAATGAACAATCAATAAATCGTAAGCGATCCACATATGATCAAAGTAAAACAATAAATGTTACCAAAACAACATGATAGACGCAACAAAGCAACCATCTAATTATAATATCACAGACGAATAAAGTGTTGTTCAAAAATAAATGTGCAAATTATTACAGACTTGTACTAAATAAAATCAAAATATAAAAATGAACCTAACTATAACATCTCGTTCGGATATTACAAATTTAAATAATAAAATAAAGAAATAAATAAAAGCCTCGCTTAAGCTAGGTTACCTCGCCTCAGCGAGCTCCTCGCACATAACTAACCTCGAATTCTCGCTTAGGTGAGACACATTTCGCCCATAACACTAACTCTCGCTTAGGCGGCGAGTTAAACAACCAACAACCCTCCTCGCACTCTCGCTTAGGCGAAGGACTCTCACCTGAGCGAGACCCTCCTTCGCCCAAAACATGGCTTCGCGCTTAGGCGGGAGGCCCAAGCAAACCCCCAACGATCACGGGTTCTCGCTTAGGCGAGACACACTCGCCTAAGCGAGATAGTCTGTCGCCCAAGACGAAAACCTTCCGCTCGAGCGAGACGCGCAAGTAGAAACAAACCCAATTCTCTGCTAATCTCGCCTAGGCGAGCCAGGCTCGCTTGAGCAAGAGTTGCAAACTGCGACTCTGTTTATGTACGCACCCATAACAGTCATGCCAAAACTCATACCAATTCATACCATTCATTCGGAAAAAGATTGCACACACGTATGAATACAATTTTTTGACATCATAAAGGCTTCAACAATCCAAGTGTGCACAATTACAAATTATACATTGCATAATCTCATTATAATCATATAATTAGGTAAGAATTCCTATAAAATAGTACCAAAACACCCAAACCCCAAATTCACCTCAGGTGCAGTACGAAATCCATAGCATATAATCATTAAAATCATGATATATGATCAAAAGCATACAATTATGGGTTCAACTCCCCTAACATGGAATTTCCTTTGCAAAAATTGTAATGCTATAGCTCTTCTTGCCCAACACAAATTCTCTTAGTGCTCCCACAATTAGCCTTAGGTAGTCTCTCAATTATGGGTGGTTTTTCAGCCCCTAATGGTTGCCCTTCTGCTAGGTTTTCTTTGCCTTTTCACAGTCAAACAACAACTAATCATTAGCAAAAAAAGAGTCAAATTTGGGTTCACCAAGGTCCGAACCCCTATCATGCTTATCATCAAGTCAATGCACAACCACTCAACCAATTTATCTTTCATGATAATTCACATAAGTATAGGGGTACATTACCACTTCCATGCTCATATATATTATTAAAATTAATAATAAAACAAACAACACATAATTGACATACATAAGACTCGAACCTAAGTCCTCTCACACAATAAAGTACTCTCAACCACTTGAGCTAGTACTTATCCACATCACATCAAACAATAATAAATGCCATAAAGGCTCTCACTACCCGCATTTATTAATTAATTAATTATTTAATTAATTAAATTTCACGGGTCTTACACTAAGCAGCAGGATCAACATCCACTTCCACTACTTCAGCCCTATTACCCGCAGGATTCACATCATCAGTAACGGCCACCTTCCCAACCTCCTCTTCTGGACTTGAGTCCAATTCATTCACTAGACGACCATCCACCACGTCCTTATTAACATCATATTTCGAATCGGACACGTCCACTTCCTTGCAAAAAAGGTTGTCTACTGCAAACCCTTATGGAAGCCGTTCATATGCTCTTGAATGGTGTGGCCCTTTAAATCTTCAAGCTCACTCTCAAGACCATCATTCTTTTCTTTCAATTCATCATAATCTGTCTCCATATCAGCAATATTTTCATTGAGATTTTTCTCGGAGTCCAAACACCTAACCTTCCACGAGCCCAACCGCTTCCTTTACACTAGTCACTCTTCCCGCTCTTTTTCCCAGGCCGTTTTCTATTCGGTATGCTTGGTGGCCTGCACCTTCAACTCCTCCTAAAGCTCCTCCACCTTGGCTTGTCCACCTTCCTTTATCTCCCTCTGCAGAAGAGCACCTATCTTGCGACCCAAAATCAAGGCCTTGTTGTTCAATTCCAGCATGGCTTTTATTATTGAATTGGGCTCCATATTGTCTATAGAGTAAACCAAGGATTCAACCAAGGAGATTTCGATGTCCCAGTGCACGATCGTCTCCGACAACTCGATAAGGCAAGCTTTAGGTTTCTTTGCCCCAAAAGTGGATCCTGACCCCAACAAGGTGGCCCTAGCTCGCTTCAGGTCTTTACCAACACCTTATTTCACAAGCACAGTCGCCTTCCTCTTAGATCCCCGATGGACATGAACCTCAACCAATGGTTCTTGAAGATTGGGAACGTCAACATTCCCGACATTCTTGGCTTTTTCCGCTTGCTCCTTGCGCAAAGCCTTAAACAAGTTTAAGTTCTTCTTTCCTAGCTAAGCCATGTGACTTGCAACATAAACGGTAACGATTATCTCTCTCGATTAACACATGACGGTGAAAATACAAAATAATACCTTCTAAATCAACAAGTGGATGCATAGATAAATAAACCCTAACTAGATCCTTAGTGGGCATTTTATCGTTAAATCTCATCAAAACCTCCACCACTTCTCTATAAGCCATCGACAACTCCTCCCTCTTCATATCCTTATACTGTAAGACCCGTAGAATTTAATTAATTAATTAAATAATTAATTAATAAATACGGGAGGGGAAATAATTATGACATTAAATTATGGTTGGTATGACGTGGAAAAGTACTAGCTCAAGTGGTTGAGAGTACTTAAATTGTGTGAGAGGACTTGGGTTCGAGTCCTATGTATGCTAACTTTTGTGTTATTGTTTTATTATTTAAATCTATGTAATTATGTTCTGGTATGATATGATGTCTGAATTGGATTTGTTAAGCATGAAACATGACTTGGGTGAATTGGTGGTGTAATTACTTTGTGATTGAATGGTCATGGGTTCAAACCTTGGAGAACCAAACTAAAAACATTATTTTTGGCATTTTGGCTTTGAATTGAATATGAAAGGTTGGGAAAAACCCTAGATAGTTGAGAGGCAGCCTTAGGTAGCTGAAAAACAGATTATAAAGGTCAATTAAATGGTAGTTAACAGTACCATTAGGTAAATTTCGTTTTGGGTAATTAAACTCTACTAAAAGCCAAGTTTAAAAGGGTAAAAAGTGGCCATAGGGAAGGTTTTGGCAAACTGAAATAGCAACCTGAACTAGAGCACGAAAATCAGAGAGATTGGTAAGGTTTGAGTAAGGTTCTGGTGAGGTTTGAGTGACCACATCAAGAAGGGGGAGACGTAGTGATCATTGGAGTATCTCAAACAATTCAATTTAAGCGAAGGAATTCCAGGTTAGGGGAGCTGAACCACGTCTATTTATATTTTTACGCATATCTGTATGTATTATATCATGTACGTGTATGATCTCCCTTTGCTTACACTGAAATTCGAGTTTCTGGAATTTTTCCAGAAACCGCTTGGCGGGTGATGAACCACCGCCAGGCGACGCATCAGTTTGTGCTTATTTTTGGGTCCGTGAAGAGGAACCGCCTGGCGGCACATTCCTGACCGCCAAGCGACACATGGCTACAACCCAGATTTTCTGGGTTTTTGTTGAACTGCCTAGCGGTGATGAGCAACCGCCAGGCGATACAAACCACTTTGGCACGATTTTGGTGTTTTGCGTAATTTGAGATGATTCTGATCGAAGGGAGAGTTAGACTGGATCGTTCAGTGAGGATTTGATATTTAATATTATTGGGTTTCGAGTGATTGCAAACTAAATTTAATGGAACAGTGGGAAGATGATGTTAGGGTTAAAAATTGGGTTCTTAATGTTCTAAGCAAATTGATGGTTCAATTGTACTGGAAAGAGCGAATGAATGGGTTTAAGATGAGAATCCTTATAACTGAAAATGAATTCAAGTAAGGATTTGGTGAAATCTGCAATGGAGGAAGACCAAGGAGTGTTGGGGGCTTCGCAAGTGCAAGGGGAGGATTTCTGGGTTCCTGGAACAGCAGGAACCGCCTGGCGGCACCCAATTGGCCGCCAGGCGCCATACCAGTGAGACATGGTGTCTGATTCACGAAAAACGCTGTTTTTTTACTTTTCGTGGAACAGGAACCGCCCGGCGGTAGTTTCATGCCGCCAGGCGCCACCGATTTCTCTGGTCTGCGCAGTTTTCGTGAAACTGCATTTCCCGCTTCGTTAACCGTCCGATTTAGGTGAAATTTTGTAAGGTGTTTCACAACATGTTGTTCTTCACTTTGAACGGTGGAGATTCATTTTGGATGTCTGAAGAGGGAGATATACGTCACTCATGATTGGTTGTTGAATTTCCTAATAGTATGATTACTAATGGATGATTAAGTGTGATCAAGTGCTGGTATGGCCTTGATTGGTGAATGTATATATATAAATATATTGATGCATGATTGATGACTATGTTTTTGGTAGTGCTTGCTGAGACATGTTGAATATATGAACCTATATATGTTAGCTCGAAGGTGAGATGTTATAAGTGTGGGAATACGGCCACTATTGATGATATCACTATGACCGAGTGTTGCATGATCATGATGGGTTTTTGGAAAAGTATGGGAACATGATAATCATACTTTAAATGTAATGGAATTGTAAGCATGCAAAGGGTTGGGAAAATGAGAAGGGGAAAATAAAGTGTGTTGGAATTGAGTTAAGAGGTAAGTATATATGAATTATAAAAGAGAGGAATGTGTGCTTATACTTGAAAGATGCATATGTGTTGTGATGTTGTAATTTGGAATATATGAATGTGTATGTTGATTTTTGGATGTTTGAGAATTAAATGGTTGAATTCTAGGAAATGATTTAGAGTACCTAAAAACCAGTAGTGTCACATTACTAGTGTAGCGCCTAGCGGTGTAGACTATCCCGCCAGGCGGTGGTTGCAGACTTTGTGAGTTGAGGCGCTTGGCGCCTGGCGGTACGTGTCCCCCGCCAGGCGGTCTGGAAGCTGGTAGCGCCTGGCGGCACGTGTCCCCCGCCAGGCGATTCGCACTGTTGCAGCTTTGAAGTTGGATTGTGTATGTGTGATCTATGTGGCGTCTAATGGTGCTTTAGAGGTGAGGTTGCTGGAGTTCCTTGAGTTGTGGCTCGGAACGTATCCCTTGAGTTGTGGCTCGGGATAGGGGTTAAGCACGTGGTATTCCTTGAGTTGTGGCTCGGAATAGCATCTCTTGAGTTGTGGCTCGGGATGGCGGATGAACACAAGAAACCCTTGAGTTGTGGCTCGGGTTGGCGAGTGTTGCCGGTATGAGTGTGCTGGTTGTGGCCAGTACGGATGGGTCCAGATAGATTGCCCTCCTCAGTTGTTGGCTGACGAGTTTGGTAGTCTTGGGATGATACGGGCTTTGTTCGTATATGGAAACTCTACCTGGCGTTGCAGTGTATGATCCGTAGCATGTTTTCCCGCACGTGCTCTATCGGTTGTGGCCGATAGGTATGGCAGCAAGTCACCTTGAAGTAATCATCAGACGATGTAGAACAAAAATAAACGTATTGGGAATCGGATTGCAGGAATAGAAATATAGGGTAATGTGGAAAGTTAAGTTAAGTGTTGTGATATGTATGCATGTTGATATATGTTTATATATATATATATATATATATATATATATATATATATATATATATATGTTTATAGCTTTGTATATATGTGATTTTATCTGCTAAGCTCACCCTATCTGCGTGTGTGTGGCGATGATCGTGTACGCGGTACACGGGAGCAGATGTTGGTGATGCAGGTGGCTCTGGTGCAGCTTAGTCGCGGAGAGGGGATTGACTTGGGAAACTTTTATATGTATTTATTTGTTGTTGAAAACAATTGTAAACCCTAATGGGTGACTTGATGTCATCGTGGTTTTAGTTTTGTAATGGGCGCTTTAAAATTATCCGCTCAATTAATAAAGCTTTAAATTTTCCCGCGTTTGGGAAAATGGGGTATTATTAAATGCGTTGTTTTATTTATTCCAATTATTTATTTATAAATTAGTAATATCCTGACGGGATGTTACATATACCGCCACGGGTTGTCAATCCAACTGAACGGAAATTTTCTACTTCCATCTTCATTATAAAAAAGTGAACGACTTGGCTCTTTTACTACCACTTTGAAAAACCCGTCTTTGAAATGCTTGAAAGACTAGGAGAAGGCGTCCAACTTGCTTATCCTTGGGCAGCTTATTAATGACAACCAGGTGATTGGACTCTTAGGTCGAGTATCGTAAAAATATAGGAAACATCGCGGGGAAGGCTAGAGGTATAAAGACTGGCACAACACCCGTAATGCTTGAAGATAGCCCCAACTATTAGGATGCAGCTAGGTAGGGGCGACGTTTAGTAAGCGAAGCACCCCCATCGTGAAGTCATCGAATGGCACCCGCATATATAGTTGGGAGAAGTAACACATGTACATGTAAAAGAATCCTTCCTTGACCCCTTCCTAGCAGTTGGGTAGAAGCAACTTTTTTTTTTTTTTTGCAAAAGTCGCTAGAATAACACATAACCTTCGATGTGACCTATCCCGCTAAAGGTTAGGGGATTGCTATACTATATCTAGGCGGTCAGGACCGATATGGATGACTACCCGACCCGAACCGCCTATGACTAATCCTATCATGGAAAGAATAGATGGTTAGTTAATTGCACAAGATAACGACACATACATAACGACTAATGCCGCCTATTCCAAAGAATAACATACAAGTAAAAGTTGTCAACTCCAAACTTTGGAAATCATAGTGGGGTTTCTAGTGTCAGATCACAAACATGGAACTTGGGCCTGGCCCAGGCCTAGTCAAAGCCTTAACATTGGCCCAACGCAATAAAGAGGGACCCAACCCATAAGGGGGAAAGACATAGTTAATATCTCTATAAATACATGTGGACCCCAACCATTAAAGGTACGCTTTCATTAATTCACTAATATGTGATTTTACTTTTGAAAGCCTTTGCTGACTTGATTGTCAAAGTCCTTTCTGTAGGTAACCCCCTAAGGGTCCAATCTGCTAACACTAAAAGAAGACATATCTGAACCAAGGAGCAACTAGTCCGAGAAGTCAACGATTGGGGTAAGATATGGTTTATGCTCCTTGATACTTTGTTCTTGTTTCCGTAGGAACAGTAATAATAAAATTAATAATAATAATAATAATAATAATAATAATAGTAAAATAAAAGAAAAATAATAATAGTAATAATAAGAATAATATTAGTAATAATGAAAATAATAATAATAGTGTGACGCATTTAGAAGAAAAACTCTAAACATTACTACAAGTCAAAAAAAGAATAATCATAATAATCACAGTAGAGGTTAAACTATAACTTTGAGTCTTCCACACGCTCTTTGTTCTAGCATCCAAGTGGAATAATAAAATAATTGAATTAATTCTCTAATGACATGCATAGGCCTCGAACCCAAGTCCCCTCAACACACCTAAGTTCTCTCAACCACTTAAGCTAGTACTATTCCATGTCTTTTCTCTCCATATTAATTAACTTGGGGATTCCCTACCTCTCATTTATTAATATAAAGATCCCACTACCCACATTTATACTAAATAAATATTTATGTATTTATTTAATTTTCAGGGTCTTACAATGATGAGCATCTAGAATATGCAATTGCAGCAAAAGACTAGGGCCTTAATTCATAGTTTGACTAATCAAATGAGAGAGATGGCTATACAACTAAATCAAGCATAAACACAAAATTCAGAAAAGTTGCCATCTTAGATAGTTGAGAATCCGAGAAATATGAGTGCCATCATATTGAGGTCTGGGAAGTATATTAAAGTTCCCACACCGGAGCCTAACGCTCAAAAGGAAGTTGACCCTGCTACATTTCAGAGAAAGCGTGATGCTCATGCAGTTGATCCTTCCACATCTAGTGTATCTTCCCCCAATGTGCCTTCCACCTCTACTAGGCTGCCTATTCCTCCTCCTTTCCCACCAAAATCTCTTCCAAGCAAGAAGATGGAAGAGGTTGACAAGGAGATTTTAGAAACATTCAGGAAGGTGGAGGTGAACATACCTCTTATGGATGCCATTAAATAGAATCCCAAATATGCCAAGTTCTTGAAGGAGTTGTGCACTCACAAGAGTAGGCTAAAGGGTAATGAGAAGATCAACATGGGAAGGACTGTCAGCACTGATAGGTAAATTTGTTCCTCAGATTTCTGAGAAGTGCAAGGACTCAAGTGCATTTTGTGTACCTTGCATCATAGGTTAATTTCCCTTGCTGGTTTTTATATTCTCGACATGGAAGAGAGATTTTCACATGGTTTGGCACCAATCATTTTAGGTAGACCATTTTTAAAGACCGCACGAACCAAGATTGATGTCCATGTAGGGACTTTGTCTATGGAGTTTGATGATATTGTTGTGCATTTCAATATTCTAGATGCCATTAAACATCCCTCAAAAGACCATTTTATTTTCCATGTTGATATCATTGATGATGTTGTTGCTAGACATGTTTCTGGTTTTCATCCTTTGCATGCAATGAAATTTTCATTTGTGTCTAAATTTTTTGAATTTGCATGCATTGATGATAATGATGATGTTGATTGATGTTTATGCTGAGTTTGATGTTGATGAAACTGAGTCTGATGTTGATGACACTGAGTCTGATGTTGATGAGGTTGAGTCTCACTCTTTGGTTGTTGTACCTCTAGGCCCACATTTTATAGAGTTACATTGTGCTAACAATGTTACAGCAAGTGCATTTGCATCTGACTTACAGGTTCATGTTGATGAAGGATTATCTTGTTCCTTTTTAAGATTATTGAATATGGTGTGAGTTGATTAAGAAAGCTAAGCGAAATCCCCACTGGACATTAAGATAGCAAGCTATCTAGATGTGAAGGTTCCTTTCACAAAGCTCAAGAGAAGAAGATGATGGATTGATTCAAAACAAAAAGGAAATGGAAAGCACATAAACCATAGAAAACCAAGAACAATTAAAGGAAGAAGAAAACATAAAATGGAAAGGAAAGAAATGGTAAAAATGTGAGAAGCACGCCACTACAAGGCTAGGCTAGAAGCCATGGCAACCTTGAAGATGAGTGGATGTGTGCCGCCACTTGCTATGCAAGATAAGGCTTAAAAGTATTCACTCCCAAGGGAGGAAACTCTCACAAATGGTTGAGACACAAGAGTGTTTTTACTTCAAAATGTTCAACCCTTTTACATGTCTAGGAGCACCCCTTATATAGAAGAGTTTAGGGACCTCTAAGCAAATAAAAGATACCTAAGGATGTCTCTACAAAAACCTAACCCTAGCTTCTAGAAACTAGGTCAAATAAGGTTACAAAAATGAGAGACAAAAGAGCTAACTATGGTGTGTGCAATGCTAATTTCGTTCTAGCACAAAAGGAGACAAAGAATGTGTCTCATATATCTCCAAAAAGTGGTCAAAGTGTGCTAAAAACAAAGGAGACCAAAGGTACATAGGTACACTTGCTTCATGCCTTTTACTTTATGCTTTATGCCTTTGCTTTACTCTCTCCTCCACATCATTTATGCTCCCCAATCACCATGCGCCACCTAGCATTGCTTTCTTACTCCTAATTAACCTACAAAGCAAATAAACATAGATTAGCATGTTGGCTTAAGTCAAGTCAACTATAATGAACAAGTCAAACCTAGTCAAAGGTCAACAAGTCAACTAAAGTTGATTCAACTAAGTCAACTTAGGGAATCAAAAATAACAAACACAAATGAAAGGGATGAAGGATTAGTGAACTTCCTTTTTAAACATGCTTAGTCTTCTTAAGCATGTGCCTTCATCCTTGGTTGGGGTCAATCCTTCATCACATGTACAGGCTATGGAATCATTTTCTTCCTCCTCTCAGATTCCTATTGTCAACACTCAATTTGGTCTGGGTGAATAAATTTATTTTCAAAAATAAAATAAAAAAGAGTTTTTAGTCAATGGAAAATCAATAAAATGTGAAACAAAATTTTCTTCAGTGATTTTCAAACTTTAATTTAAAAAAAAAGAAAAAAAGAGAGATGAAAAAAAGAAAAAAAGGAAAAAAAAGGAAGAGCCTATTTTGTTATCACACTCTTCTTCATGAGCCGAACAACTCAACACATCTTCTACCTTTGTTCTGATAGAGAAATTAGTGATATGATTCTAATAATTAAAAGCAATATCTCTTCATATAATTAGAATCACTATTACTAATCTTGATTTATTGTGTGCCTTGATTTGCTATGATTTGATCCTCATAATGTGCTGCTATCATGACCAATTCCTTCCTTATATTGTTCATTACAATTAAGGCTAAGATTGCATTGATATTGCAAGGTGTGAGTATAAATACGCACTCTGTCATGACCGAAAAAAAAGTTCCCTACACTTCTCTAATTCTTTCCGATCACCACTCCCACATACACACCTCATTTTTTATCTCTCTCCCAAAACAAAAAAAACATATTGAAGGAGATAATAATCGAAAAAAAAAAGAAAAAAAAAACATTCTCTACACTATCTCTTTCTATCTCATTACCATCCATATAGACACATCTCATTTTTATCTCTCTTAGAAAAAAGCACAAGAAATATTAAAAAAGGAGGCAAAAAAAAAACGAAAAGAGTAAAGGTGAGGAGATATTGAAATTTTTTTAAGGTACGTCACTCTCAGTTCTTTCACCATTTGATTTAGTATTTCAATTTTCATTCTTTTTTTTTAATCATAAAAATATTTTCCCCTTTTCTTTAGTGTCTTCCCGGCCGCTCGCGTCGCATGACATCCAATTTAGACTTTTATTTTTTCTAAAAAAATATATATACAGATGATTTAAAAATAATAAAAAAAATAGATTTCTTTGTTTACTTTTGATATCTATCTTGTTGCTCACGACATCCACATCCACTTTTAAATAACTTTAAAAAAATATTAAAAATTTATAAATGATTAAAAAAATGAAAAAATAAAAGATCACAAAAAGAATTTATTTAAAGTGTCTGTCCGGCCACTCACGTCACGTGACACCAATTTTAAAATAATTCAAAATACGAAAAATTTAAATAAAAAGGGTTTCAAAAATATCAAAATATTCAAATCATTTTTCAAATAGTTTTTCATATAGAACTACGTAACCTTGATTCTCCATTGTAAATGGAGATACGTAGGAGCAGGAATTAATCCTTGTCGGGCCTAAAAAATAAAAAAAAAATTGTTTCTTTTGTACATCCTTTTATATTATTTTGTGGGAAAATAAATATTTTGAAAAACCACATAACTTTTGCACATTTAATTAAAGGTGTCGTCTTAGGACGGGCATTGTGGGGTGTTAATACCTTCCTCACGCGTAACCGACTCTTATACCCAAAATCTGGTTTTTCGCAGACCTTGTTTATCTTTTTTGATTTTTCCTTAGTTTTCTAGAATAAACTATGGTGGCGACCCCAAACTCTATTTTTTACAAATTTTAATTTTTGGTTCATCGTCCCATCGTGATTTCGGTTGCGACAGATGACGACTCCACTAGGGACGCTAGAGAGTCTGACCATTTATTTAGATGTGCAAAATTGATATGGTTTTTCTTAATATTTTTTCTTCCCTTTTTTTAATATTTTTATCTCTTTTTATATTAGAATAATTGTATCTGTATATTCTTCTTTATTTTGTTATTTGGAATGATTGTTAGTTTGGGGTTTGGGTATACATTGTATTCTCCCTTCACACACATATTTTGTTCATTACATGAGTGGGGCTCTATACCCGAGTTTGAGTTGCTTAGAATTAGAGGGGATTGTGTAGCAGTGTCACAGTGGAAGTACTTTCCAAGTGGTCATTGTGAGAACCTCAACTAGAGTTTGTTTGCTTCATTGGTACTCTCACTTCTTGTTGTTTACCAACTGTCACGGGAAATGCCATGAAGTGGACCATAGCTTTAGTGACCTTGATATTTAGGTATTAGGGAACTATCCTTGTGAGCACATATACTTTTCCTTAGAACTTTAAGCGTCAAACCTATGTTAAATAAAGGCACTAAACGGAGACTATTTGCGTCCTATACCCTCATCTTTCCTTGTATACAATAATAAATTCATAACAATCACACCATTATTAGCCATAAACATACATTTCATTGGCATATCATGTGAATAAGTGTCTAGCGAGCCACAACCATGCATTGCATTCTCATTTTGTGGTCATTCACGGTACCCTGTCCATAGCTTCAAACACATAGCATGCATATGCATAATTTAAAAAAAAAAGTTGCACTAAAATAAATTCAAATTGTTTCCCATTTTGCTTGTCACCAATTTCTTAGAATCTTTCTTATAAAAAATGAGTAAATAATAAAATTTTCTTTAGTCAAATTAGTGGATTGAATAAATAAATAAAATTTTGTTTGTTATCATTTCTTTTGAAGCATCCAGTTAGTCTTACATACATGGAATCACTTAAATTTATCTCCCTTTCCATCTCTCTTCCACCATAAACCTTGTTTTCATTTTCATGGAGGATTATCATAAAGGGGATATATACCTTAAAATGATTACAAGAAACTCTCTGGACACAAAAAAAAAACAAAAAAAAATGAAGAATAATCAACTAGGCTGAAAACTCTGATGGATAGTCTAGGCAAAAATAAGAAAGAAAAAAAAAGTGAAAAAAAAGAACAAAACAAAGGACATCCTGTCACATGAACTAAATGCTTTTCCTCTGAATTAAAGTTTTTGTTGAAAAAAACAACCATGATTTGAAATGATGTGTGGTCATGCTTCTTTATCCAAAAAAAAAGTAATTATCCTTTGCTACCCAATTTGAGCCTTCCAAAAAATTTCTTTCAAATTACCCTAAACAAGGGTCACCCTCACACTAAGGGTTAACATTGTAACGTCCTAGCCGGAATTTACTTATTAAAAATAACTAAGAAATTAGATTTATAAAACATCACATTTATTATCGTAATTTCCCAAAAATGCGGGAAAATTAAATCCTCAAATGTCGCATAAGTAGTAATTAAAACCGCAATATTCAGTTATTACAAACCAATTCCTCCAAAATAAAAGTTACAAAAGAAAAAAATTATAATTGAAATCCAAGAAAATTGTCCTATAGTGATCCCCACTCCGTCTCTATGCATCTGCATGCTGACCTGCATCAACATCTGCTCCCATGTAACGAGTTACATGATCATCGCAAAACACACACAGATAGGGTGAGCTCATTTAAATAAAGCAAACACATCATAATGAATATAAATTACATCATCTCCATATCATAACCCGAGTTAGTATAATCCTTCCCTTTTTCCTTAGATCTCCATTTCCAAAACTTGCATTAGACGTCTATCATTTCTATACCCTTTAGGTGAGATCAATGATCGATCTTTGCTGCACGAGGGTCTACTCGCCCCTCTGACTACAGGCCACCACCTGATAGTCCACACATGGGAATAACTTTGCCACAGCATCTCACCGTAACACCAAGTGGAGCTCCCTAAAACAAACATAAGTTTGTAGTTGTTCCCAGACTACCAAAGCTCTATCATAATACACTGAAGAAGACAATCACCCGAAACCTCGCCGTACGAGCCACAACTCGCACACTCCACTAGACTTCCTAAACCACCAGGCTACAACCTAGAGTGGTCACATGTTACCCCAATACGAGTTGCACTCGTAACTGGGTCCCAAACCAAAGCCTCGCATCATGAACATCACCTAAAGCTGTGTAGAAACCCTTCTTCGCGCACCATCACTAGACCAAAACCGCCTTGCGTGCATCTCACGCCGCTAGGTGGAATCTAGTTCCAGACCGCCTAGCGGGCATCACACACCGCCAGGCGCCAAGCGCCAGCAGAATCCTCACTGCACCGTCACCGCCTGGCGGTCACCCCCTACCGCCAGGCACCTCGCGTTGACAGTGGCCACTGCCACTATTTTGAGACCCTACCGCCTAGCGGCTCGTCCCGCGCCCCTAGGCTCCACACCAGTAGCGCAATGCTACTGGTTTTTGGCATTTTTCTCAGGTCTTAAGAGACCCCAAACATACCATACATCATTTTCATACCAATCATGGTATTTCAGACATAATATTATAACCATACTCAACATATACCAATAAGTCATGCCCAATTCACATATACACAATTAACTCATACCAATTCGTTTATCATCATGCACATTTGTTTCATCCAAATGGTAGTTCACCAATACAAAAATATATATAAAAAGAAAAAAAAGAAATGGTTATATCAAGAGAAGAAAAGAAAAAGAGAAGCAAAAGGTGAACAAGAAGAAGTCAAACAAATTCTGAATGAAACATTATTCAAAGATGCTTGTTTGAAACAACCCTCACATCACTTGTTTGGGCCTTTACTATCATTTACTTCCATACCCCTAACCTTGGCCACGATACAAGCCTAATAAAGTTCGCACAGATCAAAGATTGGTTGTTATCTTTCAAAGGTTTTAATTTAGGGAAAATTTTTGATTTGCTCACAAGTTTGTTCTAAAAAAAAGATTAAAAAAGTGTGTTCAGAGTTTTGCTTTAAAAAACTGGGGCAGTTTATTTTTGGGTGACATATTTCCAAAGCTTCAAAATTAGCATGGGCAATCAGGAAATTAAGCTAAATTTGGGTTGTCCCCTTTCAATTCATTCTTAATGAAATTTCATTTTTGCTCATACAGTATCCTCTGCTCTAAGCCTAAACCTTGATCAACCTTAACATAGTCCATCTTTATCAATCCCACACCCAAACTAGGACAGTTACTTTGTTTGTAATTCATATATTCCCATCATTCAATATGAATCGGGGCATTTATTTACATCAAAGATTGTGATCACATTAGGGGCAACTTGTGAAGACCTCATCATTTTTCAATCTCCTCAATTAAGAAAAGCCAAACATGCTTTTGTACCCTAAGAACATCCTAGGCTTTTACACTAGGGCTAAATTTTTGAAGTCCCCATCATTTCTTTCATACCATCAACAATTGGGGAAAGCCCAAACACATTTTGTGCCCTAAGACCAATTCAAATTGAGGTAACTCCCTAGTTAATCTTCATCACCTCATCCAAACCTTTTCAAGCCCTTAGCAATTTCATGCGTGTCATTCAAATAGTGTTTCAAAAGAAATGATAAAAAAATGGTTCGTTAGTAAACTGATTAGACCAAAGAAATGATTTGGAAAAGCAAAAAAAAAGTAAAATGATTCCATGAATTCGAAATAATAATGAAATGGGAATCAATTCGAATTTATTTTCAAAAAAATGCAAAAGAAAAATTCATACGTCATACCAAGTCATGCATACATGAGTCATTCATCTTTTTGAATAAAATAGTTTCCACCTTTCCAATCAAAACCCTCTTCACTCATATGAACGGTTATTGAATCCTTTCGTTTTAGAAGGAAGAAAATTAAAAAAAAAATACACAAATTTTTTCTATGATGTTTATCAAATTTATGGTCCTCTTCATTCATATGAATGACCAATATACCCTAAGCCCAGTTTCCACTAGCCCCCAAGCCCAGTTCCCACACTGGTCCCCAAATCCAAATTTCACTCTAGTCCTCAAGCCTAGTTTCCACATTAGCTCCCAAGCCCAGTTTCCATACTAGCAGCCCCAAGCCTAGTTTCGACATTGGTCCCCAAACCCAGTTTCGTCTAGCCTCACAGTTTTATTCTTCTAGCCTCTAGCCTAGTTTTCCTTGCTCTCAAATTAAAATAAAGGAAAAATGGAAAATGAAAAAAAGCAAATTTCACCCATGCATCCACGCATCCATGTATGCATCATAATATAGGTTCAAAAAGAAATCATAACATGTCATGCATCATCAAATCATCCATCATACTCCACAAAATCATTGAAAATCATTTCCAAAAAAATAAAGAAATTTGAAGAAATAAAAGTCAGCAATGATATCTTTTTGTGTAAGTCTCACAAATGTTAAACATTCACACGGTGTTTGTCAACACTTCAATAGAAAAATTCAGGTTCTCCTTTTATACATCAAGACCCTCGGCGAGGCAATGGTCATTGATTGCCTTATTTTACATCATGACCCTCTGTGAGACAATGATCATTGATTTCCTCATGTTCACATCAAGACCCTCTACGAAGCAATGGTCATTGATTTCCTTATGTTCACATCAAGGCCCTCTACGAGGCAATGATCATTGATTTTCTTTGTCACATCAAGACCCTCTACGAGGGAATGGTCATTGATTTCCTTATGTTTATATCAAGTCCCTCTCCAAGGCAATGGTCATTGATTTTCTTTACATCGAGGCCCTCTGTGTGGGAATGGTCATTGATTTGTTTGTCACATTGAGGCCATCTACGAAGCAATGGTCATTGATTCCTTTACATCAAGGCCCTCTGTGAGACAATGGTCGTTGATTTCTTTGTCACATTGAGGCCCCCTGCGAGGCAATAGTCATTGATTCCTTTACATCAAGGCTTTCTGTGAGCCAATCGTCATTGATTTCTTTGTCACATCGAGACCCTCTGCGTTGCAACGGTCATCAATTTCTTTACATCAAGACCCCCTGTGTGGCAATGGTCATTAATTTCTTTATGTTTACATCAAGACCCTCTACGAGGCAATGGTTATTGATTTCTTTATATTCACATCAAGACCATCTGCGAGGCAATGGTCATTGATTTCTTTGTCACATCGAGGCCATTTGCGATGCAATGGTCATCGATTTCCTTACATCAAGGCCCTTTGCAAGGCAATGGTCATTGATTTCTTTCCTTTCGATATAGACCCTCTTCTCAGGATCGGTTTATTCCATTTTTTTTTCAAAAAGTCAAAAAATAAAATAAAACAAAGTGATTTTTCGGATCAGGACCCTCTACATGGTAATGGTCATCGAATCCTTTGGATATAGACCCTCTCCTCGGGATTGGTCTAATCTCTTTTTCAAAAAGTCAATTTACAAACAGAGTGTCAATTTTCAAATCGATACCCTCTACATGGTAATGGTTATTGAATCCTATGAATAGACCCTCTCCACGGGATTGCTCTAATTTTGTTTTTCAAAAAGTAAAAAAACAAATGGTTTGCCGGATGAAGACTCTCTACTTAGTAATGGTCACTGAATCCTATGAATAGACTCTCTCTACAAGGTTGGTCTAGTTTTGTATTTTCAAGAAGTAAAAAAAAAACAAAAAATAAATGGTGTGTCGAATGGAGACCCTCTACTTGGTAATGGTCACCTAGTTCTTTTCTTCTTTCAGATACAGACCATCTCCTCTGGAATGGTCAACTTTGTCTTCAAATTTGTCTTTTTTTGAAATCCGAACGAAATTAGTGTTTTTATCTTTACTTATCTTTTATTACGATAATATAAAAAAGTCAAATTTTCATATCATCTAGTAAAATCTAAGTAAAGAGGGGCAACTGTCAACACTCAATTTCGTCCGAGTGAATAAATTTATTTTCAAAAAAAAAGTAAAAAAGAAAAAAAAATTAGTTAATGGATTTCCTATTTTCAAACTTTAATTTTAGAAAAGAAAAAAGAAAAAAATAGAAATGAAAAAAAGAAAAAAAAAAGGAAAAAAAAAGGAAGAGCCTATTTTGTTATCACACTCCTCTTCATGAGTCCAACAACTCAACATATCTTTTACCTTTGTTCTGATAAAGAAATTAGTGATATAATTCTAATAATTAAAAGTAATATCTCTTCATATAATTAGAATCAATATTATTGATCTTGATTGATTGTGTGCTTTGATTTGCTATGATTTGATCCCCACAATGTGCTGTTATCATGACGATTTCCTTTCTTATATTGTTCATTACAATTAAGGTTGAGATTGCATTGATATTGCAAGGTGTGAGTATAAATACACACTCTGTCATGACTGAAAAAAAAATATTTCCTACACTTCTCTAATTCTTTCCCATCACCACTCCCACATACACACCTCATTTTTGATCTCTTTCTCAAAACAAAAAAACATATTGAAGGAGATAAGAATCGAAAAAAAGAAAAAAAACTTTCTCTACACTCTTTCTTTCTGTCTCATTACCATCCATACAAACACATATCATTTTTATCTCTCTTAGAAAAAAACACAAGAAATATTAGAAAAGGAGGTAAGAAAAAGAAAAGAGTAAAGGTGAGGAGTATTGAATTTTTTTTAAGGTACGTCACTCTCAATTCTTTCATCTTTTGATTTAGTTTTTCAATTTTCATTCTTTTTTTTGTAATCATAAAAAATATTTTTTCATTTTCTTTAGTGTCTGCCCGGCCGCTCGTATTGTATGACATCCAATTTAGACTTTTGTTTTTTCTAAAATATTATATACAAATAATTTTAAAATAAAAAATAGGTTTCTTTGTTTACTTTTGATATCTATCTGGTTGCTCACGACATCCACATTCACTTTTAAATAACTTAAAAAAAATATTAAAAATTTATAAATGATTAAAAAAATGAAAAAAATAAAAGATAGAAAAAAGAATTTATTTCAAGTGTTTGTCCGGTCACTCGCGTCGCGTGACACCAATTTTAAAATAAGAAAAATAAGAAAAATTTAATTAAAAAAGTTTTCAAAAATATCAAAAAAATTCAAATAATTTTTCAAGTAGTTTTCCAAATAGTTTTTCATAAAGAACTATATAATCTTAATTCTCCATTATAAATGGAGATAGGTAGGAGCAAGGATTAATCCTTGTCGAGCCTAAAAAATAAATAAAATATTTTTGCTTCTTTTGTACATCCTTTTATATTATTTTTTGGGAAAAATAAATATTTTGAAAAACCACATAACTTTTGCACATTTAATTAAAGGTATCATCTTAGGACGGGCGTTGTGGGGTATTAATACCTTCCTCACGTGTAACTGACTCCCAGACCCAAAATCTGGTTTTTCACAGACCTTATTTTGTCTTTTTTGGTTTTTCCTTAGTTTTCTAGAATAAACTATGGTGGCGGCTCCAAACTCTATTTTTTACAAATTTTAATTTTTGGTTCGTCGTCCAGTCGCGATTTTCGTTGCGACACCTACTATTCAACCAGTATACAACATTTCACAGTTAAAACCTCTACCAAACAACCTCAAGTATGTCTACCTAGAGGAAGAGGAGAGACTACCTGGGGTGATCATCTCTACTTCCCTCACTTTTGAACAAGAGCAGAGGTTGTTGCAAGTGCTCAAAAAGCACAAGAAAGCTATTGGGTGGACATTGGCTAACATTCTTGGTATTAGCCAATCCACATGTATGCATAGGATATTATTGGAGGATGGAGCCAAGCTAGTGAGACAACCACAGTGGCGACTCAACCTTGTCATTATGGATGTTGTAAAGAAAGAGATGACCAAACTTCTACAAACTTGGTATTAAAATCTGGAATGTTATTGGCAACAATTATCAAAATGGGTTATGGTCCCCATTTGTAAAGAAAGTAACATTACATACATCATCAAAAGTTTTGTTTTCTCTTCATCCCCATAAGCAAAGATAAAATAGCGGTGTCTAAGTCTCTACATTTGAAAGATCACATACATGTGGTTAATCTAATCATCATTCTCAATGATAAACTTACGTACATTTCTACATTCTTTTCATCATGAATTAGATTTCGAGTTCATTAAAGATTAATATATAATTGTATTATGATTTTGGATCTATGCAAATAAGTATTTGTTTAGACATAATTATTATGTTTTTAAAAATTCCTATGATCCACACACACACACACACACACACACACACACACACACACACACACACACACACACACACACACACACACACACACACACACACACACACACACACATATATATATATATAACAACCAAATTTAACAAAGCTAAATGGTGGGTCTACTTTAGTATCATCCTCTTTGCAAGTTAAAATTGACTTTACTTTGCCATTTTGTTAGTTGAACCAACAGAAAAATAATAGATATGTGAGTTGTATTATGCTTGATATAAAAAAAATATATCCAATTTATAAACTATGATATTCTTATTCTTTCACATGTTTTTTTAACTATGTTACCAAACATCTGTATCAAATTAAGAAAAATGTATGATATAAAAACATTTTTTTCTTTGCAAATCAAATATGAAAATTATTCATTTTCAAAAATTATTTAAAAAAATGTGGTTGATAATGTTGGTAAGGACTTAAAAAATAATTAGGAGTAATAATAGTTTTTAAAAGATACATTTGATTATTTCAATATTTAAAAGTCAAATTATAAATAAAAATTCTATTAATCGAGTTTTATTTTATATAAAAAAATATTGTCTCTAAAACTTTTCTAAGTCATTTCTTTTTTCTAGTTCACTAATTTTATTTTTACAATTAAAGTCTGTTTTAGGAATCTTTACCAAGGGTTCTATGTGAGAACCTAGAAAATGATATAAGAGTAGTGGTGGTTTTAAAAAAGATGACACTAGACTACTTTAACGATAAAAGGTTAAGGCTATAAAAGGTTTTTTATTAACTAAAGTTCTTTTTTTATAAAAAATTGCCTTCTCTCTAGACTTCTCTCTAAATTTTGCATCTCTACCTTCTTTTTAGACTTTTAACCTCAATCTTCATCCTTTTGAAGATCAAGGACCATAGGATTGCTCTTCATGAAGATCTTTGCACATCTACTTGATTAGAGTAAAGAACAAAGTAAGTTAACTTTTTATCTTTGAGGTAGTTTTGACTCTTTGAGTTTGCATGTGTTATACTCTAATGCATATGACTCAAATGTGCTCAAAGTGAATCTTTTTTATTTTTGTGATCATGGTGATATGTTTAGATTTCTAATCGAGATTTTCTTTGTCTAATTAGGTCATCTTGTGAAAAATAGAGCTCTAAAGAGCAAATTGTGAGAAAAATGAGTTTAACAAAGGTAAGGAAAGTTAATATTATTTTGAACCATTTCTTTTATCTGTTCAAAATTGAGTGTAAGGTGGATATGTGATTTGCTTGTTAAATTTGTATGTTTGGAATTATTGATTTGGTTGATATGGAATTTGGTTGAGTATGTAATCTATGCTTAAATCGCTAATTTGGTCTTTGAGTTGTGAAATTTGGATTGAACTTGTGGAGTGGCATCTTTGACTTCTAATAAATCATTTTGACTAAATTGGTACTACTTTTGATTTGGGTAGAGGATAAAAACACTCATTAGAGAAAATGTAACCTTCTTATATGCAGAATTGTGAATCTACATTATGCATACTCACTGGATGAGCTAATAGCTTGTTGAACAAGTGCCAAAATTGAGTCTGTTAGAGAGGCAGGGGAGACTTTATCGTTGGGCGAGCTAACCTCTCACTGGGTGAGTTCATGTTTCCTGCTCCAAGTCATCTTGCGAAAATTAAGATTCTCACTTCGTTAACCATTAGACAAGATGGAATTTTGATAGTCGGTCCTAAACATATGGATCTTCACTTTGAGTATTGGAATCTTTGATTAGAGGTATGCAGTTAAAGTAATGTTTGTCACTGTATTAATGTACTTAATGGAATTATTGTATTTGAATATTTTTGTGAATTGTATGAATGAGAAAAGAAGAATGAATTCTAGTGTTAATGGTTCTATTTTGGAATAATGAAAGTGGATGAATGGATGGAAAGATGGAAATTATTGAATTGTATGTTTATATGAGGTTTGTGCTTCTAAGGGAGAAGTACAAATATTTTATAGTTAGTATGCATTGATTAGGAATACATGTTGGTCATAAGTCATCCTAACATACAAACTCATAAAGTATTGTCGTCTAGGTGGTGAAAGTTGAATGAGGTTCTTATGGTAGGATGAGGGTTGAGACACCTATTCTAGAGAAGTCATAAGTTAACTTGCCATTCAATGAGGAATTTTATCATCTTGTTAGTCAAAACCTTTGTTGTAATCTACTAAGAGGTTCATGACAGGTGCAAGGATTCTTGTGTCCAAGTCAATGCATAAATTTGGGAATTGAGCCTAGATGTGTTATTTCATGAATATTACTTGTATTGTTTCTAGAGAAAAATATTTGTGTTGGATGCTAGCTATTAAGAATTACATTATTATACTATTTTAGAACATATGTATGTTTGAAATTAGCATTAACTTACCTTTTCTTTTCTATGTGTGGTGTGGTTTATCCACCTACAATGATTGTATGTTATACATAGGGATAACAACGAGTCGGGTACGAATAGTGTCTACCCACAACCCGACCCGCAAAAAAAAAAAATCCACCCGCTACCCGTCAAGTACTTGTCTAAAAAAGACCCACAGATTTTTTAAAACCTGTGGGTACCCATGGATACCCACATACCCGCAAATATTTAAAAAAGACATATATTTTATAATTTTTTAAAACAAAATTTAAATAAAATTATGAAAAAATAAATATATAATTTTAATTTTAATTTTAATTAAATTTAATCTAATAAAAATAAAATAAATTTTAATTTTAATTAAATTAAATTTAATAAAATATAAATTAAATTTTAATTTTAATTTTTTGCGGTAATGGGTACCTGCAAGTACAAATAGTATGATACCCGCACTTGACCTGTCCGTTTATAAGCGGGTATTAAAATACTTGTTATCCGTTACTCACGAGTACTAACTACCTGTCAAGAATTTTATCTGTGGATACTCGTAGACGCAGGTTTTTTATGCCATCCTTAGTTATACATGAGCAAATGATAGTGCAAGGGAGGGTCCTCAGTAAGATAACTCAAGACTGGTATAGATAGAAGTTAGTTACATTAGTTTCTTTTATGTTTTACATATTTCCTCTAATAATAGAATACATTTATGTTTATAAAAAATTTATTATGTAACTTATGAGAAATCTTGTAATACCTAAGTCATATATTATGTAGTTATTGTGCTTAATATCAAATTTGAAATACTTGAAATTATTATAGTGATTATACTAATCTAGGGTGTTACATTCTACACATCTAATCGATCAAAGTTTAAAATAGAGTAAGTTCATCTTTTATTCTTTCTTGAGTCTTTTTTTTTTTTGTGTGTTGAATGTGACTTTGTGATATTTGCATGTGACTCAAGAATGCTCTAGATGGATCTCTTACTATAGTCATTAGAGTATGTTCAGATCTTTGATATGAGTTTTCTTTGTATAAATAGAACAACCTACGAAAACTATAGGTGTTAGGAGCAACCGTTGAGGTATAAGCAAGAGTTGAATTAGGAACTTCCTACTCCAAGTAAAGAAAGCCAATGATGTTTTATGCATGATTATGCTTTGATTGTGACATGATAAATGAGATTTTTTTAATAATTTTTTTACTAAAGTATTGATTTTTCAAAAATTTTAAAAAAATCTACCTACTATTTTTTATTGTAAATAATTTAATATATTAATATTCCCTTAAAAACATGTAGATTTATACTAATGGAATCACATATGCTATACACGTGTCTCCTTTTCGATTGTAAATGATTAATTTAATTTTAAAAAATAAATTTAAATAAATAGTAATTTAAAAGGATAAAATATTAAAATAATTATTTTATTTTTAAAATAATTAAATTTAAATTAACAGTAACTTAAAAGATAAAAATGAAAATGTAATTATTTTAGTTTAAAAGTTTCTTAAAGAGTAAAATTGGAAGAAAAGAAAATGTATAGACCATACAAAATCCCCTTTATATATAAGTATATCGACATGTATATATACTCTTTCTTATTATAATAGAAAAAAGAATTAAGTTTTATCATAATTAGTTTAAAAAATAAGATATAAAATCTATAATTTTTATAATTTTAGTATAGATAATTAAATAAAATTTAAAAACTAATCATAAAATTTAAAACATAATTTATGTGAATAAAAATAAAATTAGTAACTAAATATGCACACAAAAAAGTAAAATTGTTATGAAAATAAATCCTCTTTATTAATAGATATAAATGTTAATAAATGAATATTTCCACTATCCCTTATAATAGATGTTATAACATGTTTCTTAACATTTTGAGTAATTTAATTAAATCTTATCTCGAAAATCACTTTTTAGATATTCTTTTAATATTCAAGTAATGGTCTAAAGATTATTTTCAAAATTTAAAACATTAAAAACAAAATAAATTAATATATTAAAATATATTTTTATTTATTTAATATATTGGGGTACTTTTAATCAAGTATAATTATAAAAATTGTATTAAATCATCAATATTAAACTGAAGATATCACTAAAATACTTTTATAATTAATAAAATAAATAATATATTAAATCTAGAAATAGTAACACATTTGACATATATGAAATTACGTTAGATTTCAGCAACCGGTTCACATTGATTCAACAATAAGTATATTATTAAAAATTATCTAATAAATCTATGCATAATACCATGGTTGGTTTTGTGGTGTTAAAATTCTTTGATATTGATACTCACTCACTGATAATTTTCTTTTACTATTCAAATCATTTTAAATTTCCAATGATTAATTGGTTTCTTGGATTTGATGTTTAGTTATTTGGTACTAAAAATGTGTGGGAAAGCTCCTTTTAATTTGGAAAAGTGGCGACACCAATTCATCGTGTTTCATGCCATGATGCACGCTGGGCACACTATGGTTGAATAACTTTTACATTTCCACCCCTTTTATTTTTAAATCTTATGTACTGACTTATGAACTTTTAATATCACATAGCATGTCTAATAATGAACTTTTAAACCTTTATATTTTTTACGTTTAGACTACTTATTAAACTTATGTTGTATCCTAAATAAGATCATTTTATTATATTTTAAGATATTTTAGATATTACACCAATAATTATAATAAAAGTATGATGTTCACTTATGTGTTTTATTTGTATTTTAAATTTGGTTGAAAAGAAAATATTGTAAGATCTATATTAAAATTGTTCAAATAATTTATCTATGAATAAAGCTTACTACAATTTACAATTAATTACAAAACTAAATTATAAACACTCAAAACATTATTAATAAGATATACTAAAACTATACAAAAAGTATCATATATCCTCACTTTTATGTTTGTAATTTTACATTATCAATAATTTAAAGAGATAATTGTATTAAAAATTTATAATTCAATAAATTATCTAAATCTAAGTACTTATCATTTAACTGTTATCAAATCTTAGCTATTAATTAATTGTCTCATCCTCTTTTCTGAAACTTTTTAAACCAATATTATAATTCTCAAATAATGTTATTAAAGGAGTTAAACTCACAAATTTTCTTACCTTTTTTTCTAATTTTACTACTAAATCATCTTAAAACTCCTTTTCAATTTTACCACTAATATAAGATAATCATTAGTTAATAACACATGATTAAGATATTTAGTACTTTTCTAAGTGAAAAAACATGACTAAATATCTATTGGTGTGGAACTAATGGATGACACTCTTTTCAACTCAAATTATTTCCGTATTCTTTTCAAGTTCGTTGGAGTCATTTTTTCATCAAAACTTAAGAGATTTGAATGTGAAACTTTGAAAAAAAAAAAGTTGAATGTAAATAAATTTCCTCTACGTCAACCTCTGATAAAATGATTAGACAAAATAGTGAAAGGTACTGGAACAGAAATCGTTCAAATAATTAGGCTGAATTAGACATATGGGTTCTCTTATTTTATTTTTTTTCAGATTTTTTTTTAATTGAGTCCTATGTTTCGAAAAAATTGATTCATTATATCTTTTATGTTAGATTTGTACCAACGGGATAAAAACATATGATCTGTTAGTTCATAATTTTTCTTTTTCATTTTTTTTTGTGTCAAATTTGTATCGATCATCTAGCATTTGTTTTATATTCATTTCGATCTTTATATTTTTTATTTTATTTAAAATAATTTTGTTTTTTTAAATGGAGTAATGTTATTTACTTTTAAATTGTGAAAATATTTATTTTTTTATAAATATTATATTAATATTTTTCTATTCTTTCATTATTTATGATTATATTCTTTAATTTCAATTCTTTATAAATAATTTAAAATATAATAATTATGTAAATACATTTAAATTGGCTTTAGGTATACACAAATTTATTTTAATTAATAAAAAAATTTATAAATATTATTATATTTATTAAATAAAAATAATCATAAATACAAAAAAATAGAATTATTGTATTATATATTCATTTCTTGTAATAAATATATTTATATTGGCTTTAGATATATAAAATATTATTTTAATTAATAAAAATAAAAATAAATATGATTTTTATATATAACTATATTATATACATATATATGTTATTATATTTATTTAATAAATTTAAGTTTCGTTTACAAAAAAGTAAGAATTTAGAACATCTGTTTTATTAATCCATTTTTTTATAAGATTAAAAATAATTTATTTAAATAGAATTCAATAAAATTGTTAGAGTTGATTTAAAGATAATTTTATAAATATTTAATAAAAATATTTACAGTAATAAAAGTAATAAAAATATCAATATAGTTTTTATACAAAATATATTTGATCTTAATTTAGAGAGATCACATTGTTTCAGTTAAAAAAATAGAATTAAATTGAGTAAAAAGAAAATATAGAAACTTATTGAGTATAATACAATGACTTTTGTCGTGAGGACACTGACACATGAAATTAAAATGACTACATCATATAGATAATGCAACATGACACATAAAAAAAAAAAAAACTTAAAAGAACAATAAAACAAAAAAAAATACTGAGTGAAAAAAGAAAATGACATAATTCAATCAATTTTTAAAAGAAAAACCTAATTGAAACACAAAAAAGAAATCTACTTGAATTATTTTAACAAAAATTAGAAACAAAAGATTAATTTAGCCTAATATTTATAATGAGAGTATGTGGGCTCTTCTAAGATTAATCTAAATCATAAAGAGAAAATAGAGAAAAAAAGAAGAAGAAGAAAGAGATCCAAGCTATTTGCTGATGAGAAAGATAGAAGTAATTTTATTGTTTCTACGTGAATTGTTTTTAGTCTAAAACTTTGATAAAGTAATCTCACAGACCAAGTCCAGTAGAAGTAAAATCTGGATTGGATTAAGTCAAATTTGTCTCATAATGTATAAATAATAAAGATAACTTTCTTCTGTATGGAATATGAAAGAGGAAAAGAAGTAATTTTTTTTTTTCTTTCACCAAAAATTGAAAGTTGGACATTTGATCAGGCATATATAAGGTAAGAAAGGTTAGATGTTTGTGGATTGGAGATCAATTTTAGTAAATAAGCATTATATCCTTCAATATATGAGTTCTATTTTAAAATAAATAAAAATATAAAGTACATAAAAACAAAATTGGACATTCTTCTTTATCTCGTTTATAATTTAATAATTTTAAAATTCACCCTGGAGAAAAGTCTAACTATTGTTGTAGTGTAAGTTGTGGTGTCATATTACATTATTAAGTAGCTAGTGGGATAATGAACAATATAGTCCAATCAACTTTGAGAGTGGGGTAACTGCATGATTTTTTATTAAAGATTTTATTCTTTTTATTTCTTTCGGTGGTTTGTTAGGGGAACATTGTTGTTATTGTGATTGATAATTGATGATTTTAACTTGTTCTAAAAAAAGTATATATTTTTAATATTTTTATTTCTTAAAAATATATTTATTATTTTATAATACAACTAAAGCCGTAAGCATGTGATAGATTCAAGTAATTTAACTGTTAATTGTTACTAGTTGATTTATAACTTTTTATATTAAAATGCTAAAATATTACGAAAATTAAAACACAGAATTTTTATTTTTGGAAAGACTTTACATAATTATCACTCCTATTCGGAATATTTTTTTTATATAAATAATGATAATAGGAATTTTTATATAAGATAATGGAAATTGTAAGTTTTAAAATTAATTTTATCCTATCTATATCACTATTATGTTGTTTATTAATAAGTCTTAACTTTAAATTTGGGTGTAGGTGCTAAATGTCAACTTAAACAATTTGTCAAGTTTTTCAATTTTCACTCCGATCGTCTGTTTGATTCTCTTGTTCTTGTTCATCCACCGATCCGTAATATCTGTTAAAGAAATTCTATTACTAAAGTCAATAATGGTTTGATCAACAAAAATAATAAATGTTGGAATAAATAAAAGTTCCAACAACCAAACATTTGACCTGTATTTATAGTTGGTTCTCTTATTCATTCACCAATAGGAAGTACCTCTTAAAAAAACTCTAACACTAAAATCAACAATGGTTTGATGGCAAAAACAATAAATGCTGTAATAAATTATGACACAACTACTTTTTATACCTAATTAGTAACATGGTTATATTAATTACAATATTAGTTAATTTATTATGATGTTGTTCGACTTGACTACTCAAGTGTTCTCTTTTCTTTAATTCATTTATTTTTTGTTGATAAAAAAAATTATAAACACCATTAAATTTATTTATAATTTTTGAATGTACTAATTTCCTTCAAAATATAACCACTTCTATTACTCATTCAATTATGCATCTATGTTTTTCCTATAATTTTAAATATTTCCTTTGTTGTGTTGTCCAAATTTTACTATAATTGAAAAGTATATTAACACCCAACATCCCTATAAATGTTCTTCTATACATTAATAAAAAACATAGTTGAAATACATTACAGTACTACCAAATAAATGTGCTCTTATACATACATTAAAATTAAATTAAATAAGAATAGATAGCAAGCTGTACTATAAAATATCTCTTACACAACAACTTGGTTGGTGAATCTGTCAGGTCTAATATTATTTCAATGTTAATTGCACTTTTTTTTTAATGTAAATTGATCACGTTTTGTCTAAGTGCAGTTTCTTAATAGGAAGGTGGTTCCACTCTATACTAGTTTAACAAACTATACTGATAATTTGTTTAATCATTTATAATGTATTTCAATAATTTAACCTTAAATTCAGTATATTAGTTACTTGTTTAAGTCAATAGTTACTAATTAAAGCTCAAGTTCTTTCAGATAACATTGATATCGTCAACTATCATATTTGATACATTGTTCGATTTAGAGTTAGAATTCCTATTACAATTTTATTTTTAAAAGAGCTATTAAAATCTAAAAAGAGAATTAAATTATCATTAATCTTAACTCTTAAATAATATAAAACTATCGAAAGTATTATATATTTTGAAATAATAAGAGCAGAATCGGTTACTAGAAGAACAATAAGAATGATTAAAACTAGTGGGAAACAAATATTGAAAGTACTCCCCTTTTAACCTTGAATAAACTGCATAAAGTTGCAGAACATACTTTCTTGGTTTCACTAAAATAGCAAGAAAGTTAGTGGTAAAGACGAAATATCC
Organism: Vigna unguiculata; assembly: GCF_037176805.1. NCBI lineage: Eukaryota > Viridiplantae > Streptophyta > Magnoliopsida > Fabales > Fabaceae > Vigna > Vigna unguiculata. The sequence continues at coordinate 27,133,292 of NC_140800.1, read as the reverse complement.
ACATTTTTTATAGTTTCTTTGGATGGGTCTATAATATATTATACAAAATTCACAAATTCTTTGGTTGGGAGTGAGTTTTAATATGCGGGGAGGCACAACTTGTTTAATCCTTAATTTTATGCGACATATCATTGTTAGTACTTTTGGAATTTTCCTTCGTTGTCTTCCATCATACATCATTTCCAACAAAGCAATTCACCAAAACCTCATGTCACTTTTCACATTAATGAAGAGATTTTCGTTAATGCTTACTTTCACAAGCATTGCAATTTCCCAGCATAATATCATGCAAATTCACCATTTCCTTTGGATTTGTTCAAAATAAAAAAAAAAACGTTTTTTTTCCGACAATGGTGTCTTTTATTATTATTGAAATTATAATAAAATTGATATAGTATATTTGACAAAATTTTCTTTTTAAGTCACAATTTTTCTCTATACTTCTCAAAACTCACCAAACCTTTGTTTCATCTAATCATATGCTACCAGGTGGACATTATAAAAAGTTTGTCAGAAAAAACATTTAACAAAAAATATTTTTCTATTCTTGTAATTCTCTTCTTGTTTATGAAGAAAATGCAAAATATTGCAGAAACCTTATCACATGTGTGTGAACTGTGAAGATGTGAGAAGGGAGAAGGATCTTGGGAATCTCATACACTTGATCTAAGAATCTGCATCTGGGAACCTCAGACAGAGGAAGAAGAAAATGGGAACAGGCGAGGATGGAGGAGCTTCTGCAGATTCAAATCAGCGTGACTCTGACATAGAACTCATTGGTGGTGAAAGGGTACCTCAAAGTGGACCACTGAACAAAAGGGTGGGAAGAAGAAGTTCCAAGTTGAGCAACGCTTCAGCCTCTACTTCCGGCTCTGACCTTGGCCACAGCATATCCCAGGAACAAGATGAGGGAGACTACGTTGAGGTCACTATGGATATCAAAGGAGACTCTGTGGCTCTTCACAGTGTTATACCCGTTGCAGGGAACAGCGATGAGGGAGAAGATGAGAAACTGATCTTGCTTGGTAAAGGCATGGAGAAGAAAAGGTCCTTTGGTGCTTCTATTGTGAGAAATGCTTCCATTCGCATGCAACAAGTGTCTCAGGAGCTGAAGCGTTTGGCTTCCTCGTCCAAGCAAGGTGCACCTGCGAGAGTGCACTATGACAGGACCAAATCTGCAGCTTCTCACGCTCTCAAGGGACTCAAGTTTATCAGCAAGACTGATGGTGGTGCAGGGTGGGTTGAGGTTGAAAAGCAATTCGATGCTCTCACTGCTTCCACTAATGGGTACCTGCATCGCTCTCTCTTTGCCAAGTGCATAGGTATGAACAAAGAATCAGAGGCCTTTGCAGGGGAGCTCTTTGATGCACTCTCTAGGAGGAGGGGGATTCAGACTGATTCTATTAATAAGCTCCAGTTGAAGGACTTTTGGGACGAGATTTCTGACCAGAGTTTCGATTCTAGGCTCAGAACATTCTTTGACATGTAAGGCCATGTTTGGATTTTTGTTTCATTCAAAAAGTATAGTTGAAAAAGCCTTTTGTTTTGTTTTCAGTTGGGTCTGATAGTAAACTGAGTGTTGCTTTAAAATTTCCCTTTGAAATGGAAGATAAGAGACGGTTGTTTTTGGAAACTGAATCTGCAAAATGGATTTCATAAAAAAAGTTTATAGACTTGGATCCAAGCATACACTTATTCTTTACTTTTTCTGATGTATATAAGGCGTAAATGAGAGAGTATGTGTTGAATGCCGAAGTGTGTTACCAAGCTTAATTTGTAATGCAGGGTAGATAAAGATGCGGATGGAAGAATCACCGAGGAAGAAATTAAAGAGGTACCGACAGTTTTTAGTTTCATCAACTGACAGAATCTTTAAAGTAGTTTTATGGGAAACTTTTTCTGATTGGCATTTTGTTTGTGTCGGAATAAGATTTTCCTTGATCTTGTGATCTATTATGTTTTCAGATCATCTGCCTTAGTGCCACTACGAACAAACTCGCAAACATACAGAGGCAGGCAGAGGAATATGCAGCTTTGATCATGGAGGAACTTGACCCTGATGACACAGGATTCATCATGGTAATTACATAAGCCTATTTCATAATCTCAAAATAGGAATCAAAATGTATTTTTGTCATATGATGTTTTGTTACTGGGAAAACAGGTAAACGACCTAGAGATGCTCTTGTTGCATGGACCGACCCATTCTACAAGAGGAGATAGCAAGTACCTGAGTCAAATGCTAAGCTTAAAGCTTAAGCCCACGCATGAAGAAAATCCTATTAGGAGGTGGTACACAAAAACCATGTACTTCCTGCAGGATAATTGGCAGAGAAGTTGGGTACTGGTATTGTGGCTTGGTGTGATGTTAGGTCTATTTGCCTATAAATTTGTGCAGTATAGGAGAAAAGATGCATATAAGGTGATGGGGCATTGTGTATGCATGGCCAAAGGTGCTGCTGAGACACTTAAACTGAACATGGCTATTATCTTGTTACCGGTTTGCCGAAACACCATCACTTGGCTCAGGAACAAGACCAAACTTGGCATTATGGTTCCTTTTGATGACAACCTCAACTTCCACAAGGTAATGTTTACTTGAGAATTGAGAGTGGCTAAAAGATAACATATCATATAAACTATGTCCAAATGTTTGTTGGGACTTGAAAGCTCTTTTTGTTTTGCAGGTGATAGCTGTGGCAGTAGCTATTGGCGTTGGAATACATGGTATCTATCATCTTGCTTGTGATTTTCCTCGACTTATTGATGCAAGTAGTGAAAAGTACGAGCTGATGGAACCATTTTTTGGTGATCAACCAAAAAGTTATTGGTTTTTTGTCAAATCATGGGAAGGAGTAACAGGGATTATAATGGTTGTTCTGATGGCAATAGCCTTCACTTTAGCTACCCCTTGGTTCAGAAGAGGCAGGGTCAAGCTTCCCAAGCCACTCAATAATCTCACTGGCTTCAACGCCTTTTGGTACTCACATCATCTCTTTGTCATTGTCTATGCCCTGCTCATTGTGCACGGAATCAAACTTTACTTGACTAAAGAATGGTACAAGAAAACGGTTAGCACATTCCTTCATCAGAGCAAAGAGCTTTTTACATTCCTACACATAACAGTTTACAGATTCTTACTAAATCCAATTAACATTTTGGGAACATGTTATGTGTTTTGTAGACCTGGATGTATTTGGCTATTCCCATTGTTATATACTCGTTGGAAAGATTGACTAGAGCACTCAGATCAACCATAAAGCCTGTGAGAATACTAAAGGTGAGAATGGAAGGATAAATCACTCATTACATGTTTTGATGGTTAAATAGTTTTGGCTAATCTATAAAGTTTGGTTCATAAAAAAGTATTTCTCACTTCATTTTCACTCCCCAATTTACAGGTGGCTGTTTATCCTGGAAATGTATTGGCTCTTCATATGTCAAAGCCCCAGGGATTCAGATACAAGAGTGGACAATACATGTTTCTTAATTGTGCTGCTGTGTCTCCATTTGAATGGTATGAATTTGAAGAAACATGAGCAACTCTTGTCTGCTATATATCTAATTTTGTATTATAAATACCTTCACTAATTTTATGCCTCTTATTTCCTTATATCTCAGGCATCCATTTTCTATAACCTCTGCCCCTGGTGATGATTACCTTAGCGTTCATATCAGAACACTGGGTGATTGGACCCGGAGTCTCAAAGTCAAGTTCTCAGAGGTGAATTCAGGTTAACTTTTGTTGGATAGTGTTATTTGGACAACAATTTTCACAGCAAAAACTGACTATTCCTAACACTGTTACATAAAATTATTTGTCTATCATTGTGTTTATTTGCAAGTTCCAAGTGTTGTTTCATTTTTCTCTGAAATCTGTTTTTCTGATAAGCTAGGATTGTACTTTCTGTTTCTTTCAGTGTTGCCAGCCGCCTGACAACGGCAAGAGTGGACTTCTAAGAGCTGATAACTTGCAAGGAGATGGAAGTCCCAGGTAATTAAGCCAACACATTTAGGAGAAAAAAAAATACTATTATGTTATATTAAACATAAATAAAACATATTTAAAAAACAAAATTAGTTAGTTTTTACACTATGCATGAATTAAACAGTCTCCTTTATTTCCTAGTCAAACCAAAATAACCAATTTACAGTAAACCAAAACTATTGTAAACCATTTTTGTTAAAATCGCAGTGGGTTGTTCCAAGTGCGTTTGAAACATTCTTAATGATACGAACTACTTGCTTTCGTTATTTTGTTTGGATGTCAATAAACAATAATTGTTGCCGACAACATTGTCCACTCCACCTTCTCACGCGCTAAGATATTTATTGTTATCCAAGTGGCCAAAGCATATAGTTGTTAAATTAAATATAATAATTTTGATATTGGAGTTTTCTTAGGAAAATTACTATTATTATTTAAATAAAAAAGACGAGAAGGACGTTTTGTGAGAGAATCGTAATTCTTGGTTGTTGAATTGATGAATGATGAAAGTGTTGTTGATATTATTAGGACTTGGAAATTGTATAGTGAGAAAGAAGTGGTTATGGTTTTTGTTATGTAGTGGTCTCCCTAAAGTTATGATTGATGGTCCATATGGAGCACCAGCGCAAGACTACAAGCAGTACGAGGTGGTTTTGCTGGTGGGGCTGGGAATAGGAGCCACCCCAATGATAAGTATTGTGAAGGACATAGTGAACAACATGAAGGCGATGGAAGAGGAAGAAGGGAGCAACATAGAGGAGGGAAGCCCACAGAAAAGAAATGGTGTGAACAAGTTTAACACTAGGAGGGCTTACTTCTATTGGGTGACAAGGGAGCAAGGTTCTTTTGACTGGTTTAAAGGGGTGATGAATGAGGTTGCTGAAGAGGATCACAAGGGTGTCATTGAACTCCACAACTATTGCACCAGTGTGTATGAAGAGGGTGATGCTCGTTCTGCTCTCATTGCCATGTTGCAATCTCTAAACCATGCTAAGAATGGCGTCGACATTGTCTCTGGCACGAGTGTCAAGTCACACTTTGCCAAACCCAATTGGCGCAGTGTCTACAAACGCATTGCGCTCACTCATCCAGGGGCTCGTGTTGGTCAGTTTTTTCTTTATATTGTTTTTATGTATAGAGAAATAAAAAGAAAAAATTAATTTTCTTTTTCTTATGATGATGCTGTTGTTATGTTGTTTACTGAAAGGTTGTTGTTGTTGTTTATGATGCAGGGGTGTTTTACTGTGGGCCACCAGCGTTAACGAAAGAGCTTGGTCAGTTAGCTTCGGATTTCTCTCGGAACACAACCACCAGATATGATTTCCACAAAGAAAATTTCTAATAAGTGGACATTATTGGAACCAAAAAGGACAGAGTGGGAAAGTGTTTCAAAGCGGAAATCATTACACTTTGTATAAATCGTAATTAATTACGACTCCTAGTACAATGCCACTAACATTGCACTATTACATAAATGAAGCTTATCACAATTATTCTTGCTGCATCATTCACTCTCTAAGGAGAAGTAGAGGCTTAATTTTAATGTTCAAATGCTTTTATGAGGCTTCTAATATATTTTTAACATTGACCTCTTATGTCATCCAATTCATTCCTAGAATTAATCGATCGCAAAATTATTAAATAGTTTCTAGTAGTTTTAAGAAAAATTCAAGTTCACCTAATTTTATTTCATGTATCGCTGTATTTGTTTTCATATTAACGTTCAGTTTTAATAAATAATTAAGAAAAAGAGGAAATTTCAACTTTCTGTGATGCATAAAAATTACTAGTTTCACTTGTGAACTTGAAGACACCTATCACACTCTATATAAATATAAAACTAACCCCTACACATCAGATGTATATACTTAAATTACTAAAACTAAAGTATAAATTAAAGTTAAGTAAAGGATTTTAGGCATAAAGTGTGATCAAGCAAGAGTTGAAACTAAATTGAGAAAGAAGTTATGTACAATAATCGTTGCAGAATGTGAAAATACCAAGAACACCTGACACGATGTGGGTAGTTCAAGTCGGTTACTTCATGTATGTATTTTGGCTTTTATTTTATTTGTGAAGCAATGGTCAAAAGAGAGGGGAGAAATATATAATGTCGCAAACAGAAAAAAATAATAATTCAGTGGTGGTTATAGTAATTTGGATCATCATTTGTTGATTTATTTTACAAGTTCTTGTTCTACCTTTCGTAATTTATTTTATTGTAATTTACGTTCGTGCAACACCTTCATTTACACTCTCTTCTTCATTTATTATTCTGCATTTTATATTTTTATTCATTCATCATTCCACCTTTGAAAACAAAAATATAAAAAATATGATTATAAGAGAGAAATTGATCGAGATTCATGTTAAAGTGAATTGTTAATTCATAATTCATCATTAATTTAAAGATATTTGAATATATTTGTGATTCTAATTCATAATACAAGTGAATTGTTCATCAATTTCAATTTTGTAGTAGACTTATAAATTCTTAAACATTTCAATTCATATTGAAAAAAATAAGTTTGCTAGTCCACTGTAAAAGAACTCATATTGAATTGATTTGGTTCATTAGTTAATATTGAAAATAGTGTTGAACAAAATCCTCGAGAAACATATTATAATAATAATAATAATAATAATAATAATAATAATAATAATAATAATAATAAATTTTGTTTTCCTTAAACAATGATCTAACTATAAGATTACAATTGGATGTGTCATACAACATAACTTAAACTCAAGTTTGATGAAAAACTATTATTTATAGGATTTTGAATTTATCATGTAAATCATCATAATTAAAAGTAGAAGCATACTTGAATTCATAATCATAAGAGAGAAAAACAATTTGATCTTTTATATCAATAGATACTCTCTTTATAGAACCACTTAACAAATTATCTATTTGTTACTAATAATGGAAAGTCATAATAGAAGAAAACATATTGTGATATAATGGCGGATTCAAAACCTTAAGTTAGTGGGAGCAATTATAAATTATTTGGGTCTCAATCAAGTAACCTTATAAAGTATAAATAAATAATTAAAGGGAACAAAATTAGGAAGGACAAATATATAAGATTAGAGGTGACAAAATATTTTTTTTTCAAATATTTGGTAATAATTTTAACAAAATCAAGAAAACTTGATCACAGTCAACTACATGAGGTCAATCACGGATGATGTAGGGATCTAACCTACTTATATACATAAGAGATTGACTTTTGGTATTTCTATTTACATATTAACAAATATAAATTACCCTTTAATTGCTACACATATTAAAGGTCCCTTAACCATTCAGATATATCATTGCTAAAATACTTTGATAACATTTGATGACTTTTAATTTAGCACAATAGTAAGATTAGGAGTATGTAATGTCTTTAATATATAATTATTCACATATAAGAGTAATGTTGGATTAAGGATATCAACATAAATGGACCTTTATAATTATATATTTTACAAAAGGTATCTTTCGTCAATTCAATCCAACAATCTTATCAACGTAGGATTAGAGCAATCTTTGTTTGATTTATCATGGCTAGACTCATATATGGTCACATATATTGACACAAATGAAAAACATTAATCATAGTATGGATGTGTACGTGTTATGGATTATCTTAACATGTTGAATTTCATTGATGAGATCAAACCATAACAAAATCATAGTTTAAATATACTGAAACTTTATTTTTGTAGAAAACATACTTCAACCTCTATATTTATGCAATGAAAACTTCAAAATCCATGAAAACAACAAAATCTTAAACTTTTACTATAAACAATTGTTTACTTTGAATTGTTCCTTTAATAAATAATAACATAATGTTTGTTAGGGCCAGGCAAAATAAACCAAACTGTACTGAACTACAAAAGACTGCACTGAACTAAAAAACAGTTCGTATGAACTGCACTGAACTGAAAAACAGTTTAGACGAACTAAACTGAACTGTTTTTCTGAAAAATAAACTGGACTGAACTGCACTGCACTAAACTGCACTGCACTATAATATGAATTGTACTGAACTATTATAAAATGAATTGTTTTATGAACTGCACTACATCAGAACTGAACTGTAGTATTTTTTTACTGAACTGCACTATTTTTTAATTGAATTACATTATTCTTGAACTGAACTGCACTAATTTTTAACTTAACTACACTATTTTTGAACTGTTTTTGAATCGAATTGCACTGATTTTGAATAAACTTCACTATTTTTGAATCGAATTGTACTATTTTTGAACCGAATTGTATTGATTTTGAACTGAATTGCACTATTTTTGAATTGAATTACACTATTTTGAATCGAATTGCACTAATTACATATGATTGTAATACGCAATAATAATATGAAGTTTATAATTTGAAAGTGCTTAGGAAATAATACTTGAAATATGCATCATACTTCAATACACCAAAATAAAAATATTTATACATCTTAATACATAGGTTCTCTAGTAGGTTCTCCCATAAACAACATCAAAATGTTAATATATCTTCAATCATCTAAATTAATTGCACTTGAAGGTCCCACTTCGTCTTGAGAAGTTATATCTACAAAAAAAAAATAAAAATATTTTAGGCTTTCATATAAAGTATCAACTAAAAAGTATATAAAGTTTTCATACAAACTCACCTTGCTCAAATTCATCAAGCTCTTTAGGATCCTCATTAAAAAGTATAGAGAAAGGTGTTCCTCTTAACCAATCTTGTGTGCAAAGAAGTACTTCCACTATTTTAGGCGTTAAGCAACTACGATAAGGATTAACCACTCTTCCTCTTGTACTGAATGCACACTCTGATGCTACGGTAGAGATGGGAATGGCTAACATCTCTCGAGCCATGTTTGCAAAGATAGGAAATCTAGTTGAGTTTACCTTCCACCAATGTAAAACATCAAGCTCAATTGACTTTGTATAAGGTTCAGGATCCTCTCTCAAATATTTATCAAGCTCTAATATATAATCAAATCTACGTCCTGTAGCTCTTAGGTAGAAGCTCATGCCATGAGGATCATCATATTCATCATCTAGTTGGGATTCTTGTTGGCTACTTTGAGAACCCTCCTCAACCCCTTGATATTGATCATAAAGTGTTTTTAAAGATGACAATAATTTTGATTTCAATCCACTGGCCATGCTAGATTCAAATATATAGTCAATGAAGTAATTAACAAAATCCAACTTACTCCTTGGGTCAAGCACAACAACAATCAATAATAAGATATTAATTCCATTGGGATTTCCCCAATATTTGTCACACTTACCCTTCATCCTCATTGCCATCAATCTTATGCTCACATCACTACTCTCAGAATATTGTCGAATCTTTTTACCAATTCCAAACACTTCCTTCATATACATATGACTAGTGACGTAAGAAGAACCAGAAATCCGCATGGTAGAGTCATAAAACATCTTTAAGAATGGTAGAACATACCTCACATATTCCCAATTCTCTTCTAGTGGCACACCACTACTTTTGGCCATTTCAGCACCAAATTTCTTATCTTGCATATCTAGCAAGACAAAGGCATCTTTGTACTTCAAGCTTGCCTCTAACATTAGATAAGTTGAATTCCATCTAGGTTCAACATCAAGGCAAACAAGACCTCTATAAGAAATTCCCTCTTGTTCAACACAGGCCTTGAATCTAGCAAATCGAGCTGGAGAAGATTTGACATATTTAACTGCACTCCGAATTTTTGAAATTGAATCTTTTATCCCTTTTAATCCATCCTTCACAATTAAACTTAATATATGTGCGCAACAATGCATATGAACATATTCTCCCTTTAAGAAAAGACAATTCCATGCTCCTTCAATTGTGACAAATCTTTCTCCACTGTCCACCTCCTGCCACTTCCCTTTTCCATTCACATATACATAAAGTGGAATTGCTTGTAATCGATCCCTTTAATCACAATCACCCAAACATTAAACTTTCAGATCAAGCTCAATTATAAATGGCTTAAAACCAACCTTAAACTAAGCACTACCCTCCAATTTTGTGACCAAATCAGAGAAAAAAAAGTGAAAATATGGGTTCAGAAGACACTCTAAAGCTTCCAGTAATCAACTTCACTGACCTAAAACTGGAAGCCAAAAATGGAATTTGTTAACTGATGGGTCAAATAAATTAATTATATAGAATGGTTGAAGGAAAAAATCGAATTGGAGAAAAAAGAGAAGTGAAATGAAAACCTAAAGCTATAAAGAGATGAAGAGCAATAAAAGATACCTCAGGAAAAACGACGCAACCTTCGACGGCGGCACAACCTTCGACGGCGACCTTCGACGGCGGCGAGGCAACGGAGACAGGAAACTTCGGTGGTGGTTGAATCTCGGTGGTGATTGAATCTCGATGGTGCTTGTGGACCGAATGTGATTCAAGAGACCGAATGGGATTCAAGAGAAATGAAAACTACAGTTCAATGTACTGCTCTAAACAGTTAACTATTTGCAGTACAGTTTTTTAAACTTTAACTTAAAAAATAATACAGTTTAATTTTACTATTAATAATTCAGTTATTTTTAGTTTAAAACAGTATAATTAACTTAAGTTCAATATAGTAGAGCATGTCCCACCCAAAGTACACTAAATCGCATCCACCCCTTATCCTGGTACTTCTGTAGGACTTCTCTGTTTAACGCTTCTACAAAACCTAAATTAACGAGGGTTAAACTTTATCTAACCACAAACCAAAACTATGTATGCCTTTAGTCCCATGCAAAAGTCACTCTCTACCCTACTGATGCAAAAAACACACTGACACCTCTCCACCCCTCCAAACCAATACGGGATTCTGTCGGCACGTGTTCAAAATACTTCAAATTTCAAACTCCAAATTATATAATTTTTTTCACTTTTACATCACTCTCACACCACTTCAAATTATCTTTGCACAACAACAATTTCTCTCTATTTTTAGATCACTATTATTCATTGAGGCTGACTTTCTTGGATTTAATTTAAATTGATCTCGGAAGAAACCGTTTGCTTTCGTATTTTAAATAAAGTATTAAATGTGTTTTTAAATTTTAAACTTTGTTGTGAAATTAAAATATGTTTTTATTTTAAAATTTAATATATTTTGATTCTTGAATTTTAAAAGTAATATATAATCCTCGTAGTAGTCTAAAGAGTTAAAGTTTTTTTACATGCAACTATGGTTTTAGATCGATATTTAAAATATATTTATTCTATGTGACACTATTTAACTTAAATATTAATTTAAAATGTTATCTAACAAGTAAAAATGTATTATTAAATTAAAAAGATTATATTCATTTATTTTTAAAATTTGAAAACAAAAATATATCAAAATTTAAAACAAAAATTAAATTTTAATTTCACGTATAATTTTAAAGATCCGAACATATTTAATTCATAAATAAAAAAATTATATAACATTTAACTTATATAATATAAGAATTATAATAATATGATTATCGAAAGATAAAAAGTACTAGGTTTTTAATCAATGTAAAACATTGCAGGCAATGTTATATACTGCACGCACACTTGCTACTGATTTTTTTGGTAGGGTCAAAGCATTCACACGAACTGGGATGGGCTTAGGTCACTTGGACTCTGAACGTTGGTACTTGGGCTTTAGCCCGAAAGTTGGACGCTAGAATTCTTGAACAAGTGTTGATTAAAATTAGTTCCCTAAACTTGACTGTTGAGTTTTTCAAAACAAATAAAATAATTTCTAAATCTTATAATCAACCATTCATTTTCAAAGGTTTGACAATTGATGAAATGGTTCGAGTAACGACATTTTTCTCTTTTTTTTGGTTAGTGGCATCCGATTGAACCATCATATCACTGAATAATTCTAAAGCTCTTAAGAATTTTATACATATATAGCAGTCAAAATTTCATTAAAAGGAAGTATATACATATATGATTGCATTTATAAATATTATTATATAATATAGTGTTATGTTATTTTATGAATAATCGTGAGCAAAACCAATAAATTAATCTAATTAAATTTATTTTTCGTCTTTTATAGTTTCTGATATTAAATCTAATTAAGTCTAATTAATCTAATGTTATTATATAATATAGTGTTATGATATTTTATGAATAATCAGATTCGTAAACACATAAAAGTCACAAGTTGTGCGATTTATCACTAACGTCTACTATATATCTAAGAAAATGTTAGGATAATGAAGTTACTGAAGTAGACATTCTCCTTCATTGACACGTGTGCTAGAGTAATGGTATTTTGGTCATTTTCCTGTTGTAGTGTTTTTGGCGGTGTAGTGTGTTAAATGGTCTGATAGACATTTGCTGTCAGATTTCAAAATCCTTCTTCTCCAAGCCAAATTAGCTGCGTCCTTCTTCTCCATGTAACTTTCTTCTCCGTTCCTCCTTCTTCTCTATTTCTCCTTCTTCTTCATTCCTTTCTTATTGTTTGTAAGTTCATTTTCTTAACTTTTGAACTACTTTTTATTTGTTGAACGTTGTTGTTGATATTTTTATTTTTTTTTAAAGTTAAATATTTTGAATTTATTGTTTTTTGTTCTTGATGCATCTTTCTTCTTTATCCATTGTTTTTGTACTTCTTTATTGTGTTGTAGTATCTTTTAAAAGACGTTTATAGAAGTTTCCTTTTGTTTCAGATATTATTTGTTCATCGTTTTTAGAAGACGTTTTGATGTTTTTGTTGTAAAGAATTTTTTTATGTTATTTTTTGGATTTCTTTTTGTTCATTATTTTGTTTCTTTTGTTTAGAACTTATTGAAAGTCTTTTTCAGTTGTATGCACATTATTTGTTGACGAAAGTTTTTAACTTTTTTTGCGCTTTATTTTGTTGAAGATGATTCGTACCTTGATATTTTGTTTTGTTTATTTTTCATTTCTTTATTTGAATTCGTTGTGTCGTTGGTTGAAACTTAACACCTAATTTATTGTCACGTATTAGATGGCAAAAAAATTTGATATGATCAAGGATATTGATGGAAGAAGGGAAAAGTTGGAACTTGTTGTCAGAATCGTAGATTTGTGGTATGTTGAGTCGTGGGATTCCAAACGAAGTATGGAAATGGTTCTGATGGATCAAAAGGTAATGTAAAGTACCATATTTTAGCATGTTGTATATTTTATTTTATAAGATGACAACTATATTTAACCATATATGTGTTAATTTGTTCTTCAGGGTGATCTTATTGTTGCAATGATTAAAAAGGAAGATATGGATGTTTGCGAAGACAAGCTAAAAGAGGGTGAAACTTACATAATGCATAACTTTAAACTGTTGAAGAACAAAGCTCAATATTAGGTTTGTGAGCATCCATTTAAGCTGTTGTTTATAGGAGCAACGTCTATACGACCACAACCCATTGCAAGCATACCTAGAAAGTTTTGGAAGTTTAAAAGTATAAAGGATATCATTGATGGAAAGTATTGTGTTGATTTGTTGGTTGGTAAGTTTATTGTTGTATCGTAATGTATGTGTCCTATATTTAGTTTTTTTGTTAATTTTTTTTCTTTTTTTTGCATGTTAGATGTGATTGGTGTGCTGGACAATGTAGAGGAGAAAGGCCATTCGAAAAATGTTGTGTTTGACCTGAAAGATTTAGGTTGGTTTCATTATGTATGGTGTTTTATATTTACAGTAGTTTTTTAATTATTTGATAACTATTTTGTAATGTGGTGTTGTTATGTCATTAATGTAGTGGTGCTATAATCTGTTGCACATTGTGGGATTCATATTGTGAGAAATTATTGAGTTATTGGAGGACACGTAGTCAAACATCTAATCTTGCTATTATTCTTACTCAGGCCAAGATAAAGCCTGCATCAGGTATGAATAACGTCATTACTATATTTAGATTATCATTATTATTTAATCTAATTTAATTAGTTTTTATAGGTTCATGGCCAGTGTCACTGTCTAATTCTTGGAATGGTTCGAAACTGATAATGGGCGATGACATACCTGAGCTCATTGATTTTAAGAAGCAATTTGCAGAGTATGTTTATATGTGAGCCATCTATTCTTCATTAAAAGTTGTTTTCATAAACACTAACTAATGTGTACTGTGTAGAACCTCTGGTAGTGAAACTTTTGAGGAGGGGAGTCAATATAGTGGCTCTTTGCAGATTAGTAATGTTGATAGGTTTATGCATAAAACTGTTGTTAAAAGTGTTTCAGAGATTACCACTGTATTAAAGGTAGTTCTCATGTTTGTAAATTTTTTTTAAGTCCATTTTCTAATTGTTCATCATATTATTGACCTTTTTTGTATTGATATAGGAGATTTCCTGTTTTACTATTGCACGTACACTTAAATTTAACTTAGGAAATGATGGATGGAATTATTTGGTGTGTAACGTATGTACGAAAAGAACTCATGAAGTTGGTTTTTTTAAGTGTCTTAGCTGTGATGCTTTTAACGATTCTCCAAGAATTCAGTTAGTAAATGTTAAATTTATATGTTATGCCTTATGTCATAATGTTAATTGTAATATAAATTTTTGTAGATACAAGCTAGAAATTCAAGTCACTGATGGGAAAAAGGTGGCCAATTTCATGCTTTGGGACCAAGATTGCATGAATTTAATTGGTGTATCTGCTGCTGATTTGAGAAAGAAAATGATCAAGGTAGAAGAAGTGTAGTCTGTTTTAGAACTTAACTTATTTTACAAGAAACATTTTTGTAAACAACTTAGTAATAATTTAATTTGTTGTACTTGGTTTATATTAGCATGGTGAAGACGATCCTAAGTGTTTCCTAGAGGATCTAGATGTTATTTTAGGATGTACTTGGGCTTTTAAGGTTAAGCTACAAGGAAAGAACCGACCTACCTTAGTTATGAGAGTTTCTACTGACGTGGAAATTATTGATCACGTTAAAGCACTACTTGGTCAGGAGGAGGTAGTATTGCAATATTTTGTAGTTATGACCTGAAATATGAATCATAGTTTTATTACTAATTGATTTTGTTTATAACACTTTGCAGGCAAGCCAAGTTGGTGAATGTATGGTTAGTTGTCCATCTGATATAGTTCCTGATATTTGCAATTCCTCAGTAAGTATAGTTAAATTTAATTTTGTTTCTTAATGACAACAATGATAGTTTGTGTTTTTAAATTCTAATTGCAAATGAATTATGCAGGAAATGGTTATTAGTAAATGTAGCAATGCCAGTGTTTCTTATGTACCAACTTCTAGCGGGACTTATTTAGTAAGTATTTCAAATATGGTCATTTTGGTTGTAAGATAAATTGTTATACAATGTCTGAAATTTTATATATATATATATATATATATATATATATATATATATATATGTTGCCAGGCAATTGAACTTGTTGAATGTATTGGTAATGTTGCATGTGACTTAACAGTTGATACCGATAGTTCATTGGTAAGTATAATTTTAGTTCAATTAGCATAGTAATATAACTAATGCTTTGAATCTGTAACATGATTATGTTCATCATTGCAGATGTGCCTTTCTTCCACCGTTGATGATGAACTTGATGATGTTTGTGCTCCCATTGATGATGTTCCAGACATTCCATCAAGTATCATGGAGATCGATTTTCTGGAGGACATTCCTCTAGCTCAGTTATCAGCTACAAAGACTACAAAGCCAATCAAGAGTATCAAAAAGGAGAAATTATAAATGTATTAATGTGGCCAGGAAAAGTATGTTAAAATGTTTTTGCAAACCTTTTTATCTTTGTGAACCATATTGTAATTTCTATCGTAACTCATTCTCGGTCCTGTTTTGATGAATTCTAATTATGAATTTTGTGAATCACCTTTAATAGTTTTGGGGGTGCAAAATTGTAGAAGACAATTTCGAAGAATGCTAATATAACGTGATTGTTATTATTATATTTTAGATCTTTTTTTTTACAAGTAACTATATTGTTAAATTATGAAATTACTACTATCTTTTTTGAAGTATTATTTAGTAATGACTTTAGATAAAAAATAAGTATAATGACTACTACACTTTTCATTTATGGCTTATAATCAAGATTTTCTTTATTAAACTTCAATATTAATGAATACTACCATTAATTGACATTACTATGCAACATAATAATGATACTATCACAATTGTATAAATGAATAAGCGCCCCAAAATAGATTTGTTGATTACAACTATAATAATAATACATTGTTATTTATAATTGGCTAAATTGTGTCAATAAAGAAGTCATCCATGAAATATAATAATACAACCCACGGGCAAAAATTGTAATAGTTAGAACTTAAGACACTTTTTGGTTTCAATGAGATGGTTTAGGATTTCTTGAAAGGACATTCATATTGATTGAGAGGACATGCATTTAAAACTAATACTATTGTTGAACATTTAAATTTTGCAGAGAAGTATGGAATGTACTATTACAGAGAAGTTGTTGATGAGTTTCCCTCATCAGAAAAGTATCGAACCTAATATTTCATTGTGTTATTAACAATGTCATCTATAAATAAGCTACATTGAAAATGCAGGGTAAGTGACAAATAAGACATGTTAAGGTGAAAAGACCTCCATTTAATAACCCTAATTATATCTTGCGTACTAATATTAGTTTATACAAGTTTTATTTTTGGCGGTAAAAATTGATGGATTGTTCCATCCAGTAACATATACACCAAAAATTTGACTAATGGTAATCTGATTAAAAATTTGTAAAGCAAGTAGCAAAATATGGTAGAACACAAAATTTTTGAGGCTATTGATGACTTAGAGCAGACAAATTTTATACTTGAGCAATGAAGAGTATTATTTGGCTGGTGGATGATTTTTTAATTTCATCTACAATTGTTTTCTAGGAATTTCGTCTTAAAGCTTTAATACCTATTACAAAACCTCTGCATAACATTTAGAGATTATTGAAAATGTTATATTGTTGTGTTAATGTTTTTCATGTACTGTTTTATCTACTAGGATGGATAATGAAAATACCAAGTCCAGTACAAGTGCAAGACTAAAAAGGAAACAAATAATCCAACAGAAGAGGATGAATGCTACGTGCATACAACAAAAACACCCTGAAAAGAAAAGAAGAAATTGTACACCATTAGCTAATGTAACTGATATTGATGTTGAAATTGTAAGAACACTAACTGAGATGCTTGATAAGTACAATGTGCATTGCAAATATTTCAGAATGGCTAGGGATCGATATGCAGAACAACCATTTCATGATCTCAAGTTAAGGCTTATAGCAGATAGGCAAAAAGATGGCCGAATATACAACATGCCAATGGTTTTAGAAGTAGTTGCATTAATCGTTGGGGATGTTGATAACGCTTCTCCTAGAGATATTATTATGGAAAGCAAAACAGGAAAGCTGCAAAGAATAAACGAGTTGCACACCAGTTATTTGGGTTATCAATATCCTCTATTGTTTCCATATGGTGAAGATGGTTATAGGCATGATATTAGTCATCGCGATTCTTTGGCATCAAAACGTAATCGGTTAACAATCAGGGAATGGTTTTGTTTTAGAATTCAGACTCGAGATTGTGAGGCAATGACTATTTTTAGATCTAGAAGATTGTTCCAACAATTTGTTGTTGATGGATACACAATGATTGAGTCAGAAAGATTATCATTCATCATAAACAATCAATCCAAGCTGAGGGTTGATAAGTATAATAACCTTTGTCAACCAAGTAATGAAAGCCAAACTGATGCCTCTAAAAAAGGAAAACGATTTGTGCTTTCATCAAGCTTTGTTGGCGGCAGAAGATTTATGGATCAATTATATTTTGATGGAATGACAATATGTGGTCATGTAGGATTCCCAGATCTATTTGTAACTCTTACTTGCAACCCGAAATGGCCAGAGATATCTCGAATATTGAAGACTTCAAAGTTAAGTCCTTTAGACCAGTCATATATTATTGCAAGAGTATTTAGAATCAAATTTGATGAGTTGCTATCAGATTTAACAAAAAAAACATATATTGGCAGAGTAATAGCATGTAAGTATTAATATTTTAATGATTGAATGTCAAAATTTCAATTATTATTTTTTTCTAGCAACGTAATTCTTAATTTATTTTTGACAGACATGTATAGTATTGAATTCTAGAAACATGGTTTACCACATGCTCATTTGCTAATATTCTTGCATCCTTCTAGCAAATATCCAACAACATTGGATATAGATAAGGTCATTTCAGCCGAAATACCATGTGCCAAAAAGGAGCCACAATTGTATGCCTGTGTCAATGAACATATGATACACGGACCATGCGGATTAGCTAATATATCATCTCCATGCATGAAGAATGGATCATGTTCCAGATTTTATCCGAAGAAATTCCAAAATACTACCACAATTGCAGAAGATGGTTTTCCTTATTATCGTCGAAGAAGCAACGGTATCACTGTTGTCAAGAAGGACATAGAACTAGATAATCGTTTTGTTGTCCCTTACAATCCTACAATATTGGTCAAATATCAAGCTCATGTCAATGTTGAATGGTGTAATCGTTCCAATTCTATTAAGTACTTATTTAAGTACATCAATAAAGGATATGATAGAATTACAGCTGCTATAGTTTCCAATGGCAATGATGAGAATGTACCTTAACTTGCAACATATGAAATCAAACAATATATTGATTGTAGATATATTTCCCCATGTGAAGCATGTTGGAGAATATTTTCATTTCCTATTCACGGAAGAAATCCAACTGTTGAACGACTATTTTTTCATTTGCCTGGTGAGCAGTCAGTGTACTTCGAGGATGATGATGATATTGATGAAATCATGGCAAAACCAATAGTTAAGGAGTCAATGTTTACAACCTGGATGGAGTGCAACCAAAAATATTCTGATGCAAGGAATTTAACATATCCACAATTTGTATCTAACTATGTTTATAATAAGAATCAAAGATGTTGGAAACCAAGACAAAAGGACAACACCATTGGCAGACTTATCTGGGTTCCCCCAGCAACTGGTGAACTTTTCTACTTAAGGAAGATGCTAACAGTAGTAAAAGGTCCACAATCATATGTAGATCTTCGAACTATTGACAACATAACATATGCTACATTTAGAGAAGCGTGTGAAGCTTATGGATTTTTAGCAGAGGATACCGAATATGTCGATGCTATTAAGGAAGCTAAAGATTGGGGATCAGGACACTTTTTAAGGAAATTATTTGTAACCATCCTCATGTCAAATAGTGTCTTAAAGCCTGAAGAGTTGTGGAGTAAAACATGGGAATGGCTGTTTGATGGAATATTATACAACGAAAGGATTATTGCTACAAATCAAGGTAGAATCAATTAAAGCATATAAAATCTATGTTTCATGTTTTAAGTATGTTAACTGAATTTTTCTGTTGCAGAACTCAATCTCAATATTGAAACTCTTCAAAATTTGACCTTGATAGAGATTGAGAAGCTCTTGCAGAATAACAGGAGAACATTAAAGGAATGGCCGTCTATGCCTTATCCCAATGATTTTGTGGTAGATTGGTATATGCAGAACTTGATTACAACAAGGATGATGAGCTACATATATTTGAATCTAACTTTAACCTTATGACAGGTTTGTGTTCTTTTGTACATGTATTATTCATCAAGACATTAAAATATAACTTAATAAATTCTGACCAATTGCAGATGAGCAAAGACATATTTTTGAACAAATTATAGATGTTGTCCATCATGAACAAGGGGGGATGTTCTTTTTATATGGTTATGGAGGAACCGGGAAAACTTTTATGTGGACAACCTTATCTTCTGCTCTTCGATCTGAAGGAAAAATAGTCTTGACAGTTGCATCAAGTGGCATAGCTTCTTTGTTATTTCCTGGAGGTAGGACAACTCCTTCTAAATTCAAGATTCCAGTTCTTACATTAGAGCACTTTGTTTGCAACATTACAAAAGGTAGTGAACTATCAGACCTTATGAAATTGCAAACCTAATAATTTGGGATGAAGCACCAATGACACACAAGTATTGTTTTGAAAAATTGGATCGAACTTTAAAAGACATCATGAGAGAAAAGAACAAATCTGATTCAGTTTTTGGTAGGAAAGTAGTAGTTTTTGGAGGAGATTTTAGACAAATACTTCCTGTTATTCCACGTGAAAGCAGGTCTGATATTGTTCATGCTACTATCAACTCATCCTATCTCTGGGATCATTGCTAGATTATGAATTTGACAAAGAACATGCGACTGTTGCAAAATGGATTACAGTAGTCTACTATAGCTGAAATTGAAGAGTTTTCTTCCTGGATAATAAAAATTGGCAATGGTTCATTGAATGAACCAAACGATGGATTAGTTGATATAGAAATCCCATCAGAATTACTAATATCAGAATATAATGATCCTATCCAAGCCATTGTCAATAGCACATATCCAGGATTAATGCAAAAATACAAAGATGAAGGGTTCCTCATGTAAGATCCGAGAAATTTAAATAATTAATTAAATAATTATTTAATAAATGCGGGTAGTAAGAGCCTTTAAGACATTTAATGCGAATTGCTATGACATGGAAAAGTGCTAGCTCAAGTGGTTGAAAGCACTTTATTGTGTGAGAGAACTTTGGTTCAAGTCCTATGGGGCCATTTATGTGTTATTTAATTATTATTGTTTTTAATAATAATATGCTAGAACATGTTGAGGATAATATAATCATAGAATTATATTAATCATCACGAAACATGAATTGGTTAAATGGTTGTGCATTGATTTGATAATTGGTTTGATGTGGGTTCGAACCTTAGTGAACCCCAAACTAAACTCTCTTTTTGTCAAAATTTACTTTGGCATGAAGGTGAAAGGGCATGGAAACCCTAACTGGCCAAGGAGTAGCCAATGGTGGCTGAAAAATAGATGTGTTATGAACCATTGAATAGCACTTATACCACTTTTAAATGCCATTTTCGTTTTAGCACATTAATCCATCATTAAGGCACTATTATAAGGGAAATTTTAGGTGAGAGAAAAGGTTTCTGCATTTGTTATTGTTGTATAGGGAGAGGAGAACGAAAAGTTGAGAGTTTGTTGAGGATTGAGTGAGGAAAGGAGCTACATAGAGATAGAATCAAAGGAGGATTATTGGTGATCAAGGGGGAACTCACAACAATTCCAAAATAAGCTAAGGAAACCAGGTTAGGGGAGCTGAACCACGTCTATTTATATTTTTACGCATATCTGTATGTATTATATCATGTACGTGTATGATCTCCCTTTGCTTACATTGAAATTCGAGTTTCTGGAAATTTTCCAAAAACTGCCTGGCGGGTGATGAACCACCATCATTGTTAGAGTGTTGCTGCTTATATTTTGTTTGAGCATGCTTGGGATTGTTTATATGACTAGGGGATGAATGCACATGTTAGGTGTTATAAGGCTTGGAATATTATAGATGGTAATGTCTTTCATTAGGGGTAGTCTAGAATGAGAGCAAATGAGAGCAACCTGTGTGAAGGGTGCTTGAACCTGAACTAAAATCAGTAATGTGCAAGTATTGGTGTAGTGATTGGCGGTACGTGTCCCCCGCCAGGCAATCTAGAAGCGGCAACGCCTAGCAATACGTGTCCCCCGCCAGGCGATTTTGCTGTAGCAGATTGGTGTTATGCTTGCTATGATGTGCGTGATCTACAAGGCTTCTAGGATATCTTAAAGGTCGGCTTGTTGGTGTTCCTTGAGTTGTGGCTCGGAACGTATCCCTTGAGTTGTGGCTCAGGAAAGGGGTTAAGCACGTGGTATTCCTTGAGTTGTGGCTCGAAATAGCATCTCTTGAGTTGTGGCTCCGGATGGCGGATGAACACGAGGAACCCTTGAGTTGTGGCTCGGGTTGGCGAGTGTTACCGGTGTGAGTGTGCTGGTTGTGGCCAGTACGGATGGGTCCAGATAGATTGCCCTCCATAGTAGTTGGCTGACGAGTTTGGTAGTCTTGGGACGTTGCGAACTATGTTCGCATTTGGGAACTCCACCTGGCGCTATGGTGTATGATCCGTAGCAATGATTTCTCGCACGTGCTCTATCGGTTGTGACCGATAGGTATGGCAGCAAGTCACCTCGAAGTAATCACTAGAAGATGTAGAACACGAATAACATGGTGGTGGCCATGTGATGTGATATCAAAGGATGGAATTCCTTTGGTGTGATTGTGTGATTGGTATATGTGGGCCATATATATATGTTTATTTTCTTAGCTCACCCTATATGCTTGTGTTTGGCGATGATCGTGTACGCGGTGCACGGGAGCAGATGATGTTGCAGGTGGATCTGGTGAGACTTAGCAGCAGAGCGGGGAAAACTCATGGGAACAATTTTATAGAGTTTTATCATTTATGGTTTTGGAATAAAGATGTAATCTATTATAAGACTGTTTTGGTATTTTATTGAATTTTGAGAAGATTTGAACTTAGTGTTATCTTTATTATGAAATAAATTCTTTGAAATCCGCATTTTTGGGAAATGGATTTATAATAAATGTGATTTTATTTTCCTATTTTATATTATATTTTTAAACCCGTAATATCCGGTCGGGATGTTACACCTCATATCAAGAGCTATTCTAGCCAGTCGAATTGAAACAGTTGATGAAATCAATCAATCTGTTTTGGAATCAATTCCAGGTGAGCCATTATTCATAATTAACAATTGACTAAATCATCACTAAGGTGTCTCAACTTAATCTGATTCATGTATTTTAGGAGAAAATAAAGAATACCTAAGCTCTGACTGCATAGATACCTCTGAGCCAATAGAAGTTGAAGCATACGATGGTATTACACCAGAATTTCTAAATTCTTTAAGAACATCTGGACTACCAAGCCATAGTATCAAGCTAAAGGTTGGTGCTCCAATTATGCTTTTAAGAAATTTGGATCAATCTCAAGGTTTGTGTAATGGTAGCCGATTAATAGTGACTAAACTTGCAAACCATGTAATCAGTGCAAAGATTATTACTGGAAAATCAAAAGGGACACAAATTTACATTCCACGTATGTCCAAGTCACTATCCCAGTCCCCTTGGCCATTCAAGCTGATTAGAAGACAATTCCCAATCATGTTGTCTTATGCTATGACCATTAACAAATCTCAAGGACAATCTTTAGATTGTGTTAGGCTGTATTTGCCAACACCCGTTTTTAGTCATGGTCAATTATATGTTGCAGCTTCTAGAGTTAAAAGCAAGTCCGGATTAAAGATTTTAGTCCATGACAATGAAAACAAACCTTTGACTACTACCACAAATGTAGTTTTCAAAGAAGTTTTTAACAATGTATGACTGCATTGTATGTTAACATACTTGTATGCCTTTATTTTGTGAAAAATTCCTGTCAGAGACGACTTATGAAAATATCAATCGTTCATTGTGCTGCATTCATATGCTGACTTGGTATCCTATTTTGAGCTTTTGTTTTAATGCATTGCAGTGCATTCATCTGCTGACTTGGTTCCTGTTGTCATGATATACGTTGGTTGATCATATCTTGAATTTACCATTTTATTGCTTGATGAGATGCTTATTTTGCCAGATGCATTAAAATTCTAATCTACCATACACCAAAAAAATAGAACAACATTTAATAAATGCATAGATTCAAGAAACTGATGTTATTACTTATTATTCACAGCAACATAGTTATTTGGCACACCTACCACAATCAGGTCAAAATGGTGCTCATGTACGTTCGTATAATAATTAGTTATCAAAATAATTATTTCTGAAACTTATATTTAGCCCAATTGATACTGAATATAGTCACTAAACACACCACCATAATTATGTCATGGACCTTTCACAACTGTGACGTTATTAATATTTTCAGGTAAACCAAGACTCTAAAACCTATAACTACCCCAATTAATAATGAGTATTTACTAACCAAACCACCATCATTCTCTACCGCACTTCCCACATATTTGACATTATTATTGTTATAAGCTCTACAAATCGTGATCCATTTTCATATATCAAATAGGTATTGTAATTATGGCTATCGACACCTATATTAACTACATCAAATCATGACCTTTCAAATTAGTTTTTCAATTCAGTTTTGTATGATAATATTAACAAATATTATTATCTTTAACTTATTATAGTTTTTATAAATATTTAATATTATACTCAATCTTAATCGTAGACATTCCATTATTAATTTTCATAGTACACATTATTAATTTAATTTAATTTTTTTAGTAAATAATATTCCGAACTGGAATACTTATATTCAATGAACTTGGATGGATTTTTACGTAATAATAGTTATATAAATTTCCAATTTTATTTAGCAATTTCTATTAAGAATAGTTGATTAGCTTTTAATTTTTCTTGCTCTACGTTTCATATAATGCAAAATTTGGTAATATATTATTTTAATTTATTCAAAGTTATTTGATATTCAAATAATCTACCCATTCACAATTTTAATTTGACAATATATATTTTTTATTTATTCAAATCTTTTCTTTACTCTAATAATCTACTTAAAAAAAATATAAAGTACTAAAATGAAATTATTTAACATAGACCAATCAGAAATACAACATATAATTACAATACATACTCCATTTTATATTATATATTCAGGTCTTCATAAACACAGATGCTAACATACCAAAAAAGATTAATATTCACATACAAAATATTAGACAAACATTAATGCCAACATACCAAAAATATTAATGTTGACATATAAAATATTAGACATGTTGAAATAAAGAAAACCAAATAGAAAGACATTGTTCATAGGTCTCATACATTTGTTTTACACACCAAAATAACAACAAACACTTATACATGCTAAATCTTCAGAATTTGGATGACGTTGGTTTGGTCAGTCTGCACCATAAATCGAACACGATCTCTAGCAACCAACCCATTCTCCTTACAGTATTTCTTCCAACCACATGTCAGATAACACTCAGATGAACTCCTGCCTGTCCATCGAATCTTGCAGTTCCAGTATTGTGAATGGTCATTTGTTAGAACATATTTTTTTCTCCTCTTCACCAAGCCTTCTTTCACAAACTTCGCATCTAGATACTACATTGAAAGAAACTGTGTTAACAACATAAATATAAACCAAAATTATAAACTAATAACTACAACTATCAACCATACCAAAGAAGATGATCGAACATCATAAGGACTTAATATTTTCTCACAATCAACAACACCAACTTCAACTTTGTTGCTACCACCATTGTCGAAATCTCTCTTATAATCAATTTCAACTCCTTCCACCGAGAAGATCCTGTGAACAAAGACATTGTTTCCTACATAACTTAAATGTAGGAAACAAGGAGAAACGAACCCATAGTATGCAACATACTGACAAAAACCAAATAATACCATCCTTCCACCCTCATTTGTGTCGACAAATATTTCAAACTTTTTTGTCAAAGGATCGTACAACTTCACCGGATGGTTAAACGAAATTTTTTCCTGACAGAACATTTGGAAGTAATCAGGCAAGATTATCAACAGCTACCAGAACAATCAACAGAAACCATATATTAGTAAAAAAAAACTCCAAATGTACACTAAAAATTCAAAAAAATGACTAAAGTTCCATACCGTGTTTGGAATGAACTGCACTCTAAATGCTTGGAAAAATCTGACTGAGGACAGAGAGTCACATGCTAGACCATTGTTTCTTCTACTAGGATACACAACTTCACTCCAGTCCAGATCGAACAACCTTATGCGAAAGTATCGATCTCCACAGTAAAGGCTACAGACGTAATATACATCGTTTAGCTCATAAAACCACATCAATTGCTCTACCACACGGAACTGTCTCTGAGGAAGAAGAGTTTGTTCAAACTCTATGTTGATCACGTTTCCTTTCGGATCATTGAAAAAATTTGTCCCCAGCAATAGAGATTTGCCCCATTGTTCATAAAATCCTTCTTCGAACTCCAAACACTCCTGTCATACATAAAACCACAACGATCCTTAAAAATAAGAAGTGTATAAAATATAATGGACATGGTTGAAGCAAAGGATGACAGAAAAATTAAAACTTTCGTCCAAAAACTAATTGTATACATCAAACACACAAAACATAAACAAAATCAAACATGCAAACGGACTTACCTCTAAGGGTTCCATCACCATGACAGAGTTCTGGTAGAAATTTGTGAAGCCGAAAGCCTTGGAGGTAGACATTGATCGTCGGAAGGTTCTGTAACTCGTGAGAAAGACTGTTTTTCTTCTTCGTTTCTGAACAAAATAACCTACAGTCTTCAAATCTCCTTTTAACTAAACTAAAGGAAACGTCTATTGCAACTCCAAACGTTCTGACCTTTAGAATAATAAGTTGCAGAATATCAGTCTGAACACGTTGATAAGACAAACCATAATTCCTTTTGCCGCCATTTCTTCATATTCGCATCAATATCTTATTTGGAATTTAATGATATTATTAATTTAAACCAAAAAATAATGTTTTTGATACAATTTGAAATATCTACTAATAGGTTCAATCACCAATTAAAATCTTAATGACATTATATATCAAATTTAATAGTAATGACATCAAATTTAAATTTAGCAATACTTAATAAACTTTTAAATCAATAACATTACAAATATAACCAAAATTAAAAAATTTGAATATAGTACATCAAATTAATTAATTCTTCGTAGTTATAGTAGATTATATTTACTTAATAATTGTAATAATTTCATATACTCAAATTAACAAATCGATCCTTTAAAATCATTTAAATCGAAATAAATAATTTGTAACACCCCATTTAATTAATAACGCTAATTAAAGGAATGTCACGCAGAATAGTATTAGAAACAAAGTCCTGAAGTGTATACATTACTCCTCACGATTATCCAAGAGAAAACCCGAATAAGAAAAGGGCACACTACGATGCCATAACAAAGTATAAAATATAAATCATCAACATTTAGAATTTTAAGCCTAAAGACCAGCAGTACACAGGCCATAACCCTAAAGGAAAGTCCAAGTAAACCTAGATCCAGTCCAAGCAAACTATGCAGCGGAACCTCCATCACCCTGATGATTACACGGAGTTCTCACCTCTACTCACATCAACAAGTTGATGATCATTACAAAAAGAAAAAACCACACCACAGAACATACAACAAACAACAGAAGGGTAAGATAGAGCCAAAATTAGTTTTATCATACAATCAAATATACTTTCACAGTCCAATATACATACATCATCCAAGCATGTTATGACCTTCCAATCAATACACTAAGACTCGACTCGACTCGACTCGACTCATCCGGATACATATAATCTGGTCGGATTCACTGGATGCTTGCACTTGTGGTGGATACCTCTGCTCACCCCCGAGCTATGTGTTACAAGTGTTACAATGAATCAATCCCTCACACACAAGGTTAGCCCTTAAGTGAGTTTCAGGCCTCCTACTACTCTCACCACAAGAGTAAGTTCGCTCTAAGTGAGACTAACTGACTCCTTAGAGTATCAGGATGCAACCTTACCTTGAATCCTTACCAAATTATACAGATGGGGCACCACCATGGACACCCACTAACAGGGGCCATGGAATTACGACCCGACCACTGAAGCACGACCCTGAAATCCCACCTAGAGATCTCAAGGAATTATGCACTAACCCTCGACCAATCATGCTCAAACAATCGAATAATATTTATCATGCAAATAATCTCATATCAACCTTTATAAACCATACTCATTAATATTCAAATGTAGAATCAATACTAACTCATCCTTCCCAAACCATGAATATAGAATTTCATCTCATACCAATACCATGCTACTTTAATTACCAACCATCTCATACATGCCACATGCCAAGCTCATGTTCAACTTATCAATCACAGACCATAAACCATTCTACTCATACCCATTCGCCCAATTCATGCTTTTAAAAGTAATTGAATCAATCCACAAGTTCAAGTTAAAGTAAGGAATTAAAATTCTGCAGTAATTCTCGCTTAAGCTAGAAATTCTTTAAGCTAGACTGATCTCGCTTAAGCTAGACTGGTCTCGCTTAAGCTAGACTGATCTCACTTAAGCTAAAATCTCTCGCTTAAGCTAAACTGACAGCTTTTCACTGGTTTCAACATGTAAGAACACAAAATCCCAAACAACAAAAACTAAAGAAAACACAAACCTGTTGCATAAAATGTTGGCATCATATTTTCATGCTTTAAAAGGGTAAACAAATCATTCATGGGAGCATACAAGTATTTAAACAACTGTGCCGTCAATCTCGCTCAAGCTAAGGAGCTCTCGCTCAAGCGACAGGGGTCCCTCGCTCAAGCGAAAAGCTTTCACCTAAGCGAGATTGAAAATAGAGAGCACTTCAAGTTCTCGCTCAAGCGAGAGGCCTTCGCTCAGGCGAGCACTCGAAACCAAAGGGGGCGAGTTATTGTCATTCTCGCTTAGGCGAGAGCTCCTCGCTTAGGCGAGAGCTTCTCATTTGGGCAAAAAATAGCTCGCTTAGGCGAGCATAGCAGATCTCACCTGCTCTCACGCATGCTAAGCCAAAAATTCATCCACAAACAATACACAAATTATTTTCACACCATCAAAAGCACATCAAATAATCAAGAGCACCCAACAGAACTAGAACAGGCACATTATTTATAAAAGCATAAAAATAAATCCTAGCTTCCCTTACCTAGAAAGGAGCTAATATCGGGCTTCGACTTTTAAACCAACGGGACCGACAGCTCCAAGAGTAGATCTAAGAAGTGAAGACGTGTTGAGTTTAGAGCTAGCTTAACCAAGATTGGGACTAAACCCTAGCAGAGCCTCTGTGGGGTAAAGGAGAGTATGAGAGTACTATTTCTGCAAGAATGACAGAAGTGAGAGGGGTTTGGCTGTCTTAAGGGCCTTGGACACCCTATGGGTCAGTCCTTAGACCCATAAGATTAGGAGCAGCCCTTTAAAAATTAGGGCAGAATAAAAGAGGGTTTTACATAATTTATATACAATAACATTAAATAACAATATGTATTACAACAAATCAAATTACATATTATAGATATACTTAAACCTACCTTACAATTAATTCATCATGAAATATACTAAAAAACATAACATAAAATAATAGTTAATTTCAGCTAATTATATCAATAATATATCCTTAAATCAATCTAATCGATGTATATAATTAAATTAAGTATTTAACTCTTCAAAATATTTTTTTTCCTAATCATTTATTTATAAATAAAAATATAAAAGTCATTTTTTCAACATTACCAAATTTTAAAAGCAAACAAACACGACGGGTCTCCTACTAGTTTTACTTAAAATCTGAACAGTTCAATAATGTCTAAGTACACAATGCAGGGTTTAGAAATTAATTCCTCAAAATTTATTAGTCACTGCGAAACTGGGTTAGGACAAGAGGATAAAGAACTTTTTTCTTTTCTTAAAGTAATTAATATTATTTAATTTTTACTTTTTTTCTAATAAAATTTTAAAAGCATATTTAGTTTTCAGTTTTTTCAAAACAATATTTTTGTCGTTGTGATTAGATAGTATATTAATGTTAGATAAAAAATTATTGGTTTTAGAAAACTGACAAATGTGTCATGAAAATGTATACAATGATTAAAGATACATATAAAACATTATGGGACAAAAAGTGGATTTAAGAAAAGAAAAAAAAAAACTGTACCCTGAAATAGGAAACTGTCCTAAGCAATTTAGTTTCACATTTTACTTCACCATCTAATTGCTCCCTATAATTAAATTGCAAGGTGAACATCTGAAACTCTTCAGCGTATGGACTTAGGTACTTTACATGTCATCCATTTTATTTTTTTTTCATCTCTTTTCAGGTATGAAAATAGTTGGAATGGGTTTCAGAAGAACCTTATACGTTAAACCATTAACTATTTAAGTTTTGTTTTGCCTTGTGTTTAAACTCTTCATTTATAATTAATTATTTTTCTCAGAATTATAATTAGGTCTAAATTAAGAATTTATAATTTTTATCTGATGTAAATTTTTTAATTGTATCAATTATATAAAGTTTATTTAGTTATAATAAAACCAGTAACTTGAATGATATTTTTTGGATTCAATGTGATTATCTCTTGAAAAAAATATTATATTTTTTCAAATAACTCTGTTAGTGATGTTGTACAAGGTTTAAGGGGTGTGTTACGTGGCTTTATAGTCACAACGTCCCATTTAATTAATGAGCATAATTAAAAGAAGCGTCACACAATTATAATATAACAGCGCAGTCCTGGAGTTTAATCATAACACTTTACTATCCAAGGCACACCACGATGTCCAAAAAGAAACAAGTTATACAGTTTACTGGAATCATATAGAAATTTAAAGACGGACAAGTACATGGGTCATAGCCCTAAAGAAAGCCCAAGAAGGACAAGAAGTCGAGCCCAGGAAGACTAAGCAGTGGAATCATCTCTCTCCTGTTGACCACGAGTACCTCTCGCATATGCTCCCATCAAGAAATTGATGATCATCGCAAAGGTAGAAGAATAACATACAAAGCAATCAAACAAGCAAAGGGTAAGCTAGAGCCAACAAGATTTTTATCATGCAATCAAATATACCTTCGTAGTCCAATATACATATATCATCCAAGCATGCTATGACCTTTCAGTCAATCCAATAAGACTCGACTCGAATCATTCGGATACATATAACCTGGTCGGATTCAGCGGATGCTTGCACTTGTGGTAGATACCTCTGCTCACCCCCGACCTAAGTGTTACAAGTGTTACAATGAATCAAATCTCTCACACACAAGGTTAGCCCTTAATGAGTTTCAGGCCTCCTGCTACTCTCACCACAGGAATCAGTCCGCTCTAAGTGAGACTAACAGACTCCTTAGAGTGTCAAGATGCAATCCTTACCTTGAATCCTTACCAAGTTATATAGATGGGGCACCACCATGGACACCCACTAACAAGGGCCCTGGAATTACGTCCCGACCACTAAAGCACGACCCTGAAGTCTCACCTAGAAATTCCAAGGAATTAAGCACTGACTCATACCAAACAAATTCAAACAACCAAATAACATTTCTCATACATGTATATATATTATGCCAACCTTTATAGCCAATTCCTTTCATGTTCCAGGTCAAACCCATTCCAACTCCTCATACTCCATCAATGTATGTAGTATTTCAATTCATCTCATTATCATGCCACTATCATAACCAACCATTCCATGTTCATCACATGCCAAGAGTCATTCAAGTTCATCATTCATAACTCATACACCCTCCCACACATGCATATACCTTTCCCTCATGTCATCATATAATAATCAAATCAAATGCAAGACATACATTCAAGAGTAGGGAAAACGCCAAACCAAAAGCACTCTCGCCCAGCTCTCCGCTCAGGCTGAAGGGCCTCACTCAGGCGAGAAGGACTCTCGCTCAGGTGAGCTCCCTTCGCCAAGGCGAGAGCTCGACACACATAATAGTGACCTCTGCACGTTCTTGCTGAGGCGAGACTCCCCTTGCCTGAGCGAGACGCTCGTTTGTTCAAAACTAAGTTGGTCGCCTGGGCGACCCCTCGCGTAAAAAGGTCTGGGCGAGTCTCTGCTCATCTCGCCTGGGCGAGACAGGCTCGCTTGGGCGATATTATTAAATCTCGCCACTGTTTCCTGCGACAGCCACTCATACGAAACCAAACCAACATGCTAAAACGTTCCAAGCATTCAGAACATCATATCAACCATAGACTCTTAGCACAACAGCAAAACAGTAGGAAAAACGAAATACATGAGTAGGTTCTAGGTTCCCTTACTTGGGATACGCTAGTATAGGACCTTAACAGCAAACACGAATACCACGACTTTAGGAGTATGCTTAGGAACTGGAAAATAACGGAGCAGATTACAAGATAAGCTCACTATAGAATCCTAGCTAGGGAAAACGCGAAGAAAGCACAGAAGAGATTAAGAGTATGAGTTGGAAGGGACTTACGAAAAGTGGAAAACTGGTTCGAGCTCCCTTGATGAGAAACAACGACTAAAACCTAGCAGAGCTCTCTTGGAACAACAGGAGTGACAGCTCATTCTGTGAATGAGTGAAAGTGGGATCGTTAGGGCAAACTTAGGACTCAATTTTATCCTTTAGGCCAGCCCTTAGGCCCATTAGATTTTGGGGTAGCTCTTTTTGTTAAAGGTATTATAAAATATAGGGCATTACATTCTCCCCAACAACAAAATTTTCGACCTCCAAAATAAAGACTCGCCAGACAAACATATGTGAATGTGATTTTCTCATGTCCTCCTCTAACTCCCAAGTCGAGTCACCTGTCCTCCAATCCCAGATGACTTTGACAAGGCTGACTGTCTTTCCTCGGCGTTCCTCAACTTTGCTATCCTCTAAAGCGATGGGGGGTACTTCCACAGTAAGATAAGGTTTGCCAACTGAGGGGGTAAAGTTATCTCAAAAGCCACCGGCCCAATCCTCCTCGTGATCTGATAGGGGTCAAGGAACTTAGGAGAAAGCTTTCTTGAGCGGAGAGCCCTTCCCACGCTAGTGGTTCGGGTCACCCTCAAGAACACATGATCACCAGCTGCGAACTTCAAGGGCCTCCTCCTAAGGTCCGCATGAGCCTTCTGCCTACTCTGAGAGGCTTGCATCCTATCCCTCACCATCCTCACCTTCTCAGTAGTCTGTTCCAACAACTCTGGCCCAACAAGCACTACTTCCCCATCCTGATACCAACATAGGGGAGTCCTACACTTCCTACCATAAAGAGTCTCATATGGCTCCATGCCAATACTCGTGTGAAAGCTGTTGTTGTAGGTGAACTCTATCAAAGGCCTTCATCCCAAGCACCCAGGTGCTCCAAAATGCATGTTCTCAACAAATCCTCCAACAATTGTATCGTCCTCTCAGACTGGCCATCGGTCTGAGGATGATAAGTTGAACTCATGGTGAGCTTGCTACCCATAGCACTCTGTAGCGTCTACCAAAATCGAGACGTGAACCACGGATCCCTGACTAATACAATGCTCGAAGGCATCCCATGCAATCTCACAATCTCTTTAATATACAACTGGGCCAACTTGACCATGGACATCCTCAAGTTCATCGCCAAGAAATGAGCATTCTTGGTCAGTTGGTCCATTATAACCCAGATTGTATCATACCCCCTAAAAGTCCGTGGCAAATGGGTCACAAAATCCATAGAGATGTTGTCCCATTTCCACACTGGTATTTCCAAGGGTTGTAGATTCCCACCGGGTCTTTGATGCTCCACCTTCGCCTTTTGACATGTTAAAGAGGTTGATACGAACTGAGCAACATCCCTCTTCATTCCCTGCTACCATAAGGTTTCCTTAAAATTCCGCTACATCTTTGTCATGCTAGGATACAGACTAAGATGACTCTTGTGTCCTTCCTCTAGAATTAGCTTCTTCACCTCAGCATCATCAGGCACACACACCCTGCCTTGGAACCTCAATATGCCATCCTTACCCAAAGCAAAGTCTCTAGCCTCATCTGACCCAAGCTGTTCTCTGACCTTGTTCAGACTGGCATCCAACAACTGTCTCTCCCTAACCGAGCTCAAGAAGTCACTAGATATAGTAAGGGTACTACATCTAATGAACTCAGACCCTAACTCAACATGTAACTTCATATCTCGAAATTTCTCGAGTAGCTCCACTTCCTTAATCATAAGGTGAGCAATATGTACAGTCTTCCAACTCAGAGCATCTGCCACTATGTTCGCCTTCCCCGGATGATATAGCAGTTCAAATTCATAGTCTTTCAAGAACTCCATCCACCTCCTCTGTCTCATGTTCAGCTCATTCTGATCAAATAGGTCACTGAACACGCAAAAACTGAGCACCATAAAGATAGTGCCTCCAGATCTTCAAACACTATGACTGGCAACTCTAAGTCATGAGTGGGGTAGTTACGCTCATGCACCTTAAGTTGTCTCGAAGCATACGCCACTACCTTTTTTTCTTGCATCAAAACACAACCAAGTCCCAGATGGGAGGCGTCGCAATAAACTTCAAAAGGTTTCCCAACATCTCGAATTACCAATATGGAAGCACTGGTCAACCTCCGCTTCAGCTCTTGAAAGCTTTCCTCACACTTATCTGTCCATGTGAAGAGCTGGTCCTTCCATGTGAGTTGTGTCAAAGGCGCCACTATCTTGGAGAATGCTTCTATGAATCTCCTATGATAGCCAGCTAGACCCATGAAGCTTCTTATATCTGTTGTACACTTGGGACTTTCCCACTTAACCACTGCCTCAACTTTCGCTGGATCCACTACAATTCCCTGTGCAGATATCACGTGCCCCAAAAACTGAACTTCATCCATCCAGAACTCGCATTTGGACAACTTGGCATACAATTGCTTCTCCCTTAGGACACTAAGCACCAATCTCGGATGTTCAGCATGCTCCTCCTAAGTCTTAGAATAGATAAGAATGTCGTCTATGAAGACCACGATGAAATTATCTAGGAACGGTCGGAAAATCCTATTCATATAGTCCATGAACACTGCTGGAGCATTGGTCACACCAAAAGGCATAACCACGTACTCATAGTGTCCATACCGGGACCTGAATGCCGTCTTCTGCACATCATCAGCATTTACCAAAATTTGATGGTATCCCGACCGCAGATCAATCTTTGAAAACACTGATGACCCATGCAACTGATCCATCAAGTCATCAATTCTCGGGAGAGGATACTTGTTCTTGATCGTCATTTGTTTAGCTGCTTGTAGTCCACACATAGACGTGAACTCCCATCTTTCTTCTTCACCAACAGCACTGGTGCTCCCCAAGGCGAAGTGCTGGGTCAGATAAACTTCTTCTCCATCAGCTCCTCAATCTGTTTCTTGAGTTCCACCAACTCCGCCGGAGCCATAGTATGGAGCCATCGATACTCGGCCGGTTCCTGGTACTAAATCGATAAAGAACTCCACCTCTCTATGGGGAGGCAACCCTAGCACTTCATCCGGAAATACATCCTCCAACTCATGCACGATTGGTATAACTGACGTCCTCTCCTCTTTCTCCACCTCCAGATGTGTGAAGATTATGTTACACTTTGCACCCCCTTGTAGTTCCTTCACAACTCCTTGAGATGTTAACAACTCAAGTTCCTCTGAGTTGGGGAAAAGCAACTTCTTCTCTCGACAATCTATAAGAATGCGATTGGCAAAGAGCCAATCCATCCCCAAGATCACCTCTAACTCCTGCAAAGGTAGCCAGATCAGATTTACTTTGTACCTGCGTCCCTCTACCTCCACCGGACACCAAGCACACAAGGACGACGTCCTGACCAGACCCGACGCTGGAGTAGATACCACAAGCTCACACTGCAGCTTGCGCACCCGCAGACCTAGACGCTCCACACAAGTAATTGACAAAAAGGAGTGTGTTGCTCCAAAGTCATAAAGATTCACCAGCAATCATGCATCGACCCATAATAAGATTACCTAAGTCTGCAGCCTCCGCTCCTGACATGGCATAGACTTTGCCCGTCGCATGAGGCTTGTTGCCTTTGTCCCTCCGTTGATGCTGGTGAGGAGTCTGAACTTGAGGACGTGTCGTTGCCCTAGCAAGGTTGGGGCAATCCTTCCCAAAGTGGCATTCCTTGCCACAGTTGTTGCACTGGCGGTAACCCTCCATATGTGGGCAGGCACTCCTCAGTTGAGGGCCTCCACATATATAGCACTGTACCCGACCCTGCTGAGGAGGAAAGCTCCTAGACCCCTAGGGTTGATGGTGAGGTCTGTCATATGGTCTCCTCCGCTCCTCATGTCTGGGCTTGGACCTAGATGGTCCACCTATTCTCTGTGGTTGCTACGGTTGTTGTGGTCGTTGACCTTCCACCTCACGCTTCATCTTCTCCATAACTCTGGCCTTCTCCACTAGAGCAGCGAAATCCTTGATGGACAAGGGAGCCACCATCAAGCGGATGTCACCACGGAGACCATTCTCAAACTTACAGCATCTCCACTCCTCATCAAGTGGCAGTGTATAGAAGTGGCTGAGGTGCTTGAATCTCTCAACATACTCTACCACGATCTTCCCTCCCTAAGTCAACTAGAGGAATTCCACCTCCTTGGCGTATCGGATGCTGTCTGGAAAATACTCAGAGAGGAATTTCTTCCTAAATGCCTCCCATGTCACCGACTCATCTCTCTCCTCTAGGATAGATTTGGTGTTGATCCACCAATGTTCCGCCTCTCCTGTGAGCATATACACTTAGAACGCCAGCTTGTTCTCCGCGGGAGACATTTTCGCATCATAGATGCGCTCTAGGTCCTTCAGCCATTGGTCTGCGGCATCAGGACTAGTCTTCCTATCAAACTTCGCTGGGTAATGCTTCAGAAAATCTTCTAAACTCCACTCCCTGGCTGTAGGTCGCGACTTAAGACCAAAAGCAGGTGCAGCTGTCCTGGTCTCCTCCAGTTGGCGGAGCGCTTCCATATGCTGCCTATGTGCATCCTCAGCAGCAACTCGTGGAGCCTCCATCTGTTGCATCACTACTTGCTGCTGCTCAAGCAACACCGCCTGTCGCTGCATCGATGCCTCACGCTGCTCCATCATAGGCGTACTTTGCTATGTCATAGCTGCTACCATTGCCTCGATTGCTCTAGCGATATCTGGCACATCGCCCTGAGAGGGTTGCGGAGTCCTACGAGATGGTGCCATTCTTCACTGGCACACATGAAATCACTTGGATAGGTTTGATAAGATAGAAATTTAACTAAGAACACTTAGAAGACACAGAGAAAGCTAAGCGGACATCCAAGTCCATAGACCTAAGGAATGACCGCTCTGATACCATAAATGTAATGTCCCATTTAATTAATGAGCATAATTAAAAGAAGTGTCACACAATTATAATATAACAGCGCAGTCCTGGAGTTTAATCATAACACCTTACTATCCAAGGCACACCACGATGCCCAAAAAGAAACAAGTTATACAGTTTACTGGAATTATATAGAAATTTAAAGACGGACAAGTACATGGGTCGTAGCCCTAAAGAAAGCCCAAGAGGGACAGGAAGTCCAGCCCAAGAAGACTAAGCAGCGGAATCATCTCTCCCCTGTTGACCACAAGTACCTCTCGCATCTGCTCCCATCAAGAAATTGATGATCATCGCAAAGGTAGAAGAACAACATACAAAGCAACCAAACAAGCAAAGGGTAAGCTAGAGCCAACAAGATTTTTATCATGCAATCAAATATACCTTCATAGTCCAATATACATATATCATCCAAGCATGTTATGACCTTTCAATCAATACACTAAGACTCGACTCGACTCATCCGGATACATATAACCTGGTCGGATTTAGCGGATACTTGCACTTGTGTTGGATACCTCTGCTCACCTTCGAGCTAACTGTTACAAGTGTTACAATGAATCAATTCCCTCACACACAAGGTTAGCTCTTAATGAGTTTCAGGCCTCCTACTACTCTCACCACAAGAGTCAGTCCGCTCTAAGTGAGACTAACTGACTCCTTAGAGTGTCAAGATGCAATCCTTATCTTGAATCCTTTCCAAGTTATATAGATGGGGCACCACCATGGACACCCACTAACAAGGGCCGTGGAATTACGTCTCAACCACTGAAGCACGACCTTGAGGTCTCACCTAGAAACTCCAAGGAATTACACACTGACTCATACCAAACATATTCAAACAGCCAAGTAACATTTCTCATACATGTATATATATTATGCCAACCTTTATAGCCAATTCCTTTCATGTTCCAGGTCAAACCCATTCCAACTCCTCATACTTCATCCATGTATGTAGTAATTCAATTCATCTCATTATCATGCCACTATCATAACCAACCATTCCATGTTCATCACATGCCAAGAGTCATTCAAGTTCATCATTCATAACTCATACACCCTCCCACACATGCATATTCTTTTCCCTCATGTCATCATATAATAATCAAATCAAATGCAAGTCATACATTCAAGAGTAGGGAAAACGCCAAACCAAAAGCACTCTCGCCTAGATTTTCGCTCAGGCTAAAGGGCCTCGCTCAGGCGAGAAGGACTCTCGCTCAGGCGAGAGCTCAACACACATAACAGTGACCTTTGCGCGTTCTTGCTTAGGCGTGACTCCCCTCGCCTGAGCGAGACGCTCATTCGCTTAAAACTGAGCTGGTCGCCTGGGCGACCCCTCGCGTAAAAAGGTCTGGGCGAGTCTCTACTCATCTCGCCTAGGTGAGACAGGCTTGCTTGGGCGAGATTATCAGATCTCGCCACTATTTCCTGTGACAACCACTCACACGAAACCAAACCAACATGCTAAAACGTTCCAAGCATTCAGAACATCATATCAACCATAGACTCTTAGCACAACAGCAAAACAGTAGGAAAAACGAAATATATGAGTAGGTTCTAGCTTCCCTTACCTGGGATACACTAGTATAGGACCTCAACCACAAACACGAACAACACGGCTTTAGGAGTATGCTTAGGAACTAGAAAACAATGGAGCAGATTACAAGATAAGCTCACTACAGAATCCTAGCTAGGGAAAACGCGAAGAAAGCACAGAAGAGAGTAAGAGTATGAGTTGGAAGGGACTTACGAGAAGCTGAAAACTAGTTCGAGCTCCCTTGATGAGAAACAACGGCTGAACCCTAGCAGAGCTCTCTTGGAATAATAGGAGTGATGGCTTATTCTGTGAATGAGTGAAAGTGGGATCGTTAGGGCAAACTTAGGACTCAGTTTTATTCTTTGGGTCAGCCCTTAGGCCCATTAGATTTTTGGGCAGCCCTTTTTGTTAAAGGTATTATAAAATATAGGGCCTTACACTTTAGGGTAGGTAAGCTAAATTAACATAATATCATCCAAGTCAATTTTTGGGAAGATAAACATAATTAACATCCAAGTCTCGTGTTGTTAATGAGATATTTTCTTGTAGTAAGAATTGCCTCATGGTCAATGGCGGATCTTAATCAAAAAGTTTGAACGGACCAAAATACTATACTCAAATTTTATATTTTTAATTATTATTACTAATATAACAAAAGTATATATAATTTAGTATTGAATTTCTTGTATGTTTTTCTTTAAAAAATTATAGTTTTGAAGTTGTATTTGATATGATATTTATTTTAAATAAGTTTTTTTAATTTCATTTCTTTCCCTGAATATTCTCATATTTGAGAACATTTTATTATCATAAGTTCTAAAAAATTAATATGAAACATTCCGCCTATAATTCAAAAGAATTTATATGAAACTTTCCACTTATAAGTCTTTGAATCTTAAGAAATTATTCTCTAATTCAACAATTGAATTCTTAGTATCATTCTTGAAAAAATGTAAAGTAAATTTGTATTGTTTTTATCTTCAAAGGTATCTTCCCTTTTATCACTTTCAAAAAAAAAAATCTGTTATTTTATTTTTCATCAATATACCTATTTAAAAATGAAGACTAAAAAATAATTTATCAAAATCTAATCAAAAATTAAGAAACATAATTACTAAAAAAATGATAATGAAGTCACATTTATGATACCTATATGAAAAAACATATAGTACATAACCTTTTTTTTTATATTCATAAAAAAAAAAATATACAAAAAACTCATAAAGAGAATAAAAAACTAAATATCAAACTAATATTTTCCTATCAAAAGAAAGGAGGGAGTTACATTTTTTATCTTAGAAGAGAACGAATGAGAACTAAGAACGAGAGAATAAATTTATATCGAACTTTCTATTTCTTTTTTAAAACAAAAAACAAAAAGAAGAGATTCAAGACTAATAAATGAATACAATACGTGAAAAACTTAAAATGAGAGAGAACAAAAAAAATATCTCAATAAATTTTATTGTAATATTTCACTACTTTGAAGGTTTAAACTTTATTTACATTAACTTATAAACAATGTTTCTTGTTTTATGAATGTTATATATTTATAAACAAATATCAAAATTTTAGAATTTTTGTTTTTTATATCATAATGTTTTAGGAATTGTGCAATGCAAAAGTGTAACAAATAAAATTAAAGGAATTTGAAACATCAATAAATAATGAATTGCATTGGAGAGGTAAAATACACTAAGAAGGGTTTTTAGTACTGTCACAATACAAAGAATTTAAAATCGCTAGCCACTACCAGAACTATGTGTAAATAAAATACCAAGAGTTTCATAACTATCGGTAAATAATAGGGGTTCCAAAATTGCCAGTAAATAACATGGGTTCCAAAACCACCGAGAAATAATAGTAGTTCCAGAATTGTCAGTAAATATTGCTTTATCAGGGAGTTAGTCAAAATCGCTGGTAATTTATTAACGACGATGGTTTTTTCAGGAAAAAAAAGTAAATTGTGGGTAACTCTCTTAGTAGGGTTTAAAACCTCCAATAACACCAAAAGTAACCTGCAATAAAAATTATCTATCTTGTAGGAACGTATGATTGTAGCATAGCATATTACATGAATAAAAATATTTTATATTAATTTTGAATTTTATAGAAAGAAAATGATACAAATATTAATTTGATATTATTTTGATATTATTTTCTAATTCTAATATATTTTAATTAAATATTTATTGAAAATGCAATGCACATTTTTACTTTTTTCTTTAAAAAAATTGTTTTATAATGTGTCAAAAAATAAATGTTTTTATTTTACACTATTTTTGGGTCAGCAAGAATAAATAATTTTATTATCATTCAAAATTTTAATATCAAAATTAGTATGTAAAACATAAATGGCAACAAATTGTGTTGCTAATGTCTTTCTGAATAAATGAGAAAGAAAAGTGTAACTATTGATCGTACTAATGTGAGTATATAGCTATATATGTTACTAAATAATAACAACTATGCAGCTAGAATAAGAAACATATAATTGGTCTAAAAAAAATCTAATAATAAAGTGAAATGTACAATTTATTTAAAATTGAAGCTCTTACAAAAGGAATTAAAATAGATTGAAAAATTCCTCTAAATCAAACTTTAAGATGCTTCCAAGAAATTACTTAGTTGATAGAAAGAGAAAATTTTAGGGTGTTAGATTACACCAGCTACACATCTTGGACATTATACTAAGAATAGTCACCATACAACATTTTCCACATTCAGAAGTTGTTAATGTCTCCTTATTCAGCCAAAAATTTGATGTTATGAAAACGAAAAGCCAAATGTTGTTTTGGTTTGAAGATGGCTTAAAATGTCCTTGATTTTGCACATAAACTTTTGTAAACAATAAATTTATTATTCCTTGGTGGGATTTAGTTTGATCACGTGCAATATCTACTTAGTAATAATAATGAAAGGATGAAACTTCTCCAGTGGTGACAAAAAAATAAGGAAAAGATTCTCTCTAGACGCAAAATATTGAATGAGATACTGACCATTCATTGCTTTTAATATTTCTTAAATTTAAAAAGTAGAAGAAAAATATATATCAGGAGATTTATTAGACACTTTTTATTTCTACTGATAGGAATACCGCTGAAGGTTTTACTAGTTTCTTCTTGAGATTAGGCTTGAGTGTAGTAAAAATAATATAGATATGTAACAGTTTTTTTTTTTTTTTATTATTTACACTTGAGACCGAGGGTTATAATTTTTCAGAAATTATTCGGATCTCTTTTGAATATTTTGTAAGTGAAGATTGACATCATATTTGAGTTATTTTTTTAAAATAACTAAATAAAAATAATAGTTAATATAATTAATAAATCAAGAGTTAGAAGAGGATCAGGATGTAGAACCAGATTTAGATTATACGAGAATAAACTATTATAAATAGGGTTTGAGCATAGAGTTGTCAAAATGGATAATCCGATCCAATCCGGCTTTAATTATGGGTTGATGATTTAGTAAATTAACCCAACCCAACTTACTTTTTATTGAGCCAAAAAAATTCAAACCTGGTCCGGCCCATCTCGAGTTGGTGGGTTAAACAGGTTGACTCACGGGTTCACTTAAGTAAAAGAAAATACAATTTTTTTTTCAGTCAAAACTAAATTGTAATTCCAATTAAAATCTAAATAAATTTTAATACAATCCAAATACAAACCAAAATAAAAAATACAAGTTATTTATGTTTTGGCTAAAAAAAAAAACAACCTAACATAACTCAAATGTAAAGTCCAACTTAATAAAAAAACACATGTGTGACCCTTTTATCTATGGGTTGGTGAGCCAACGGGTTCAATCCGGACAAGCCGAGTTCTAGATGAACTGGGTCAAAAATCAATCCATATTGAAATTTGTAAAAAAAATTCTATTCAACCCACCCCGAACCCGTGGTGAGCCTGATTGACTCGCGGATTACAATCCATTTTAACATCTCTAAGTAAACACAAGATTCACATACTTAATATTCTTGTTCGAAAATTTCCTAAACCTCTTAAGTACAACATTTTGATGTCAATGGAAGGTTCCTGTAAAACACTTTTTAACGTCTTTTTCTTCGTATTGAACTCATGATAAACAAAATATTTACCGAGATAATAATAAGTTATTATTAAAATATGATTGAGATATTATTATTATTATTATGGAAATTTATTTTATTATTGACTAGGAGATATATTCTTAACTTATTTATTGACATAATTATGATTATGATTTTATTTATATCATCAACGATGTTTGTAATATGTATTTATATTTATATGGTTGACTTTATGAATAATGGGAATGAGTTTTCTTGTTCAAAAACTTATTAGTTATAGAAAAACCTTGTGATTTATTTTTATCTACTTCAACATGTATTAATGTCTTTGTCATCAATTAGAATTATTATAATATTGGGTGGATACATGTTTAATAAGTTTGTGGTGAAATAAATCAACTCGATGCGAATTACCTCTCAAAATGTGAAAGTGGACTCAATTCACTAAATTCTATTTTTATTGCAATCAGGAATTTATACATTTCTGTTTTAACAGACATATTTTTGTATTTTTTGTGTATGAAGATGGAATAACGTGTGATGAAAAGGCAAAATAAAAAAAAGGAGAAGATGCAAGTGAAGATGAAATGTAACCTGAACAACTGGTAATGTATATTGCAAGAACGTAAATTTGTGTACATTTTTTAGAAACTAAATTACCAACGGTAAGAGACACTCTGATAAAGAAAATATGCACATGATTAAACAAATACATGATTATATATGTTTCAAATCATATGAGTTTCTCTTTCAAGATACAACAATCCGTTAGATCGATCAAATGCAACGAATGATCTCCGAACCTTATGAACACCAATGTCTTAAATATAATATAAAGAAGAAAAGAAGAACACATCGGATAAAACTATAGTGTTTGTTATTCTTTGTCATTGTATCTTTCTTCATGCACCTAAGTCGTATTTATAGGTAGAAACGAGAGACAAAAGAATAAATTGTAATAAAAATATAGTCATACAAGAATATGTAATTTTAGATGAGGTTTATTTCTTGAGGTTATAATAACCTCCGGTAAATAATAGTAAATAATAGGTATGGTGGAGGTTTT
The DNA here is from genome assembly GCF_037176805.1 of Vigna unguiculata. Lineage (NCBI taxonomy): Eukaryota > Viridiplantae > Streptophyta > Magnoliopsida > Fabales > Fabaceae > Vigna > Vigna unguiculata. The sequence continues at coordinate 27,089,804 of NC_140800.1, read as the reverse complement.
GAAAACCGTATTTAAGTATCAGGGGTTTTTTTATGAACCCCTGGAAAATTTTTATCTTACCTTATCTTTTTATTTCTCACCCTTTTTTCTAATTTTTAGTTAGATTATTCAGATTTTCTCCCTTTCTCACTAAGTCAATCTAGAGGAAGAAAATGCAGTCTTCCCGTGCCTCCATCGTTTTTGGTTCAAGTTCAAGGTAACCAAGATCTTTTCTCTCAAAATGTCGTCTCCTTATTTTTGTTGTTCTTTCGATTTCATTTCCCTTTGTCTCATTTCAATTTTGATTTCGTTTTCGTTTCCATGCTGCTATCGATTTGGTTTCCTTCTTTTCATCTCCTTTACTCATGCCCTAGGTCACTGATTACTTTGCCACCATCAAGTAGTAGCGTTGATCGTGCCACAGTTACCGGAACCAGAGTGTGATTCCATAGCCACCGCAACCATCGTAACAGTGTAATCCCTACTTTTGTTCAGGTACTCCTCTTTGCAGCTCCATCTTAGATTTTGTTCTTAAGTTTCACCACTTCGCCATTTTTTCTTTTCCAACTTTTCCTTTCTTTGCTGAGATAACTCGGTAGGTTATTCCCTTTCTTTGTTGTATGCCTTCACACCTCTTTCTCCCTAAATACTTATCATTCACATTTCTAAATATAAGTGATATAAGTTAAACCAACACTTGTAAAAAATAATATTTCATTAATTTACTCTAGATTTTCCAGAATAATTAATCTTTATTCTGTGTAGAGTAACTTTCCAGAAAAAAAAAAATTGTGTAGAGTAATTTGTCTTTTATAAAAGTATCCCGAGAAAATGAAGTTATGGCTAATTCTGTTTTAATATTGTTTGGAGGAGAAGATTCCAAAATGAGGAAACTGAATGATATAAATATGTCCTTGAAATGGCTTCCACCTCACTACACGTAATTGTGTTTATACTTTGTTATAATTGATTTTTATTTTTTGCCAAGTTGAAAAACTAAAGTTTCAAATTTCATGTGACAATCTGTTGATAAGGACTTGATTTTAATGTCTAATTGCTTTTGATAAATAATGTTGTTATCTCACTTACATGGCAGCAGCACCTTGTCCAAGATTCAACCATGTGGCAGCTCTTTATGATGGTAAAATTCTATTTATATTTATATAGATTTTGTTTCATGAACGTCAATGCAATAACGTGTGGAGTTTTAATTTTTAATATGAAAATTGGCCTTACAATGTTATTGCAGACAACTAACTTTGGTAAACCTATTCCTATAGGCCTAGTCTTAGAATATGGAGTGATAATGACTATTTCTTTCCACTAACAAAATGAATGGAAGCTGTTTGGTAGGTAGGAATCAATTACCGAAGAATGAAGATGTACTTCTCCAATATCTACATTATTTTTTAAGTCATTTTTATAACCTGTGAAGATATTTTTGTCTCCTTGCAATTATACTCTCATTTTTTAGGCTCTCTCTATAGTTTATAGTTTTCCCTTTACTGCTTTGAAGATTGTCTCAACCCTGGAAGATGGCCTTGTTTAAAGCTCATTAGTAACTCACCAAAATTAGTGTGGTAAACCTCTTTTATGTAAATAGAAAGAATCCAAAGAATGAAATGACCTGAGTATAAATCTCATGAAATTTTGGGGTTTTGATTCCTAAAAGAACCAACAATATTAATATTATTTTTAAACCAAGAATGGTCCTTTTACTTGCGTTTCATTTCACAAGCATAAGCAAGTGATTCTCAATATCTTTATTATTTTCATTATATACACAAACTGTAACAAGAACAAGAAGCTTATTTGTCCATGACATAATCTATCTGAGGATGGAAACTTCTGTTGGCACTTTGAATGAGAAAAAATGATCATTTTTTAATATGTGAAGTTGTCATTGCATTTTGATGCACATAAGGAAAGCCTTGAGAAGCCCTTGACACATGAAAAATTTTGCTTTTTAAATGAACCTAAGAAGATTACTTAAGCATAAAGACAATAACATGGCTTTTGTGTTTCTTTCTGCCCATATTTCCTCCGGTGGCATCTTTGTGTTTCCAAACTGTGAGGCAGGAACCAAAATGATTTGCGGATCCTTTACATTTAATAATAAAAGCTTTTGCTATGCTCTAATGTTTTAAAGTTGTTTCAGGTTGGGTCAAATTCTCCTAGGAATTCTTACTTCTTCCCAAAACTTTTTTTATACTTTTCTCATACCTTTTAAATCTATAGGAGGCGAATGGACACAAAGAGTCAACCATTGTTGCAGCAGCAACAGCAGGATGTAGTTCCATTACAAGACAGTTACATGCAAATTTGTTACTGTTAGATCAAATCTCTATTTGTTTTGCTAGTAATTCTATTATCAAGTATACCTTTGCCAACTTCATTAAAACTGTTTAAATCTTGAATATTTGATTATCTTGTCACTCATGAATTTGTTTGCTAATTTCCAGAATTGGTAGTTTGCTAAACAAGAACACAACCCAAGAACCTACATTTGATAGGATAATTATTGTCTACAGGTAGTGTTTAATTGCATCTCTGATCTCTACTATGTTAGTTTGTAAAATGAAATTATTTGATTGTATTATGGACTGAAAGTTATATACCCGTTAAAAGAAATAATAAAAAGTTTGATGAAAATTATCCCTCTTTGTAAATAGTTATCAATCTTTCCTTGCATTTCTTATCTATATGCTTGCTATTTTGAGAGTATTTTTTTTCATTTAAGACAATGATAGCTATAAACTTGTTTTTTTTATCATCTTAAGAAATACTTAAAAGATTATTTTGAAAAATCTCAAATAAGTTTATTATGAAAAAAACTATTCTTTCATTCTATTACTCATCCTTTCTCATCTACAGCTTTTAGTTTCCTCTGCTATAAGAGCAGAACTATCAAATTATGAAAAACATATTTTGTTTAATTAAATTTCTAGTTTTAGTTTGAGTAGAAGTTTAGCTTTAAAAACTTTTAATTTAAACCATATTTTATATAATACTAATTTATATGTTTCAAACGATTATGATAACTTTCAAAGTTTTGTCCACTTGTTTCAAAGAATATTATAGTAATGCCTTTATCACACAACCATGTAATACGATGTTGACAATTTTCATGAATGTGAGCCATTTGAACAACAAAACCTAGAAATATTATTTTCTAATGAGGATGGAAATATACAACTAGCAAGGTTTTTTTTTTTTTCGTTTTTCAATTGTTGAGTCATTTTACTAATTCATCTTAAATTATTATCCTTCATTGTTTAATTTGATGTGTTTATCTTATTTGTAGACCACCTGAAGATGAAGAAAATATCAACCAAGAAGAAAATGTCAACCAATAAATCTTCTACATGGGGACATGTAGTTACATCATCAATCTCATTCAGGTAATTATGATCACTTAAAACCATGAACTATTATGATATCTCCGTTTTAATCTGCTCAAAACAGTTAGATGAGAGTTAAGGTTCGAATCCATGTAAGCATGTGTTTCATGTCAAATAGGTTATATTCTGAAGTATTCCTTGAAACAAGGAATGAAATGCTACTTTATGATAAATTAGAAAACAACACTGATTTTCTTTTAAATGATTGTATATGTCTAATAAATTTTCTCTATTGACTTTATTTTTGCATATTTTTTATAATTCTTTCCAACAGAAAGACAAACAGGAAGGATAGGAGAAATAAAATTGGTAGCTATCAGATCTTATAATCATGCAATGCGTATAATTAAGAAGCATCCATGGTTTTGAACTACTACATATCATTATTTTTTTGAGAATTGATTTAGTTTACCTATCAGTTGGAACAAGCAATATGTGGCTGTCCACATTCACTACACGGAAACCATAATTTGTCATATAATAATCAATGTCTCTCAATCACATCTTCCTATTTGCTTTCTTGTTTTGCAAATTAGAATTTTGATGTCTTCAAACTCAATCTTCAATCATTAGCATCACTGGATAGTTATGATGTAGTGGTTTTCTAAAATACGTGTGTGGGTGAACTTCTCCTAAAATTCAGAGAATTTGTGGTCTCCGTACTTCTGATTAGGAGTCTCTTCAATGTTTTTTCTATATATAATCATATCCATATGGATTAGGGTTTATTAGTAGTATTAAAATTTTTGTTACTTTTAATAAAAAGGATGTCTTCATACATTTTTTTTAATTGACAATATATCATATTTCCATTGGTTTGATATTTTTATTGATCTAGTTTTGACTTGAAGACTGATTTGACCTATAAGCTGTTTTTCCTAATTTTCTAGCTTTTAGACTTTCACTATTTTTTCCAGAGACAATTTTTTCCTAAGTTGGTGATAACAAGAGTCATTTACGATCACATAAGCCTTTGCAAGTAGCCAAATATAAGCTTCAACTCCTTGGTTTTCCGGAAGATAAACATTGCTAATAGGACCAAAGTTATCACCCTGAGGATGTGGTTTGCTTAGCTCAATGGCCAGTGGCTTTAATGTTCCATTATCTTGTAAGAAAATGATGGTCCTGGTAGCATAGGCCTTTGTCTCTGTTGTTCTCCATCAGTACGAAATAGTTCACTAAACAATGGTATAGGACTAATCCTACTAAGTGCAGTAGGCAACTAAATTCCACCATCATAGAGTCCACAAACATCATCAAAGCTAGTAAACTCAGGTTGGTTGAATTGTAGTCTAAGTGCAGATTGTAACTTAGGTATCACATTTTGAGATGCAGATTTAAGAATATAAACAAGGAAATCTGATGACTTCAAGTGACCAAATGATTCATCCCTTGGAAGATATACAGAGTCACTGCGACTCTCACTTTTAGGATCTGTTCAGAAACGTAATACCAGAATTAACAACAGTAATTTTAGAACTAGTACAATAATAAGCGTTGTATGTTTGTTTCCCAACTCTCAACTCTGGCAAAGCAAATTGATATTGTAAAAACTTCCAAAACTTTCTCCATCGAAGTAGAACACTACTATAGGTGTTGTTGTATCAGTTTTGCTAAAATTTCATACAATAAATTTGAAAAGAAGAGGGCTGAAAAACTGTATTGAATCTTAGAGTGTGTAGACATTTGGTATTGGAAATATATTATAAATGATAATCTAATGAGGTGATATAGGTAATTATTAGCATGTGGTCTAAATAGAACATTGTGGACGTGTTAGGGGTTTGGGTTTGGGTCCTTGCCCATCTAAAGTGTTTGGCTCCAAGGGTTATTCATATAATGGAACATCTTCAAGTTATCCTTCTAATGTTCAGTTACAAAATCAGGTTAATTTTTTAGTTTTGATCATGATGTAGTACTTTTATCAAATTTGACGTTTGAATATATTTGGTATAAATACACATTTGGTACCCAAACTTTTTCGGAAAGTTCAATGTGGTACCGAACTTTAGGAATGTTCAATTTGGTACCCCAATTTTCTAAAGAAGTTCAATTTGGTCCTCTCCGTTAAGTTGAAGTTAACACCGTGTCCGTACAGGACACGTGTCAAGCCATGAAATTTCTTCTTTTTTTTTTAATTTTTTTTTTCAAAAAAATTATTTTTTTTTCAAAAAAATTAATTTTTTTTTCAAAAAATTTAAAAAACTGCCACGTGTCAGTTTATCATCGTGCCACGTGGCAGCTTACAAGCATGACACGTGGCAGTGTAATAGTTATTTTCAATTTAGTACCCCAATTTAAATTTTTGGTTCAATTTAGTACCCAAATTTTTTAAAATGATCCAATTTCGTCCTTTCCTATTTGAGACCAAATTAGTAAATAAGCTTAATTATAATTTATATAAACATGTTAAAATAATTGTTTTGAATTTATACATCAAATCACTACACCTAAATATTCAAATTATTTTATTTTTTACAAGTGTAAAAAATTTCATGTATAAAAAATTACAAAGGTTAAAATGAAAAAAATAAAATAATTTAAGTATTTAGGTGAAATGATTTGATGTATATATATGATAAAAAGTTATTGTAACATGTATATATAGGTTGTAATTAAGCTTATTTACTAATTTGGTCTCAAATGGAAGATGATGAAATTGAATGATTTTAAAAAATTGGGGTACTAAATTGAACCAAAAATTTAAATCGGGGTACTAAATTGAAAACAACTATTACACTGCCACGTGTCATGCTTGTAAGCTGCCACGTGGCACGATGATAAACTGACACGTGGCAGTTTTTTAAATTTTTTTTAAAAAAAATAATTTTTTGAAAAAAAATTAAAAATAAAAATTTCATGGCTTGACACGTGTCCTGTACGGACACGGTGTTAACTCCAACTTAACGGAGAGGACCAAATTGAACCTCTTTAGAAAATTGGGGTACCAAATTGAACATTCCTAAAGTTCGGGTACCACATTGAACTTTCCGAAAAAGTTTGGGTACCAAATGTGTATTTATACTAATATATTTAAAGTGATATGTTATGTAAACCAAGATTGTCAAAAAAGCTCCATTTTTTTTCTTCAAAAGTAGAAAATAAGAGTTATTTTCTCTATTTTGATTATTTTGATGAATTTTGTGTTTTAAAATAGGTTTCTATAAAGAGCGAAAATTATCAAGGAGAGTTGCCTCGTGATTTTACTATGCATTATGCACCAACGGTAATATTTAAATCTTGATTAAATTAATATATGTTTGATATTATTATTTGGAAATTTATTAATTATCATTATTTTTTATATGTTAGGTATCTGATCAAGGAAGTGTTTCTAACGAAGAAACAAATGATCAACATCCACCACCGCATTAGATGATATTTTTCGTTTACTTTTGGAAGTTTTCAACAAATATGCTTCTAGGAAACTTTTGGTGCTAATGGGGAACAACTCTAATTTCCTTTTACATTTTGGTTTATTGTAGGTAGATAGTGCACTCCTTATTATGTCACTATCATTCAAATGCTACCTCTCCAACACTTATTATATTAAGAGCATTATGATTGCTAGTCCACTATTGGTACTATTTGAATGAATATTTGTATTGATTGCTTATTTTGAAGTGACCTTGAAATTTTTGCTTATTTGTATTGATTGATATCAAAATGTTAAGCAATAAATAGGATAGAATAAAGTTTTTTTCGTACTCAAATAATTAACTAAACAAATCAATTATCAGGAAAGTACAACTTTAGTATTATGAGCACTAATAACTTTTTAGTATTAACAAGGGCTTTCGAGGAATTAACAGGGGTTTTTGGAACCCCAGACATTACCCGGGGTTTTCGGAATCTCATGCATTCATGGGGTTTTAGAACCCCATGCATTACTGGGGGTTTCAGAACCCCATGCATTACTGGGGGTTTTTAGAACCCCATGCATTACTAGGGTTTTCAGAACCCATGCATTACTGGGGGTTTTCAAAACCCCAGGCATTATTGGGGGTTTTCAGAACCCTATGCATTACTGGGGGTTTTCAGAACCCCAGACATTATTGGGGGTTTTCGAAACCCCCGGTAAGTTGCGCTACTTCTAGGGGTTGCTTAAACCCCCCGGTAATCCGTTAGCCACGCTTGCCCTTTTGGGGGAATTTCAAACTCCTGGTAAAACCATTAGTGGGGTTAAAACCCCCAGAAACGTCAAATATAACCCCCGCTAAAAATAATTATTTTTGTAGTGATTAGCCATAAAAAACATTAACCAATAATTTAAAGGTCTATAAAAACATGAGTAAATGTAAGTTTTTTTATTTTAATTATTTATTTTTTAAATTATATTAAAATATTTCTAACACTACGTGATTTAGTCATTTTAACCAAGATTTGTTATGTTTATTTGACGTTTCAAATGCGTCTCGTGATAGTTTTTTAGCTAAAATTGAAGCAAAAATGTGTCAAACGGTGTAAATATCTCAAATACTATCATGAAATGTGTTTGAAGCGTTAAATAAAGTTAACAAAATTGGGTTAAAAGGAATAAATCCCATGCAGTTCTAAAGTTGGAGGAATAAATTGTATCAAAGTTTCGAAGAAGGACTAATTACAATTTTCACTAAAATTTGAGAGACCAAAAATATATTTAACCCTTTAAATTAGACATAGACAAATAATAGAATTGGTTCAACATGTCAAATGATACATAGTAAAATGAATTCTATAAACTAAACTTTATTGGTATTAGGAATGTATTTGAAAATTAAATTGTAAATATTGTACGAAACATCTTCACATATTAAAATAGATGAACGGTAAATATAAAACTCTTATCCAAGCTAATTTAACATAAAAATTTAAATTTAATTATCAAACTTAACATTAAACAAATATTCCCACTCAATTGCAAACCCTTCTAGATCTAAGAATAATCTAATTGAAGAATTCAATAAGTCTAACGACTAAAATTTAAATATCATACGGGGTTGTGTATAAAAAAAAATAATCTTCAAAGTAACTTTGATTCAACGGTTTAACATCATCAAAGGAAAAACACATCAAGTTCAAAATTAGACCATTCTCTACTTTAAGTTTTCATCTCCAAAATGTTATAATGAAATAACATAACAAGACAAAAAGAAAATGTAAGTATAAACCCTAGTGTTTCATGTCAAACAAAAATACAATTATGATAACCATTACTGTTAACTTCTTATAAAACTCCTTAATAGAGAAATTTATAATTCTCACAAATAAAAAAGATAAAAGAATAATATGTCATCTATTTTGTTTTTAAAAACCAACTTTATAGAACCTAACCTAGCGGTTCTGGTGGATCGGTGTAGCACATGCCTAGACTAATCTCATTGGTATCAAGTCAAATGACACACCATTTCCCCCAAACGCCGCTAGGATAGCTGCTTATATGATATTAAGAAGTGAAATTAATCATAAGCAATTCTATAAAGTTGATTTATAGCATAAAAGTTTCTCTAACTTATATACCAAAAAGTATCATTATTTATAAGCAATGTGGGACTTCCAAATATAATATATAAATTAGATGAAAACTTGATCTTATAATACGTGAAAGATGGAGTTAAAATTAAAAATGGTAGTGTTTGGCGATGGCCCCGGATACTACATATTGATTCATTCGGGCTTGTGGTGCAGAAGGGCAACATGTATACGCCTTTTGATGAAGCTATTTGGTAGATCGGGGCATTTTCGTGTCTACTTTTGATGCAGTAGCAACAAGAGTATGTCAAAAGCTGGAAGGAAGAAGCGACACATTGCTTCTGCATCAACGACACTACTTTTTTTGGCACAATCCTTGGTCTTCTTCAAGCTGCAACCCTTATATTTGCAGCCAAACTTTTATTAGCTGCAATGGCTCTGAAACCTGTATGTAATTATCATATATGAGTTATATGTAGCAAATCTTACTTGATTTTCTAGAGGGCATTTTCTTAATCTTTTACTGAAGTGAAGTTATTTGTATTTGTGTAGGATTCTCCTATGCTATATCCAGCTGTTAAATACTTGAGATTGAGATCTTTAGGTGCTCCTGCAGTGCTTCTCTCCTTGGCCATGCAAGGAATCTTTGGAGGATTCAAGGACACCACAACTCCTTTATATGTTATTGGTAGGTTCAAATGGTCCAGTATAATAGAAACAAAGTAAAAGCATCAAAAGTTCAAAATGCAAGTCAAATTTAAAAGGATAGACACTTTGTATAAAAGCTTAACTGGTTTCAAATGTATGAACAAGGAAAAATAGAAGGAACTCCAATTAATGGTAGATATTTGCTCTAAATTTGTCAAATTTATCTGTGTGTGGTTGAGGGCATTAAATTCAACATTTTGGTTTTTTATTTCTGTACTATAACTGAAATCTCACTCTCCTCTGTAATAAATAAGAACAAAAAACAGATAATTCTAGTTTAATAGTGACCAAACTCATGCTAAAGTTCATCTTCAATTTCAACGTGGCATCTTAATAAGAAACAGATTTCTATAATTATAAGTAGAAAATAATCTTAATGTGGCATGGTTTAAGTGATGAAAGAATCTTAATCCTATCAAAGTTTTGATTTTTAATTTTGATTTTTACTCAACTCTCGGTTCTTTTCTTCTTTCTGTTGAACATTTTTTTTTTCATTCTTCACCGACCTTTCTTCTTTGTATTTGTGAAACAAAGCTATTTTTTTTTACATTATTTTTTTTCATACCAAGTTATGTTTTTTAAACGTCTTAATCTTTACTCATCGTACCTGGATTTTGTTTTTAATCACATTGTTTGAGTGCACTTTTTTTTCTCTATCAAAACATGTCAACAATTTTTTATATTTTTGGTCTCTCTTCACTACCATTTCTGATAATTTTTCTTTTCATTTATTTAATTGTTGTTATGGTTTATTTTTTTGTTATGTTCTTTGTTTCTTTTTGATTTTTTTGGGTGAGTATGATGTTGTTGATGCTCTTTATGTGTGTTGTTAGTATCACTAGAGGTAATTAATTGCAGTGATGGATCTTGACAAAAACTATTGGAGGGGCCAAAATAATATAATTTTGAGATCATTGAATTTGATCATTAGTATAATGCTTCAAAGAATGACTTCTCTACTAAACAATTTGATAATTAGTATAATGCTTCAAAATATGTGAAGAAGTAGAATCTATATTGTTTTCATTAATAGTTTCTTTTTTATCACTTTTAAATGATGAATTTATTCTTTTATTCTTTATCAATATACTTCTTTTGTAAATAATATTAAAAAATAATTTATCATAGTCTAATAAACAATTAAGACACGTAGTTATTAAAAGAAAAATATATTATAATGAAGTTACAATTAAAAATCGGTTATGAAAAAACACGTGATACATTTTTTTTTCTATATTCATATAAAAGTGAACAAAAAGCTGATAAGATAAAAAATAATTTTTTCATTATCAAGTGAGATTAGAGACAAGGAAAGAAGAGCATAAATGAGAAATGAAAGCAAAAAAAAAGAGTTTGTATCTAACTTTTTTTCTTCAAGAAAAAAAAAAAGAGAAAACATATGAGAGTGAGATGATTACAATTTGTGAAAAAATTAAAAACACAATAAGAATGAAAATAAAAATTATCTTAATAAATATTTGGTTTAATTACTCTTTTGATTCATGATTTTTGTTTAAAAATGTTAAGTTGGTCCTCGAGTTTTTTTTTAGTCTCAATTTTGTCTTGATTTTTTAAAAAACTAATGCAATTTGGTCTTTTACGATCAATTTCTTTAAATCTCTTAAAACGGTATAATGATTCTTTCATTAAAATTGAAACTTTTAATATGGATTATTTGCTTTATGATGTAATTAGTATAATTCTAGTGTCAATTTTTTGAAAAAAACAAGAACCAAAAGAGAAATTAAACCTAAATATTTTTATTCTTTATTATCTATTAAAATTAAATGTTGTTCTTTATAAAATTAAATGTTTGACGAAATTGCAAAAATGCCACCACCTTCTTATAGGCTTCGGTTCAGCTGCAACCGAGGCCTATAAGGCGAAGTAAAATGTCAAATCTGCACTAGTGACCACACATGATTTGGTCTTTTCCATTTAAGAATCACAATGGTATATATTTTTCGTTTCCTTTTTCTTTTCTTATAAAAATTTCAATTTTTACTCAACTATTGTTTCTTCTTTCTAACATAATAGATTCATGCTCTCTTTTTTTAACTTTCTTTTTGTTTATATGAATGAAGAGCTTTTAAAGGTCAAAGACACATACCTCCTTTTATGGTTTGTTTATTTTATTTTTGGAGGAAGATTATTTGGTGAACTAACCATATGAAAACCAAAAGCTAAAACAAATGAATGATGTAAGCGACCAAACAAAGGTAGAAATGTTTATACAAGTAGTAGGAGAAAACAATTGTTCTCCTAATACCATATCAATATGTTATAGAATCAGAGATGAAAGAAAACTTCATAAAGAAGATTTGGTTAGAATGTCAAATAAACTTAACAAAATTTTGGTTAGAATGACTAAATTCACGTATTTCTAAATATGAAAGACTAAATTTGTTAAATTTTTTGAAGAAGGATTAATTATAAATTTCACTGAAACAATTTAAGAGACCAAAAACATATTTAACCCTTGCATTTAAATCGTTTCGTTACTTTGTGGTTATTTAAGGAGTTATTATGAATCTTGGAAAAATTTAAAGATCAACAATTCTTATGTTGCACTTAGATTTTGCACATGAATTTTGAACTCAAAGAAGATGGTACATTACATTCTAATAAAATTATTCGGTTCTTTTATCTTTTGGTTATTTCTCTTCTAACTTTGTGTAAATGTATTTTCTAAATTTGGATATATTTAACCTTTTTGAAATAATAGCCATTTTATTTGAAACGTGATTGGAAATATTTTTGAATGATTAAAACATTTATTTTTACGATCAATAATTATTTGATTTGTTTCAAAAAAAAATTACATTAATTAACCAACTAATTCCATCCATTGTTTTGAATTTTTTAATCGTGAATGGATTATTTTTTATTTTATTAGTTTAGAAATCTTTTAAATTTATATGTTTGTAAATAATAATTATATTATTAATTTTTAAATACTTTTTATCAATTAATTGATTTCAATAATTATTGTAAATCTTTTTAATTATGAATGAATTTTTTTAGATTATAAATTTTTATTTTTATTCTTCTATTTGTTCATACATGTATTCTTATATTAATTTTAATGTTAATAATAATAGCTTCTATATAAACGCATTTTTTAGGCATAATATTATACTAGCGTAAACAAGTCGCGTCTTTGTATATACATTTTTTAAACATGTGTGATATTATATTAGTAGGTGATAATATTGTAATGTTTTTAAGTTAATATATAAATTAAAATTATAGTTATTAAAAATAAAGTGAAATATATCAGAACAGATGAAAGAATAACTATTAATAAATAATCCAATTTTATAAAAAATTTGTAAGAGTAACCATCAATTTTTAAAAGTTTAATAAATTATTATATTTAAAGGGTAAAAATGATATTTTGAAATGTGGACACAAAAAGGGGAATCCCCTTTATATATCGTTATAGATTAGTAAGTGATAATATTATAATATTATTTAGTTAATATACAAAATAAAATTATATTTATTAAAAATATAGTGTGATAAACGGACAAAAGATAAGAAAATAACCGTTGATAAATAGAAAAAAAGGCAAGATAAATAATTATGTAAAAAACATTGTTAATTTTTAAAAATTTAACAAATAATTATATTACAAGAGTAAATTTGAAATTATGAGATGTGAACGAGAAATTTCTTTATATATAATTATAGAAAATATTATTATTATTTTAGAAAATATGTATATATTGTATTCAAATTTTTTTTTAATTATTAATTGGTAATATTATAATACTTATTAACATTTTTTTTATTATTATTGTTATAACTGAGATACCACAAAATCTCCATTTCTCTCTCATTCTCTCATTCTCTCATTAATTGAAATGACATGGTTTTTTTTCTTTTATTCTGAGCGCACGCACGCGAGTCTTTATTGCACTATGAATACAAAACATTTGTTGTATTTTATCATTTTTTTCCAACGCTGTGTTACAAGAAAGGGTGTCGTTACATACAGGTTTCAGAGCCATTGCAGCTAATAAAAGTTTGGCTGCAAATATAAGGGTTGCAGCTTGAAGAAGACCAAGGATTGTGCCAAAAAAAGTAGTGTCGTTGATGCAGAAGCAATGTGTCGCTTCTTCCTTCCAGCTTTTGACATACTCTTGTTGCTACTGCATCAAAAGTAGACACGAAAATGCCCCGATCTACCAAATAGCTTCATCAAAAGGCGTATACATGTTGCCCTTCTGCACCACAAGCCCGAATGAATCAATATGTAGTATCCGGGGCCATCGCCAAACACTACCATTTTTAATTTTAACTCCATCTTTCACGTATTATAAGATCAAGTTTTCATCTAATTTATATATTATATTTGGAAGTCCCACATTGCTTATAAATAATGATACTTTTTGGTATATAAGTTAGAGAAACTTTTATGCTATAAATCAACTTTATAGAAATGCTTATGATTAATTTCACTTCCTAATATCATATAAGCAGCTATCCTAGCGGCGTTTGGGGGAAATGGTGTGTCATTTGACTTGATATCAATGAGATTAGTCTAGGCATGTGCTACACCGATCCACCAGAACCGCTAGGTTAGGTTCTATAAAGTTGGTTTTTAAGAACAAAATAGATGACATATTATTCTTTTATCTTTTTTATTTGTGAGAATTATAAATTTCTCTATTAAGGAGTTTTATAAGAAGTTAACAGTATTGGTTATCATAATTGTATTTTTGTTTGACATGAAACACTAGGGTTTATACTTACATTTTCTTTTTGTCTTGTTATGTTATTTCATTATAACATTTTGGAGATGAAAACTTAAAGTAGAGAATGGTCTAATTTTGAACTTGATGTGTTTTTCCTTTGATAATGTTAAACCGTTGAATCAAAGTTACTTTGAAGATTATTTTTTTTTATACACCACCCGTATGATATTTAAATTTTAGTCGTTAGATTTATTGAATTCTTCAATTAGATTATTCTTAGATCTAGAAGGGTTTGCAATTGAGTGGGAATATTTGTTTAATGTTAAGTTTGATAATTAAATTTAAATTTTTATGTTAAATTAGCTTGAATAAGAGTTTTATATTTACCGTTCATCTATTTTAATATGTGAAGATGTTTCGTACAATATTTACAATTTAATTTTCAAATACATTCCTAATACCAATAAAGTTTAGTTTATAGAATTCATTTTACTATGTATCATTTGACATGTCGGACCAATTCTATTATTTGTCTATGTCTAATTTAAAGGATTAAAATATGTTTTTGGTCCCTCAATTTTTAGTGAAAATTGGAATTAGTCCATCTTCAAAACTTTGGCACAATTTATTCCTCTAACTTTAGAACTGCATGGATTTATTCCTTTTAACCCAATTTTGTTAAGTTTATTTAACGTTTCAAACACATTTCATGATAGTATTTGAGATATTTTTGACACATTTTTGCTTCAATTTTAGCTAAAAAATTATCATGAGACGCATTTGAAACGTCAAATAAACATAACAAATATTGGTTAAAAGAACTAAATCACATAGTATTAGACATATTTTAATATAATTTAAAAAATAAATAATTAAATAAAAAAACTTACTGTTACTCATGTTTATATAGACCTTTAATTTATGGGTTAATATTTTTTATGGCTAACGGCTATATTTTTATTACAAATTATTCCTTTGTCTCCCTTTTCTACCTA
This sequence comes from Vigna unguiculata, assembly GCF_037176805.1. Classification (NCBI taxonomy): domain Eukaryota; kingdom Viridiplantae; phylum Streptophyta; class Magnoliopsida; order Fabales; family Fabaceae; genus Vigna; species Vigna unguiculata. The sequence continues at coordinate 27,074,570 of NC_140800.1, read as the reverse complement.
TAAATACCACCTAGGTGCATGGGGCAAGACACAACCACAAAGAATAACAAACACTAGAGTTTTATTTGATGTGTTCTTCTTTTCTTCTTTATATTATCTTTCAGACATTGGTTTTCATAAGGTTCGGAAATCCTTCGCTGGATTGATCGATCTAACGAGTTGTTTTATCTTCGGAGAGAAACGAGAAACTCATATGATTTGAAACACGTATTTGTTTAGTGTTGTGCATATTTTTCTTGATCAGTTTACCCTTGGTTATTTAGTTTCTAACAAATTTACACAAATTTACATTCTTGCAATATACATTACCAATTGTTCAGGTTTCATTTTCATCTTCTTGCTTCTTCTCCATTTTTCTTATTTTTCTTTTTTATCATGCGTTATTCCATCTTTATACACAAAAAATACAAAAATATGTTTGTTAAAAAAGAAATGTATAAATTCCTGATTGCAATAAAAATAGAATTTAGTGAATTGAGTCCACTTTCACATTAATTTTGTATTAATTGTGGAATCTTAGACATCATCATATTTTAATTTAAATTTTAAAATAGTAGTTTGCTAACCTTGTTAAGAGGTAATTCGCATCGAGTTGATTTATTTCACCACAAACTTATTAAACATGTATCCAACCAATATTCTAATAATTCTAATTGACGACAAAGACATCAATACATGTTGAAGTAGATAAAAATAAATCACAAGTTTTTTCTATAACTAATAAGTTTTTGAACAAGAAAACTCATTCCCATTATTCATAAAGTAAACTATATAAATATAAATACATATTACAACCATCGTTTATGATATAAATAAAATCATAATCATAATTATGTCAATAAATAAGTTAAGAATATATCTCCTAATCAATAATAAAATAAATTGTAATAAAAATAATATCTCAATCATATTTCAATAATAACTTATTATTATCTCGGTTACTATTTTGTTTATCATGAGTTTAACATGAAGAAAAAGACGTTAAAAAGTGTTTTACAGAACCTTCCATTGACATTAAAATGTTGTACTTTAGAGTTTTAAGAAATTTTCAAACTAGAATATTAAGTATGTGAATCTTGTGTTTACTTAGAGCTCTCAAAATGAGTTGCAACCCGCGAGCCAATCCGGCTCATCACGGGTTCGGATCGGGTTGGGTAGAAATTTTTTTACAAATTTTAATACGGGTTGATTTTTAACACGGTTCATCTAGAACCCAGCTCATCCAGGTTGAACCCGTTTGCTCACCAACCCACAGATAAAAGGTCACACAAGTGTTTTTTTTTAAGTTGGACTTTACATTTGAGTTATGTTAGGTTGTTTTTTTAGCCAACACATAAATATTTTGTATTTTTTTTATTTTGGTTTGTATTTGGATTGTATTAAAGTTTATTTAGATTTTAATTAGAATTACGATTTAGTTTTGACTGAATTTATTTTTAATTAAGTGAACCCGTGAGCCAACCCGTTTAACCCACCAACCCGTGATGGACCGGGCTAGGTTCGAATTTTTTTTGACTCGATAAAAAGTGAGCCGGGTTAGATTGGCTCACTAAATCATCAACCCATAATGAGTCAAGCCGGATCGGGTCGAATTATCCATTTCGACAACTCTATCTTTACTCATGTTCAAACCCTATTTATAATAGTTTATTCTCTGTAACCTAAATCTGGTTCTATAGTCCTGATTCTCTTCAAACTCTTGATTTATTAATTATATTAACTATTATTTTGATTTAGTTATTTTAAAACAATAACTCGAATATGATGTCAATAATAGTTTATATTCACTTACAAAATATTCAAAAGAGATTCGAATAATTTCTGAGAAATTATAACCCTCAGTCTCAAGTGTAAATAATAAAAAGAAAAAAATTGTTACATATGATCATACTAGTGTAAAAGCTCCTATTATCTATTCTATTCAAATGACACCTTTCGTATAACACCTTAACTACACACTCATCTACCCCCTTTCAAAACACCATTTCTTCTACTCTGTGTAAGTACACATTTCATCTACTATGTGTATTTGCACCCAATGTCTATTGTCAACTCGTCTATTTTACTCTCAAATCTTCCCATTCGTTACAAATTTCAAGCTATCTTGGCATTTAGCAAAATCAGAATCAATATACCCAATGATCTCAACCTTATCTAACCTCTGATATGTAAGTACCATATGACATATTTAACTGTTTTCAAAAGATGCAATCCTAGGTTACAAAAATATCTCTCTAACACCTTTGTAATGTACATAATATACAAACACATAAAAACATGAACATATATTAGACTCTCTTTTGCTGATGCATAAGGAATCTTTTGCATTTCCTTTTTTTTCAAGGAATTCTTAATTTTTTAAACTAAATCTTTTTGAATATATTGAAACAATGTTTCCCAGTTGCACTAGATAAGTTGCTCCCATCTAATGTAACCTAAGATCGAAATGCGCCAAATTTCATTATTGTCCTTTCATTGGTGGATTTCCTTAATGGCTTAGGTTTTTCTAAGAGGAAGAGTTTGTTATCATGGAATAGTTTCTTGTGCAGAAAGTGTAATCGGTGAAAGAAGTAATTAGCCAATAATGGGGGTTGAATTGCCCCTTTCTAAAACTTTAGATCTTTTTAATCTTGTAAAAACCATTTTATCTGAATCGGATTGACCAATAACTCAACATACAATCACTTCTGAAACAGACATTTTAGTCGATTGAAAACAAAGTTAAAATATTGATTTCATTAAACAGAGAGTCACTTAGACAGACCATTACTTTTCAAAAGATTAAAACTATAAAACAACATATTCAAAAATACTGGGAAAATTATGCAGAAAACGCAATTAATGATAAACTTAGAAACAACTTGCATAACTAATCAATATTTAATTCTAATCAAGAGTACAAACACAGTTACAACTCCAGATTACATCAAATCACTAGAATACCATAGAAAGATTACTTAAAACAATTTTCTTGAAAGTTTTTAACAAAGAACAAGCAAGGAAATGAAGAACAAGCAAACATACACAATTTTATATTGGTTCACTCAAATCTGAGCTACATCCAGTCTGTCAAAACCACACCAAGACCATTGAATCCTAGAATAATCTAAAAAAAGAACGACAAGACTCTCACTTGCAGATCTGGAATCACACCAGACAACACCCAAAAACTTAAGAAAGACCAAACTTTAGTGATGACTCTCACTAGTTAACAAAACCTCTTTCTCCAAGTCTCTTACAACAAGCAAAACGCTCCAAGAATTCAAAGAACACTTCACGAACAACTGCAAATCTTTGTAGTTTAGAGAGAGAGAATTTTCCAAAGTATTCACACTGATTTCGTGCTCAAAATCACAACTGTTAGTGATCTCTTTGAAAAAGAAGACTTTATAGTTTGTCTATTAGCATATTCAACAGTTTGATTTATCTATTCAATCCATTGATTTCACTTGATGTAAGGGAAATCAGTTGATTGAATATTAATTCAACTTATTGAATTTGTTAATAGCAGAACTATATCCACCAGCCAATTAACTTGTCAAAAACCCATTTAACAGACTAAAAGACCGCAACTAGACACAAGACAACTATTCTATGTCAAATTTTCCTCATGTTAAGCTGCAATCTTCAAGCACCACCTAAAATATCATATTCTCCCGTGTAACAAGTTCCACGATCATCGCGAAACATACACAGAAAGAGTGAGCTCAAAAAAGAGAGATAATAAACAATACAACGTAACCCAAAACCCAATTATTAAGTTAAACCAATGACCCGTTTGAGGACTACTATCCTCAAACACTAGCAATCACAACCACCACTATGCGCATCCTAATTCTACATACCGTGATGATATCCTTAAGATGACTCTTGCTTCCACAAGCTTCAACTCATGGTTTCACCATCTACCGGCCACCTCCTGTAGATCACACGCATGAATTATGTTGTTACGGACTACAATTCATAACACCGAGTGGAGCTCCCTAATACGAACCACAATCTCTAGTTATCACAAGACTACCAACCTCACTGGCCATGAAGGGCAATAAGGTGAAATCAATTCGTACGAGCTACAACTCGCACGCTCACACTAGAATTCTAATTACCATCAATACAACTTGGAATGACCACATGCTTAACTCCCCATTACAAGCTACAACTCGTCAATGGGCCCCCAACAAGTCATCTCATCAAGGTCTTCATCCAAAGCTGTGTAAAATCCTCCAATGCAAGTCATGACTACACGTGGTATCACCTGGCGCAACTCCAGCGTTGTCAGGTGAAATTAGTGCAGACTACTTGGTGGGCACCACCCGTCGCCAGGCGCCATGCACTCCAGGGTCACTATTTTGACATTTATCGCCTAGCGGGACCTTCCACACCGCTAGGCACCAAGCGTTCCAGTGGCCACTTTTTTTGCCGCTATCATTGGGCGGCTTGCCTTGTGCCGTAGGCGCCATACTAGTAGCATTACTACTATTGGTTTTTTAAAGTTTAGACAGGTTATAGCACACTCCAATCATCACAAGCACACATCAAAATGCCAAATTGCATTTATATCAATCAACATGACTCAAAATTGTATCACCACATATCATATGCATCAATCCCTATATATTCATTATATACTCCCCCATTTAAATCCATGTTAGCATTCATTATATACACCAATGTGAATTAATATAACACTTCACATCTCCTATGAATCAATTTCGTTTATATTAATACAAATGCATTCACCAATAAACCAATTCTCAACATGTGACTAACTCAAAGGAACATTCAAATTCATGGAAACTCACAACAAAACCTAATCATGTATCCATTGAACTTACCTCCAAAACAGTACCTACACACTTCATTTATCCCAATGCATCACACCAAAACCAATATTCAACACTCTACATGATCATGTATCCATACATAGATTCACATTAGTAGTTACTTGAAATTATCAAGAGATTATTCATGCATTTTAAAGACTTCCAAACCAACAATCATGCGATTATTTATTTTTATCTACAAATATCCCAATTAAGATTACATCGTTCAAACTAAATAACAACATGTTATGAACTTGCTATAGAAAATTCAGCTAAATCAGACGGTTAACGAACCAGGAAACGCAATTTTACGAAAACTACACAGGAAAAATGTAGTCGCCCAATGACTAGAGCTTTGTGCCCAGCGAACCAAAACCAGAGACTTGGCACCTGGCGCTAGGAAACCACCGCCCGATGGTCCTTGCTACGCGAAAAATACGAGAAACAACGTATTGCACCTACTTTGGTCAATTTAAAGGCATTCAAACACGCAGAATTTAAAAACGATTCATCCATCATACATAAAACAACACAAAATCAAAGGTGCACGTCCAAACAGAAACTACAAAATCGTAGAAAATGAACCAATCCAATTCGTGTCGTTTGATGGGTAGAACACTGCCACCAGGCAGTTCATAGCAAAACCCATAAAACGTAGTACGTAGTGCTTACAACAACGAAATGGTTGTTGTTTGCTTTTATTTGGATGTTTGGGGAATTGCATAGGCTTGATGGGTTGCGCAGGTTTGGAGTATAACGTGAGTCATGATGATTATGTTTAAAAGGAGTGTGATACCATGTGCGTTAATGTTTAAACTATGCATATATATAGTATGAAACACTAATTTTCTACTGGAGTGAGAAATGGGATAACTGGTGGGATTTGAGAATTTTAGGGTTTCTCGTAGGTACAGTGAAAGTTGGGATTACCCAAAAACTGATGCACCGCCTGGCGGTACGTGGTTGCCGCTATGTGATGGCCAGTGTCCAGCAACCTTTTGGTGGATTGCATTTTGGCAATGAGATGAGTTCCCACTAGGGTTCATTTGGAATCAAGGAAATGATATAATGAGGTATTCTGAGAAATTACGCAGTGGAGTGTCTAATGTGTGGTTGGTGAACATGTAATAACACTAAACTTGTTCTAGATAAGTTAGATGAATGAAAGGATAATGCAGATAAGGGGCTGCCAAATTATGATTAGGTGTAAGTTGTATGGTGAACATGAATTCTAGTCTTGGTTGTAATTCTAATACATAAGATGTCTCACTAAAATGGGCCTAAATTAACCAACGAAAGACTAATGTGTTATATGGTTGTTAGGGTTGGGTTGGCTTGAGAGATTGGGTCACAAATAATAAACCTAGGAATGGGTTGAGATACTTTTATGACAATTGCATGAGTTGAATGGTATCATTAGTTCCAATGGTGTGTTTCTAAAAAGCATGAGTTATATTGTAAGTTACATTTAGTATGATTCCAATTGCGAATACATGTGAGTGTATAATTATACTTAAGGTGTAGAAGTATAATATAGTAATTGTGTTATGTCGAGATGATTGAATATGTAGTGTGACGAATTGTGGTGATGTGCTTTTGGGTTTTAGGTTCATTAGAACATGTTCCAAGGTGCAAAACCAATGTTTTCTCACCATTGGTATAGCGCCTGGCAGTGTGTGGAAGATCACCACGCGACAAGACCATCAAGGATATCCCTGGAACGCGTGGCGTCTGGTAGTGAGAAGTGACTCGCTAGGCGATAGCCTTAAAAACACTAGGTCAGGATCTGGCTGGCGCTTGGCGACGAGGGGTGCCCGCCAAGCGGTCTGCACTGTGATTTTGCCTTGCGATGCTTATACGCAGCGCCAAGCGATAATCTTTTGGTTTGCATTTTGTGTGTTGTGAGGTTGGGCTTGGACCAGGAGATGCTTGTCTGTGTTATGAACGGGTAGGTTCATGGTTGGTGGTGAACACATGATAATATGAGCGGAGAGGTTCGTATGTTTTGTGCACACACTTGAGGGCTGCTGCGAGCGGGAAGGTTCGTAGTTGTTGGATCACGTGTGTTGGACTATGGGCGTGGAGGTCTGTAGAGTTGGACTACGAGCAGGGAGGTTCATAGAGGCAGGACCACGAGCGGGCAGGTTCGTGGAAGCATGTATATCCTGGGTCCATGGTCAAATTACTACTTGTGTGATTTGGATGTATCTGGCCTACAAGGCTTTGGATGATACCTTTAAAAGTAGGCTTACTGGAGTGTTCCTTGAGTTATGGCTCAGAACGTATCCCTTGAGTTGTGGCTCGGGATAGGGGTTAAACACATGGTATTCCTTGGGTTGTAGCTCGGAATAACATCTTTTGAGTTGTGGCTCGGGATGGCAAATGAATACGAGGAATCCTTGAGTTGTGGCTCAGATTGGCGAGTGTTGCCGGTGTGAGTATGCGATTTGTGGCTCGTACGAATGGGTCCAGATAGATTGCCCTCCTCAGTATTTAGCTAACGAGTTTGGTAGTTTTGGGACGTTACGAACTATGTTCGTATTGGGAACTCGACCTGGCGTTACGGAGTATGGTCCGCAGTAGGTTTCCTGCACGTGTTCTACAAGTCGTGGCTTGTATGTATGGCAGCAAGGGCATATTGAGGTATTCATCTAAAGACGTAGAACATGGATAACATGGTGGTGGCCGTGTTGTATGGAATCAAAGAATAGAGTTCCTTTAATGAGTGTACGCATATATGTTTAAATTGTATATATAATTTGATACTGTTAGCTCAGCCTATCTGTTTATGTTTGGCGATGATCGTGTAATGCGGTATACGGGAGCAGATGATGTTGTAGGTGGTGTTGGTGAAGCATAGAGCTAGAGTGTGGGCTATCTTGGGGATTTTCAGCAGAGTTTATTATTTTATGGAAATTAAAGACTTTGTAATCATTTGGATTATTGAACTTGGCTATTGTATTTTGTGTTTTATAATTTATGAATTTGAGTTATTTTACGGTGTAATAAAGTTTTAAATTTCTCGCGTTTTTATTTCGGAAATGAAGTATAATAAATGAGGCATTCATCATATTTCTTTATTTTATTATTTAAATTAATGCGTATATATTATCAATTTTATTTATTTTATTTTAAATTAGTAATATTCGACTGAGATGTTACATTCATTAATATTGTTAACCACCTCATGAGTTTAGGCAAAGAATTTGATAAAGAGGAGCTAAGCATCAAAGTGCTAAAGTGTCTTGATAGAAGTTGGCAACCAAAGGTGACTGCCATCTTAGAATCAAAGGATTTCCATCATCACTACAGCTACACTATTTGGAAAGCTAAGGGAGCATGAAATTGAGATGCAAAGGCTAAGTGAGCTTGAATCAAGTGAGAAAAAGGTGAAAATCATAGCCTTGAAGGTTAGCTCCAAAAGAAGTGATGAAACCGAGGATGAGGTAGCTGAATCAAGTGATAATGAGAACTTGAATCTACTAGTCAAGAGCTTTGGAAAGTAATTCAAGAGGAAAGGCAACAAAGGTAATCAAAGGAGGGACATTTCTAAACGAAATGATTCAAGTAATACTTAAAATTTCTCATGTTATAATTATGGAAAGTAAGGACATATCAAGATTGAATGTCCTCACATTAACAAAGAGAAGGAGAAGTTTGGTGAAAGGAAAAAGGAGAAAAAGGCCAAGGAAAGACTTGCCTACATAGCTTGGGAGGAGAATGATGATTCAACAAATAGTTCATCTCAAGAAGGCAGTGAGGAAGCAAACCTACACCTCATGGCTGGATATGAATCATCCTCATCAAGCCAAGTGAGTTCTTTGTAATCAAAAGATAAAAATGACTATTATCAATTGTTGCATGACTTTGAAGAGTTGCATAATGAGGCTAACAAAATTGTTGTCATGAACAATCGGTTAAAAGGATTAATTAGTTAGTTGGTTGGAATCAAAAATAGTCAATTTAAAACTGATTTCAAACATTTAGAAATGATTTATAGTATTTCAATCGATTGTTCTGAAAAATAGCTAGCTACAAAACCTTATGAAAACCGCATTGTTTTGAAAAGTCAAGTGAAATATATTTTCAAAACCTGTGCAAAGTTGACAAGAGAACAAGTGTAACATCCCGGTCGGATATTACTAATTTTAAATAATATAGAATAAAAGAAATAATAAATTCATGTTTAATTAAATGTCTTTCGCAAAACGTGGGAAATTAAAATCCTTCTTACTCATCATTCATAATAAATGCAATTTAAAATTCAAGTGTTTACATTTCCAAAGCTGGGAAAATCAAAATCTTTGAGTTATAAAGTAATCAAAATAAACAATAAAATCAAATCCCCAAGCATCCCTGCTTTGGCTCTATGCCTCACCAGCACTACCTGCAACATCATCTGCTGTTGTGTAATGCATTACATGATCATCGCCAAACACAAGCAGATAGGGTGAGCTAACAATATCAAATTATATAGACAATTCAAATATATATGCATACACTCTTCAAAGGAACCCTATCATTTGATTCCATACCACATGACCACCACCATGTCATCCATATTTTACGTCTTTAGATGATAACCTCAAGATACCCTTTGATGCCTCCACCTATAAGCCACAACTTGTAGAACACGTGTGGGAAACCTACTACAGACCACACTCCGTAATGCTAGGTGGAGTTCCCAATACGAACCATACTTCTTTTTTGTCCCAAGACTACTAAACTCGTTAGCTAACGCCGAAGAGGGCAATCACACACTCACAACAAAACTTGCCAATCCGAGCCACAACTCAAGGAATGCTCGTGTCCATCCGCCATCCCGAGCAACAACTCAAGGGATGTCATTCTGAGCCACAACTCAAGGAATGCCACATGCTTACCCTTTATCTTAAGCCACAACTCAAGGGATATCATTCTGAGCCACAACTTAAGGAATGCCATAGAAAAGTCCATCATTAAGGTATCACTCAAAACCTCGTACACCACGCACATCCTGATGAAGGATTATCTTGTTCCTTTTTAAGATTATTGAATATGGTGTGAGTTGATTAAGAAAGCTAAGTGAAATCCCCACTGGACATTAAGATAGCAAGCTATCTAGATGTGAAGGTTCCTTTCACAAAGCTCAAAAGAAGAAGATGATGGATTGATTCAAAACAAAAAGGAAATGGAAAGCACATAAACCATAGAAAACCAAGAACAATTAAAGGAAGAAGAAAACATAAAATGGAGAGAAAAGGAATGGTAAAAATGTGAGAAGCACGCCATTACAAGGCTAGGCTAGAAGCCATGGCAACCTTGAAGATGAGTGGATGTGTGCCGCCACTTGCTATGCAAGATAAGGCTTAAAAGTATTCACTCCCTAGGGAGGAAACTCTCACAAATGGTTGAGACACAAGAGTGTTTTTACTTCAAAATGTTCAACCCTTTTACATGTCTAGGTGCACCCCTTATATAGAAGAGTTTAGGGGCCTCTAAGCAAATAAAAGATACCTAAGGATGTCTCTACAAAAACCTAACCCTAGCTTCTAGAAACTAGGTCAAATAAGGTTACAAAAATGAGAGACAAAAGACCTAACTATGGTGTGTGCAAGGCTAATTTCGTTCTAGCACAAAAGGAAACAAAGAATGTGTCTCATATGTCTCCAAAAAGTGGCCAAAGTGTGGTAAAAACAAAGGAAACCAAAGGTACATAGGTACACTTGCTTCATGCCTTTTACTTTATGCTTTATGCCTTTGCTTTACTCTCTCCTCCACATCATTTATGCTCCCCAATCACCATGCGCCACCTAGCATTGCTTTCTTTCTCCTAATTAACCTACAAAGCAAATAAACATAGATTAGCATGTTGGCTTAAGTCAAGTCAACTATAGTCAACAAGTCAAACCTAGTCAAAGGTCAACAAGTCAACTAAAGTTGATTCAACTAAGTCAACTTAGGAAATCAAAAATAATAAACACAAATGAAAGGGATGAAAGATTAGTGAACTTCCTTTCTAAACATGCTTAGTCTTCTTAAACATGTGCCTTCATCCTTGGTTGGGGTCAATCCTTCATCACATCCAAAGAAATAAGCCACAAGTCTTGTAAAACTCTAAGTCTCATTATGCACCTGAAACTACTATTCCAGGCACATCATATCAATACTTGACCATGGACCCATAACATACATGCTTCCACGAACCTCCCCGCTCGTAGTCCAACTCTATGGACCTTTCGGCCCGTAGTCCAACGCTACGGATCTCCCAGCCCATAGGCCAACACACATGATCCAACAACTACGAACCTCCCTGCTCATAGCAGTCCTCAGGTGTGAGCACGAAAAATATGAACCTCCCCGCTCGTATCCTAACACAAAAGCATCATAATATGAACCTCTCCGCTCATATTATCATGTGTTCACCACTAGTCATGAACCTACCCGCTCATGACACAAGCATCTCCTGGTCTAAGCCCAAAATCACAAACATGCAAAACACAAGCCAACAGAACACACTGCTCTTTGCGCTATTGCCTAGCGTTGCATAAACGTTACCATACGACATTATAATGTGGAATGCCTGACTAAACCTGGTTCCAGACCACCTGGCGGGTATCACACACTATCGAGCACTATTCACCTTCAGAGTTTGCTATCTGACAGTATTCGCCTGGCAGAACCACCCTTGTCCCAAGGCACTGCACGATTCTAGTGTCCTTTGTTTGGCCGTTATCGCCTGACGGCTCGCCACGCACCGCTAGGCGGCATACGAGTATAGTTAAGGCTACTATTTTTTGTCATTTTGGATATGTTCTCAATGAACCCAAACAATCCACAAGCAACCCAAAACATCATCACACTTATCTAGTCATACTAGCACGACTGAATCACAATTCAACACTTTCATATACCCAATGGGTTCACAATTGAGATCATACCATTGCTCAATTATTAGTAGAATTCACCACATATCACATGTATCAATCCCTATATATTCATATATATACTCCACCATTTAAATTCATGCTAGCATTCAATTTCAAGTTATGAATAATACATGCTCATATCAAATATAAAGTAGTAGCACTCTAACAACTTAAGCACATGATTCTTTGCACCAATGCGAATTAATATAGTACTTCCCACCTCTTATGCAACAATTTCTTTTATATTGATATACATGCATTCACCAATAAACCAATTCTCAACATGTGACTAACCCAAAGGAACATTGAAATTCATGGAGACTCATAACAAGACCTAATCATGCTTCTAACTCAGGCAACATTGACCTCAAAACCTGTATCTACACACTTCATTTATCCCAATGCATCACACTAAAACAGATATTTAGCACTCTACATGCTCATTTATCCATACATAGATTCACATTAGTAGTTACATGAAATTATCAAGAGATTACTCATGCATTTTAAAAAGCTCCAAACCAGCAATCATGTGTATCATGTATCTCCAACTACAGATATCCAAACTAAAGAGCAACATGTTATGAACCCGCTGTCAAAATTTCAGCTAAATTAGACGGTTAACGAACCGGGAAACACAGTTTTACGAAAACTACACAGACTAGAAAAATTTGTGGCGCCCAATGCCCAGAAGTCAGGAACCTGCGCTTGGCGGTACAAAACCAACGCCCGGCGATCCCTGCTGCACGAAAAATACCTATTCCTCATATGCACACATTTCTTGACGGTAGTTTTTCGCTGCCAGGTGGTTCATAACAGAAACCCAAAAACTAGGTGGTTTCAATATGAGTCGCTTGGCGGCTTTGAAGACCTGCTAGGCGGTTTCTGGAAAATTTTGTGAAATGCAATATTGTCTAGAAAAAAGCATAACTAGGCATCTAGGCTTATCATATAATGCACAATTACGTAAATAAACATTAAGTACAAGGTACAACTCCCCAAACCTGGTTTCCTCGCTTCCAATTTGCGAAGCTTATGATCCTTAATGATAGCAAAATCCCACTCCTTGGAAACTTCTACTTTTTCCACATCTAATGGCTTCCAAATACTCTCTTAGCTCTCTCTTTTTAGTGTAAATGGATTAAAATTGTCAAAAGGACTTTACCTCACCCTTAACTTAACTCACTATTATTCTCACCTCCCACTCTAATTTTTTAATGACCTTAATTATTAAAACGAATTTTGCATTAACAAGGAGCTTAATGATCATTCAATTACTGTTTTATGATGATTTTCCAATTGTGGCTAGGGTTTTCTGCTTCTTCACATTCATGCCAAAAAGAAATTTGGCCAGAAAGGAACTTATTTCACCTAAGCCAAGGTTTGAACACACAACTATACAATTTCAAAGCAAGCGCAAAACCAATTCAACCAATTCATGTCTCGTGATAATTCTTATAAATCTAGAATCATATTATCACTCATCATGATCAAGCATATTGTAAAAATAATAAACAATTAAAACAACACACAAATGGCATGCATAGGACTCGAACCCAAGTTCTTTCATAATAATCAAGTACTCTTAACCATTTGAGCTAGTACTAACATCATAAAACCCCACATTAAATGCCATAAAGGTTCCCTCTACCCATATTTATTAAATAATTATTTAAATTTCTCGGGTCTTGCAAAAAGGAAACCTAGAAGCTGTTCTTGGCTCTCAAAATTGTGTTTTAGGGAAGGTTGGACTTGGTTATAATCCTATCCTTGAAAAGAAAGCCAAGAAGTTATCTAGTTTCTTTTCCAAAAGTGAGTTAAATGCTATGTCACTCATTTCTTAGAACTATTGTATGAAGAAAGGTCATGTGCTTAAGAATTATTACGCTAGAAAATATGATGTTCCAAGAGGGTTTATGAAAGGGATCCCAAAATGATCTAGAAAGTTATAACCATGTTGAACCCAAACTATCAAAAGATACCATGTAATGCTATGTTTTTTTACAGGTCATAAAATGTAATATCCAAGAAAATTAAATGAATAATTAAATATTTATTTAATAAATGTGAGGGCAGGAATCTCTAACTTAATTAATGTGGGAAGAGAAGACAATGAATAGTACTAGCTTAAGTGGTAGAGAGTACTTGATCATGATAAGAGGACTTGGGTTCGAGTCATGTGTATGCCATTAGTGTGTTAATTTAATTGTTATTGTTTTGCATGTGTATTTGCTCATGGAGGGTGATGATATAAACCATCAATGAGTATGAATTATCACGAAACATGAATGAGTTGATTGGTTGTGAATTGGCTTGACAACTGTGTGGTTGTGTGATCGAACCTTGGCTAGAGCAAAATCATAATATCTTATTTTTGCCTTGGTGATGAATTTGATTAGATGAAGAGTTAGAGGTAAGTTCTACGAATCTGGAAACAAAGAGAGTTTATTGGACGAAATTAAGTAGTAGATTTTAATTAATTTAGTTTTATTATAATTAAAATTAGTTTAGGGCTGAAAAGGGGAAGAAAACCAACATTTTTTTGTGTGTGGCTGCCAATAAGGGAATCTCAGAACCCTGAAAAGTTTAGTCTAAAGAGTGTTAGACGGATGGGAGAAAGGATCAAAGGTAGGACAAGTTGGTGCAAAGAAGAATGCTAGTGGAACAATCATTACGTGTTTTTACCTTTAATAATATGATTTTGTTATGTGTGGAATGTTTATGAACTCTTACTTCCGCCAAATTTTGGATTTCGTTGTGTTTCTGGAATTTTTCTAGAAACTGTCTGGCGACATTGAAGGCCCGCCAGGCAACTCATGGGATTTAAACCTAAATTCTGGGTTTCTGTTAATAACCCCTTGGCGACGATGAACTTCTGCCAAGCGACGCACACTACAATGGTTCTTTCTATGCGATTTGTGTCTTCCTAGGGAAATTTAGGATCCTATTTGGTTTTTTTTTATGCGCTGTAATGTTCTAATAGAATAATCGTGTGATTTAATTATGTGGTTTCTACAATTAGGATGGAGGCCTTAAGGAGATGACTTGCTGAGGACCCTTTACGAGTTGTAGGTTGTAATGGGGCTAAACACGTGATCATTTCAGGTTAGATCTTGATGGTATTGGAATTCCGATGTGAGTGTGCTAGTGGTGGCTAGTATGAATGGTTCACTAGATTACCCTTCATGGTCGTAGCCTGTGAGGATTGTAGTCTTGTGATGAAAATGAAGTGTCGTTCGTATTGGGGAGCTCCATTAGGTGTTGCGAATTGTAGTCCGTACTTGGATAATTCCCATGTGTGATCTATCGGTGGTGGCCGATAGATGGAGGGGCCATGAGTTATAGATTGTGGCGGCAAGAGTAGTCTAAAGGATATCATCAAAGGGTGTAGGATCAAGAGTCGCACAGTGGAAGTTGAGGTCACTTGTGTCAATGGATTGTAGTTCTTGGAAGGGTTGTGGATTTAAGTGTTACTTTATTGTTCTTATTTGTTATATTTTTATTTGAGCTCACCCTATTTGCTTGTGTGTGGCGATGATCATGTAACTTGTTACACGGGAGCAGATAATGTTTCAGGTAATGCTAGTGATGCTTAGTGCCGAAGCGGGACTAGAATAGGGAACCTAGAGAGACTTTTTATTATTACTTGTTTTGTATTCGCTGCTACTATGTTTTATGAACTTGAGACTTGAAACCTTAAGGGAGTAAATGCAATTTTGAGCTTTGGCGCGTTAATAAATTTGAAATTTTCCTGCGCTTTGGGAAAGAAGTTTATTTATAAATTGTCGATTTATGTCTATTATAATTTAAAATGTTATTTAAATAAGTAATATCCAGCTAGGGTGTTACATAAAACATGAAAAGAAAGACCTATGGTACCTAGATAATGGCTAATCGAGGCATATGACAGGTCACAAGCCCAAGTTTGCAAGTTGGAGTTAAAGAATGAAGGCTTTATGACTTATGGTGGCAACAACAAAGGAAGGATACATGGAAGTGGATTCATAAGTAATTAAGTCTCATTCAACATCCACAACGTGCTTCTAGTTGAAGGGTTAAAGCACAACTTGATAAGTATAAGCCAACTTTGTGACAAGGGTTATAAAGTAGTGTTTGAACCTAATCATTGCCTTATCTTTGATGCATGTAGTAGCATTGTGTTGTTTGGAAAAAGAGTCAACAATATATACTTGCTTAATCTGGATCATGCATCATTTAGCATTCATTGTTTGCTTATAAAAGAGACTGATACTTGGTTATGGCATAGGAGGCTTTGTCACATAAATATGCATCATTTGAATCGGCTAAATAGAAACAGTTGGTTGAAGGTTTACCAAAACTTAAGTTTGAAAAGGATAGAATATGTGAAGCATGCTAAAAGAGAAAATAAACCAAGGTTTCTTTCAAACCCAAAAATTGTATTTCAACTGAAAGGCCATTGGAATTGCTTCACATGGATCTATTTGGTCCTTCAAGAACCATGAGTCTTGGTGGAAACTTCTACGCATTGGTTATTGTTGATGATTTCTCTAGGTTCACATAGACACTATTTCTAGCTGCTAAGAATGACACCTTCCATCCTTTTAAGGAACTTGCCAAGGTTTTAGAAAATGAAAAGAGTTCTAAAATAGTTTCTTAAAAAGTGATCATGGTGGAGAGTTTCAAAATGAAAAGTTTGAACACTCTTGTGAAAACATGGTATTAATAATAATTTTTCAGCTCCTAGAACTCCACAACAAAATGAAGTGGTTGAGAGAAAGAACATATCACTTGAGAAACTAGCTAGGACCATGTTAAATGAAACCTCATTACCTAAGTACTTAAGGGCTGATGCAGTCAACACAACTTCTTATATTTTAAATCGTGAGTTGATAAGGCCAATTTTAAAGAGAACACCTTATGAGCTTTCCAAAGGTAGAAGACCTGCTCTAAATCACCTAAAAGTATTTGGTTTCAAATGTTTTATCTTAAACAATGGCAAAGAGCAACTTGGGAAATTTGATTCAAAAGCGGTTGAAGATATCTTTCTTAGTTATGCTACTAATAGCCATGCATATAGGGTTTATAACTGTCAACACCCAATTTCGTCTGGATAAATAAATTTGTTCCAAAAAATAAAAAAAATATATCTATGTTTTTATTAATGTTAGAAAAAACAAAAAAAGGAGAAAAAGGGAAAAAAGTGTAATAATTTTTCTTTAGACTTTCTAGCATTAAAAAAAGAAAGAAGGAACAGCCCAATTTGTTTTTAATTGTCACACCTTTTACATGAGCCCAAATGTTTTATACATATCTTCACTCCTACTATTTGCTATTTACACTCCTCACATGACATGTCAAAAAAACATATTTTAAAATCTATGTTTTTTAGAGAAGGGTACGATTTTAATAATTAGAAGCAAATATTCCCAATAATAATATTTTTTAGAGAAGGGTACGATTTTAATAATTAGAAGTAAATATTCTCGGTAATAATGTTTTCAAAGAAAAGTAAGATTTTAATAATTAGAAGCAAATATTCCTAGTCATAATTAGAATATATTATATGAATATTATGTTATGATTTGATTTACGTAATATGTTGCATCAGAATCTTCATGTACTGAAAAATGTATGATTGTAATAATTACAGACAATATTTTTTTAATAATTATAATCAATACCCTAGATATTATGCGACAATGTAATTTCTATAATATGTTTCATCGGAACCAATTCCTTCCTCATCTATTTTATTATAATTAAAGACAAGGATTTCAGTGGTATCCCAAAGGTGTCTATATAGTGGCGGATCTTGACAAAAAATGTTGGAGGGGCTAAAGTAATATAATTTTGAGATTATTAGATTCGATCATTAGTATAATGTTTTAAGAAATGAATTCTCTAACAGAATTGATAATTAGTCTAATACTTCAAAATATGTGAAAAAATAGAGTTTATCTTCTTTTCATCAATAGTTTCTTTTTTATCACTTTTAAAAAATGAATTTATTCTTTTATTTTTTATCAATATACTTTTCTTTTGTAAATGACATTAAAAAATAATTTATCATAGTATTTTTTTTATAATTGAGACACATAATTATTAAAAAAAAATATTATAATCAAGTCATAATTAAAAATCGATTATGAAAAAACACATAATACATTATTTCTTTTTCTTCTATATTCATAAAAAAAAATGAATATACAAAAAAGCTCATGAGATAAAAAATAATGTTTTTCATTATTGAGACGAGACAAGAAAGGGATGTGATAAATGAGAAATGAGAGCAAAAATAATGAGTTTGTTTCTAACTTTTTTTTCTTCAAGAATAGAAAGAAAACATATGAGAGTAAGAAATGATTACAATATTAGAGTGAGAAATTATTACAATTTGTGAAGAACTAAAAAGATAATGAGAAAGAAAATAAAAATTATCTTAAAAAATATTTGGCTTAATTACTCTTTTGATTCATGTTTTGGTTTAAAAATGTTAAATTGATCCTCCAGTTTTTAGTTTTAATTTGGTCCCAATTATTGAAAAATTGATACAATTTGATCTTTTACGATAAATTTCGTTAAATTTTTTAAAACAGATCAATGACTTTTTTTTATTAAAATTGAAACTCTTAATATATGGTTTGCTTTCTTGGTGTAATTAACATTATTGTAGGATCAATTTTTGAGAAAAAGAGGAACCAAAAAAAAAAAATAAACCTAAATATTTCTATTCTTTATTATATTTAATTTTATGTTTTATTATCTATTAACACTAAATTTTGTACTTTATAAAATAAATGGAAAAATACACAATTTAATTTTCATCAATTTTTAAAATATACTACCTACAATTTAATAAATTTTAAATATATATATATATATATATATATATATATATATATATTATAAATTAAAAAAAAATTGTGGGGGGGGGGGGGGGGCACCTCCCTGCCCCCATTAAAATCCGTCACTGTGTCTATATAAGCACAAAATCTCTCCAATTCAAGACACACAAAAAATTCAATACTTCTTTTCTTTTTTATTACTAGGGCACACATGTAAAGGGGGATCACCTCACTATCCTCTCAATTGAAGTTGTTATGTTCGTGGCCTTGAAAGGTATGTTCTTTTTTGCTCTGAATGTTATTCATGTATTGGTGAGAATAATAAAATTAAGGGTTGTGAATCTTGACTTCGTTCTCTGTTACAATATCAAGTGTATGACTGATTGACTCAATATAATACTAAACGCATTTGAGGTCCAATGTCATGTAATTATAGGGCTGAATTCATGATTGATATGTGTCGTATGACAACATTATAAATTCCTTCGTAAGCTTTTAGTTCTCCTTTTTTTTAAAAGAATAAAAATAAAGATAAAAATTATAAATGATACTTCTTTTTTTATATATAATTTTTGGACATTATGTCAAGTCTTGGATTTGCTTGATAACTTAATTTTATATCATGTTGAATCTCATATTCTTTTGATAATAAAAAAATATATAAAAATCTAAAATTAAAAAATATCAACCAACAAATATTTTTACAAAGAACTACGTTATCCTTGATTTTCCACATGGGAATACGTAAGAGCGAGGTACAATCCTCGGCGGGTCAAAAAAAATAAAAAAAATAATTTTTTATCCTTATTATTTTGTATATGTATTTATTTTGTTTGATTTATGGGGAACAAAAAATATTTTTAAAAAATCTACTTTTATCTTGCATACTTAATTAAAGGAAATCGTATTAGGACGAACGTTGTTGGGGTGCTAATACATTCCCCACACGTAACCGACTCCCAAACCCAAATTTGGTTTCAAAGACTATTCTTTTTTTAAGGTTTTTCTATACTTTTCCACAATAAACTATGGTGGCGACTCCTTTGTATTTTTTTTAAATTATTTTCGCCGTCTTGCTGCGATTTTGGTTGCCACGATAACAAAAGGCTAATGAATGTTGAAGAGTTTGTGCATGTTGTATTTGATGAAATTAACCCATTGCTGCAAGATCAAAGGCATAAGATTGCAGATGATGAAGACATGGTGTTGGAAAAGCAATTTGCTATAGGAAATCAGTCAGTTGAAAAGGAAATTCAATCGATTGAAGAATTTGCAGATAACAACTTACATAAGGAGTGGATTGAACCCAAGAGATTATCAAATGACAACATAATTGGTGATATCATACATGGACTATCTCCTAGACGCAAGCTTGTATTCTTTGAACATGTTGCATTTGTATCTCAAATTGAACCTAAGAATGTGAATGATGCATTAGATGATAGTAATTGGGTTGTTGCGATGCAAGATGAGCTTAATCAATTCATAAGAAATGATATGTGGTCTCTTGTTCCTAGAACTAATGAAATGAATATGATTAGTACTAAATGGGTGTTTAGGAATAAAATGGATGAAGATGGTAACATAGTTAGGAATAAAGCTAGGCTCGTTGGTAAAGGTTATAATTAAGAGAAAGGTATTAATTTTGATGAAACACATGCACCTATAGCTAGGCTAGAAGCTGTGAGATTATTATTGGCATATGCTTGCATGTATAATTTCACACTTTCACAAATGGATGTGAAAAGTTCATTCTTAAATGATTTCTTAAATGAAGAAGTGTATGTATCACAACCCCTTGGCTTTGAAGATCACTTTTATCCTAATTATGTTTTCAAATTGAAAAAAGCCTTGTATGGTTTGAAACAAGCACCACGACAGTGGTATGAAAGGCTAAGCAATTTTCTTTTAACAAAAGGTTCTGCTAGAGGTGTTATTGATAAAACACTCTTCATTAGAAAACATGCAAATGATGTTATACTTGTTCAAGTGTATGTTGGTGATATAATCTTTGGCTCAAATAATAACTCCATGTGTGAAGAGTTTGTTGCAGCTATGCAGGGAGAATTTGAAATGTCTATGATGGGTGAGCTAACCTACTTCCTAGGGCTGTAAGTGAAACAACTCAAGCATGGGACATTTTTAAGTCAGTCAAAATATTGTTTTAACCTGCTGAAAAAGTTCAAAATGGAGGATTGCAAAGAGGTTACCATTCCAACTACCACGAATTGCCTTATGGATGCAGATGAAGCTGGACAACAAGTTGATTCAACCAAATATAGAGGATTGATTAGTTCTTTACTATATCTAACAGCTAGTGGGCTAGATATTCAATTTAGTGTATGCTTGTGTGCAAGGTTTCAATCCAATCCAAAGGATTCGCACTTCAAAGCTGCAAAGAGGATTCTCAAGTATCTAAAAGGGACAACTAATATTGGATTATGGTATCCTAGTGATTCTAACATTGTTCCTAGTGGTTTTTCAGATTCTGACTATGCAGGGTGCAAATTGGATAGGAAAAGCACAAGTGGTACATGCCATCTACTTGGATCAAGCCTAATCTCATGGAATAGCAAGAAGCAAGCATGTGTATCACTCTCCACTACTGAAGCTGAGTACAAAGTAGCTGGACATGGATGTGCACAAATAATTTGGCTTAAGCGTAACCCATGGATTATGGTGTAAACCCATGTAATACAAGTGCAATCAACCTAAATCAGAATCCAATTCAACATTCTAAAACTGAACACATTGAAATCAGACATCATTTCATAAGGAATCATATTAAAAAAGGTGAAATTGAAATCAAGTTTGGAAAACTGAAAACCAATTGGCTTACTTATTCACTAAACCACTTGCATGTGATAGATTCAACAAGCTTAGAACTGAATTAGGTGTTCTGGCCATGAAAAATGTAGGTTGATATCTATTTGGCTTGTTAATTTTATTGGATCATGTGTTTATTGCATTTAAAGTGTTCAATGTTACATAATTTGTGAACTGCTAGTATTTTAGTCTATCAAATTTGTAAAATCATTACATAGATTTCACTTAAAATGTCAAAATCTGCATAATTTGTGTTCTGGTACTGTTTCAATATGCTAATACTCACAAAACAACACATAAATTTCACTCAAATTGTTATAGTGTGTATTTCATGTGATTTGAAATTTTTAGTCCGTTAAATTTGTGAAAACAAAGCATAAATTTCACTTAAAATTGTCACTGCACTAAAAATGTGTGACCTGATGCATTTTTAATCGACTTACTCTGTATTTTATGTGTTGATTTCACTTATGTTGATGTGGATTTGCTCGAATTGTTTTTAATTGATTGACCCAGTCAAAGTATTCTTCACATGACATTATTTTGAATTATAGTAGCAGCAAAAACAGCTAGTACATCAACTAAATACCAAATTTTCCGATTGCATTGACCATAAAGCACTTTAATTGCATGATTTCTAATGTGCACGCATTTGTTGTGAACTATTTTGAGTGGATTGCACATAAAATGTAAGACCCGAGGAAATTAATTAGTTAAATAATTAATTAATTAATAAATGAGTAGTGGGAGCCTTTATGACAATTAATGTTTGTTAGTTTGTATGATGTGGAAAAATACTAGCTTAAGTGTTTGAGAGTACTTATTTGTGTTGAGAGGACTTGGGTTCAAGTCCTATGTGTGTTATTTAATGGATTATTATTTTATAATAATATGATTGATCATGATGAGTGATAATAAAATCCTAGATTTATAGGAATTATCACAAAACATGAATTGGTTGAATGGTTGTGCATTAACTTGACATTGGCATGGTTGTGTGTTTGAACCTTGGTAGACACAAATTTAGTTCTCTTTTTGCTAAAATTACTTTTGGCAAAGATGAGAAGGGCTGAAAACCCTAGCAATCACGAGATGGCAGCCAAGAGGGCTAGAAAACCATGTCATAATGGTTCTTGAATGGTAATTACAACCATCAATTAGGTAATTTTCGTTTTTGAGACATTAACCACAATTAAAGAGTAATTATGAGGTAAAAATTGAGAGATAGAGGGTGAGTTTGGGACTGCATTCTGTGAGAGTTGTGGAGAGAGGAATTCAGAGCATTTATTGTGTGTAGTGAGGGTGAGTGAGAGCTAGTGGTTAGAGAAGCAAAGGGAGACATTTTAGATCAAGGAAGAAATAATAGGATTTTCAATTTTATGCAAGGAATCTAGGTTAGGAGAGCTGTAACTCTCGTTTTATATTTAATTACATAATCTCGCATGGAATATGATGTATGATTGCCTTTTTATGTGCAATTTTTGGGTTGCTTTGAGGAACCACCTAGCAGCGTGAACGGGCTGTCAGACGACGCAAGTTGTGTCACCTAGTTTTTTGGGTTTTTGGATGAATAGCCTGGCGGTGATGGAGATCCACCAGGCGACGCGATCAATGTGGCTTGATTTTTTGATGTTTTGGAATTTTTGGGTGTTTATGATTGGTGGAAAATGTGTTCTTAATTATGGGTGCTTTGGGAAAAGGGATTAATTGTGAAATTGTAGTGTGGCATAAAGGAATTGAATGAAAATGGTTGCACATGAATATTAGGGTTCAGAAAATGGGGGTTTTGGGGATTTGATAGTAATATGATTTCATACATTATGGTATTAGAACTCTATGTGATGAAAGCTTTAGGAATTAATTATGGAATTGAACACGTAACTAGAACGATTGAGTTGAAAGTTGAGGGGGAAATGATTGTGGAAAGTGTAGAGTTCATGTGTGTAGGGAGAATTCTGGGCTTTCCATAATTGTATGAACCCCAATGCAACACTCAAATTGGCACCAGGCACTAGATTAGAGAAGGGTCCATTGTGCGTTCGATGTACAGTACGGGTTTGGAAATCTAATCTGGGCCACTTGGAGTATTGAAAGGGGTTGGAATATGCTGGATATGGATTACAAGGATAAGCAATGTATGAGGTGAGAATGTTAAGTTCTGATTTTGTTTTGTAATAAAATATAACATCATGATAGTACTTTAGAGATGTAATTGAGGCAGACTCTTACTTGGGGGAAAAACAGAATATAACTTAAGAGTTGGAGCTGTTATGTGAATTGCTTAAATTGAAAGTGAGATGTAATTATAGGTTAAGGTATAATTGCTACGTCACTTGAATTTAGGTGGAGATTGAGGGAATAACTGGAACCAATGATGAGATATAGGTAGTACCCTACAAGAAAAACTGATATTACCGACGGTCAAAATCCGTCGATAATGGTCAAAATTCGTCACTAAATCAACATTACCGACTGATTATCCACGGTAAAAATTCGTTAGTAAAATGATTATCGATAAAATTTTATCGACGAAAATCATGTTCCGTGGATAATTACCGATAGAAAAATATGTCGGTAAAATCCGTCGATAGTTACCGACGAAGAAATCTGTCGGTAATTACCGATCGAAAATCGGTAATTACCAAAAAATTTGTCGGTAAATAACATGAACTGTTCATCTTCTTCCTTCTACCTCTTTCATTTTTTTTTCGTTTTCTTCTTCTTCGTGGTTGTCGTCGTCGCTGCTGATGTGATCCCAACAAGGCTTATAGCTTGGGCAACGCCTAGGCCCAAATCATGCTCAAGGTCCAATCCATTGCCATCATGCACCTTCAAGGCCAAGCCCATCAAAAGGCCCAATAACAAGGGGCATACTAAAAAAAGATCAAATTGGGCTTCATTCAAGATGGCCTAAACCCACGTGGACTTCTCATACTCTCCACATGGACCAAAGAAGATGTGAAGATTTGAAGAGGTGTCTCAAAGAGCAATAGAATAGCAATAATATTGGCCTATTGTTTAGGCTTTGCTTTCTAGAATAATAAGTCAAACAATGAGTAGTTGAATTGATAAAATTGGGTTTGACTGCCCAATAGAAGATTTGGCCAGGAGCTATCAAAAGAGCCAAGGTGGACTAAGTGGAAGTCAACACTTCTTCCTACACCTCATGGATCCAAAGCATCCAAGGGTTAGGAATGCTTCCTCCTTTTCCAAGGCATCATCCAATGGCCAAGATCAAGCCTTCTTCTCCAAGCTAGCATCAAATCCAAGCTAGCATCAAAGGCCAAGATGTTTTCTCCTTCTCATCCAAGGGTCAAGATTCCTCATGTGTAATGGCTTGAGTATAAAAGCCTTAATTTTTCAGCATTGTACTCACTCTTGAATTTTTGTGCAATAGATACTTTGAGTTGAGAACACTCCTCACTATTGCCACTTGAGAGTCATTTTTTAGAGAGCTTACTCTCTTTACCTCTAGCCCCCTTCCTAAGCTAGAGCTACCTCTAAATCACTCAACCTTTCACCTATCCATTGCAAGCAAGAGCCTACAAACTTGCCTTCTACTCTTCCATGCTTCCTCCATCATTTTCGCTACACTTGGAGCTTCATGTCTCCACCAAGCTCCACCAGCCGCTGCCACCGCCATCGTCGCCATCTTGTTCTTCTTCCTCTTTGTTCTTCTTCTTTTCCTTCTTTTCCTTCTTCTCCTTTGGTATCAAATTTGATAACGCTGTTGTTGACGCGATCAAATTTATACTACTTATCTATAACAACTTCAATATTGTTAAGAAAGTAGTCAACAAAATAGAAAGGGTAAAGTAACCCAAAGTCGTCTCCCAACGAACACGGAATTGATTTTTAACAAATTAGTTCTTATAAAACTATACAAGAGTTAGTCAAATAAAATTATAAAAATATGAGGGATAAAGATAAAAAGATAAAATAAGATATAAACAATAGTAAAGAAAATAGATTGATTCTATGGCTTTTTCAAAATAGATTCATCATCGGTTATCTAAAGATTATTGCTCAATTAATTATTGTTGTAGATTTACAAATTAATCAATGTAAAGTCTCAATTAATTTGTTGGCGTTCTCACTTTTAACCATAGTACAGTCTCAATTAAAAGTGAGAACTTTTAGATTATCCACAGTAAATTCAACCAAAGTACAGTCTCAATCAAATTTTACTATGCCTAATCATGTCTATTCTTTTATCTCCTCACCAAATAAAGAGCTTAATTAATCAAAGTAAAGTCTCAATTAATTTTCGTTAGAGTAAATACCTTTAATCAAAGTAAAGTCTCAATTATTAGTAAAAACTAATTTAATCACATGAAAGTTTCTAAATAAAATTAAAGTAAAGTCACAATTCAATTTAAAAACCTTTGGACTCATATGACCAACATGCATATAGATTTAAAATCATTACTTCTTATATGATTTAAAGATAAAAGACATAGATGAATGAAAACCTCAACAATAATAAAAAGAACAAAGAAATTAATTGATCTAACCTCAGAATCCAATTAAGAAATTACAATGGAATCAACCCAAGAAGTTTAGCAATCCATGGAATACAAAATAAAAAGAAGAATAAAGAGAAGAAAAGAGAGAGAAAGGAAACGAAATTAGGCATCCCTAAGGGTTCCAAAACTCTGAAGTCCCGAACTTGTTCCTCTACTTCTCCCTTGGTCTCTTTATATAGGATTTGGACTGGGCTTTTCGGTTGCTAAAACCTCTCAAATATCTTTTAAAATAAAGATAAAGATAAATATTCAAAGATATTTGGAGAGATCTAAATTATTTGACAAATATAGTTTGGTTAATAATTTATGATATAATTAAATAAATTAATTATTTAAAGATATCTAATAAATTATTAACAAATAATATTTGCATTAATTTTCTCAATAAGCCATTTTTAATCCTATAGTCCAAATTTGCAGAGACATCCAAAAATATCAATATTTGCAGTTAAACCCCTCTTGTTTGACCAATCTTTGACCAGATTTGAATATTTGACCAGAATTGACTGTTTGACCAGCTTTGACCAGTTTGACTGTGTAATAGCAGACTGACACGTGGCAGCTTTCTCCTTCTCTCATATCAGAATTAGGGTTTCCTCTCACACTCTTCTCCCTCCCTTGGCTGCGCGGTTGACGGTGGCTGCTCCGACGCGGTGGTGCTGCTGCTATGGTGGCCGTGATTGTAGAACACTGGTGGCTGCAGGTGTTGCGCGAGGTGCAGAGATAGCTCGCTGTCACGGTGCAGTGCTCGAGCTTCCGCTGCCATGGGTCGCTTCAGCACTCCGCATGGTGATGGTTCGAATTGCTGGTGCGTGAAGGCTGTTGCAGGCTGCTTCATTGGTCACGGTGGCTGAAACATATGCATGTTCGAACTGCTACTTCGCAATTGCAGGTGCACCAATGGGATTCGTGAATCTGGTGCGTGCTGGAGCTGCGGTGGCTGCTGGTGCGCGAGATGGTGGTGCGTGGTTGCAGGTTTACGCAAGGTGCATGCGCATGTCGCGATTTGCTGCAGGTTGATGGTGCAGTTGCAAGATCTATGGTGCGCATCTTTTCTAGTTCGTGGTGGCGACAACGTGAAGGATTCGCAGGTGCAACAGCTTGAATGGATGACGGTGGTGGCCTCGTATGCAGGAACGTGGAGGATGCGCTGCGGAGAAGATGGAAGCTGTGCAAATGGGTGCACGAACATCTCCGTTGCTGCCATTGTTTCCTTGCGGATAGAAGATGACTCGCGATGGTGTTTGCAACCGTGGTGGCCGGAGGTTTGATGGCGAGATTGGCGGTGGCGGAGCAATGGCTGCCAGCGGCGGCTGTGAAGGATGGTTGTTGAGGAGAAAGATTAGGGTTTTTGTGTAGAGATGAAGATGATGACGTGGCAACATGTTATTGGCTCAGATTCTTTAGTGGAGATTAAGCCCACGTGGCATGTGATGATTGGCCAATTTTAAGAGTTGAGGATTGCCACATGGAAGTATCTGAATGCATCTATGTTATGAGTGGAAAAAGGGGTGCAAATAGACAAAGGCAGGGGTGCAGAAGTAAGTTTTGTGAGACCCATTTGGAAATAGGAGAGTGTTTAAGTAATGTATGGGGTGCAAAAGTGATTTTTCCAGAACTTGCTAATTTCAGCCTTATTAAAAGGTGTTTGTAATTTCAATCAATTTATTTTTCCACCTTTAAATAAGCTTAATCTTAACTTCAGCTGTATCAACAAACATTAAAATATCTAAAATTAATTTATGCAGCTAAAAATTACTTTTTAAGACATTTTTATTGCACAAGTTCAAATAGCCTAATTATCTGAATTGTTAATTAAATCACTCTTTAAGCACATAAATTCAATTAAATACTTAGAATTAAACACTGAATGAGGGCAAAAATACGCACTCATCATCCTTCATTTTCTCCTTCTTCCTCTTCTTCTTCTCCTCTTTCTCCTTCTTCTTCTCCTTCTTTTTCTCCTTCTTCTTCTCTTTCTCCTCCTCCTTCTCCTTCTTCTTCTTCTTCTTCTTCTTCTTCTTCTTCTTCTTTTTCTTCTTCTCCTCTTCTTCTTTTCTTCTTCTTCTTCTCATCTTCTTATAAGGTGAGCTTTTGGCGGGAAAACTCCTACTCCTTTTATCGACCAATAAATCTGTGGGAAAATTCATCGATAAAAAAAATTAAATTATCGACGGATTTATCGACATATTTTAAGTTATGTAAGTACCGACGAATTTGAAGTTATGTAAGTATCGACGGAAAAATCCATCGGCAATTCAAATTTTGTCGAGAAATTTTTCGCTTCTTTTACCGATGGATAAATCTGTCGGTAATTTCATTGGTAAAAAAAATTTAAATTATCGATGAATTTTACAAACGGAATAATCTGTTGACAATACAAATTTGAGCGAGAAATTTCCCGCTCTTTTTACCGATGGATAAATTCGTCGGTAAATTTGTCAGTAAAAAAAATTTGAATTACCGACAGATTTTTCTGTCGATAAATGAAATCTGTGTTTCTGACAGATTTTTCCATCGATAATTAAAATTTGAGAATTTGTTGGTAAAATTCGTCGGTAATTCAAATTTACCGACAAAAATATATTCGTCGGTAAAATTTCGTTGGTAATTTTAGTTTTTCTTGTAGTGGTATGAGTTGATTGTGGCATACTATGAAGGAGCAAGGTTGACCTTAAGCAAGCCTGATTAGTAGTATACTTGGGTTGTTGAACTTCAATGGAAATAGGAACCTTGATGATAATAATATAAGCATGTGAGAATTGACGTAATTAAATTAGTCCATATTATGGTGGGTCTTGATGCCTTGATTAGGAAGTGTAAATCTGTTCTAGGTGCCTAAGAACTAGTATTGTGCAAGTACTGGTGTAGTGCCTAGCGTTGGTGTTTGACCCGCCAGGCGATAACTTCCAAATTAGGGGAGTAGTAGAGTGCGTGGCACCTGGTGGTGACGGTCATTCCGCTTAGCGAGACCTGTAGAGGCAGTTGTGGCTCGGAACGTATCTTTGAGTTGTGGCTCGGGATAGGGGTTAAACAAGTGGCATTCCTAGAGTTGTGGCATGGAATGACATCTCTTGAGTCGTGGTTCGGGATGGCAGATGAACACGAGGAATCCTTGAGATGTGGCTCAGATTGGTGAGTGTGCGAGTTGTGACTTATACAAATGGGTCCAAAAAGATTACTCTCCTCGGTATGTAGCCCATGAGTTTGCTAGTCTTAGGACATTACAAACTATGTTCGTATTGGGAACTCCATCTGGCGTTACAGAGTGTAGTCTGTAACAGGTTTCCCGCACGTGTTCTATAGGTTGTGGCTTGTAGGTGTGGCAACAAGTGTATCTTGAGGTATTCATCTAAAGACGTAGAACACAGGTAACATGGTGGTGGCCATGTGGTTTGGAATCAAAGGATAGAGTTCCTTTGATGTGAGTGTGCTTATAATTTGTAATATGTGTGTGTGTGTGTGTGTGTGTGTGTATATATATATATATATATATATATATTTATACTGTTAGCTCACCCTATCTGCTTGTGATTGGCGATGATCATGTATGCGGTACACGGAAGCAAATGATGTTGTAGGTGGACTTGGTGAGGCATAGAGCTAGAGCATGGGCTATCTTTTGAATTTTTCTACAGTGTTTTACTACTTTATGGATTGTAAGGAATTGTAATAATTGATGTTATCAAACTTGAAATGTGTATTTGATTTTATATTTTGGCAGATATTTGAATAATTGGCGAGGTAATGAATGTTTTTAATTTTACCGCGTTTTGGGAAAGAGAAGTATAATAAATGAGGGTTTTTTAGTATCTATATACATTTTATTTTATTAAAATTCGTAATATTCGACCGAGATGTTACATAGAACGCTTGTGAAACACATTACTGAATACTTTGATACAAATTCCAATACATTTAATAAGTTGTGATTCCCTTTACTACATTGAATCCATAATATTTGTGCAAATTAATTGACTGATTTTAATAATCAACATGTTGATTCTATAAATACATGCATTGACATTCATATCTACTAGTAAGAGCCAGACCTAGATTCACCATGCCTCGTAGACAAAGAACAACCCCTTCAAATGAAGAAAACTCCACCCCACCTACTCCATCATCTCTCATTGCCTTGAATAATGGAAGGCTTGAAGCATGGTTCGAAGGGCATGAAGATATGATTCAAACATTCTTGATTGAGATCACTAGGAAGCAAATGATCTTTCCTAAGGTATTGCGTCTGTCATGGCTGAGGGTAGAGAACTTTGGGACTCTATGTAAGACCCGAAGAATTTAAATAATTAATTAAATAATTATTTAATAAATACGGGTAATGGAAATCTTTATGACATTAATTATTAGTCTTTATGACGTGGAAAAGTACTAACTAAAATGGTTAAGAGTACTCGATTGTGTTGAGAGGATTTGGGTTCGAGTCCTGTGTATGTCAAATTGTGTGTTAATTTAATTGCTTATTGTTTTAGTAATATATTTTTATCTTGGTGTGTGATATTAAATTCCTAAAGGTGTAGGAATTATCATGAAACATGAATTGGTTAAATTGGTTGTGCATTGACTTTGTAATTGAGTGGTTGTGTGTCTAGAAACCGCCTGGCGGTAAGGAATGAGCCGCTAGGCGACGCATCAATTTTGACCCAGTTTCTGGCTTCTGCTATGAACCGCCTAACGGCGATGAACTATCGCCAAGCAGTGTGACGCTGTTTTGGTTGTTTTTCTATTGTTTGGTGCAGGAGTCCTTGCGACTTCTGGAATTTACTTGTATATTGTGTATGATGATTAATGTATAAATGGAATGGAATTGGGTTGTATAATAAATCTTTCGAGCAAGGGGGAGTGAGTGACCATGGGATCATGAGAGAACTTGAAAGAGGACAAGTAGGAACCTGATTCCTGTGTTTAAATTGTCATTAATCATAGTGGTGTTTTTGGTGCATTGTACTTCCTGGATTGATTGTGAATTCGAGCTAATCGTATGGTAAAACTGTCAAGCAAAAAGATTGGGGCAATTTTCGCACAGAGGAGGAAACTAGGAATTTCCCAGAACCTGATACGCCGCCTGGCGGTGCGTAATATGGCGCCAGGCGGTAGCACTAGTTTTCCCATTTTGCTTTATGGTTGAACGTGATGCGAGGGTTGAGTTTTATGGAGTATTAATATCGATTCATGTGGACGAGAATAGGACACTGAAACTTTGGTGGTTTAGAATGAGTTAATGAAAAAGTATACGATGGTATGCTTATTTAAATGTGTAATTTGGAAGTGATGCGGGAAGGGTAATGTAAAAGGGAATGTATTATTCTAATTGAGAGTGCAGGTTCTGGAAAATATAGTTTGCTTTAAGCATGTACTGTGGGATGCGGGAAGGTTACACAATAGTGGATTAAGGTATCAATTTATGATTTGTGTAGATGTAATTTAAGAATATTTGAGGGGAAAGGTGTGGTGCTACTGTATTGTGTCAGAAGCATGTGTTTGATGATGAGATGATGGATAGTGTATTATTTTCATAAGTTTGACTAAGTCATGGTGTAATGATAGAGTGTTTGGGGAATCACATGTCTTGAATATATGAAATTGTGCATATGAGTTATAAGTAATTGAAACAAGTGTGGTGTGGTAATTAGACTCAGGTTCTGATACGTGAGTGTGAATATTTGCCTTTGGAAGTAATCTGGATTGAAGAACAATCCATTTTGGGTGCCAAAACCAACAGAATTGTGCTACTGGTGTGGCGCCTGGCAGCCTACGTGTCTGCCAGGTGATAGAATCACTAGGGACTTCCCTGGAACACGCGACGTCTAGTAGTGAGATGCATATCGCCAGACGATAGACCCTATGACAATGGGTCTGTTTATAGCCTGGCGCCTGGCGACGAGTGTGTCCCGCTATGCGGTCTGCGTAGGATTTTTGCCTGGCGGCGCTTAGGCAGCACCAGGCGATAACGCGTAGCCAAGAACTTTTCTTGCTTTTGTTATCATGTTGTGATGTAAGACTTAGATCAGGATATGTTGTGCCATGAGTGGGTAGGTTCATGGATGGTGATGAACACGTGATAATATGAGCGGGGAGGTTCATATCCTGATACTCTTGTGTGGGGATACGAGCAGGGAGGTTCGTATGTTCCGTGCTCACACTTGAAAGATGTTGCGAGTAGGAAGGGTCGTAATTGGTGGATCGTGTGTGTTAGACTACGGGTGGGGAGGTCCGTAGAGTTGGACTACAAGCGGGGAGGTTCGTAGAGGCAGGACCACGAGCGAGCAGGTTCGTGGGAGCATCATATATCCTGAGTCCATGGTCAATTTGTATGAATTGAAGGTTGAAAAGCCTTGGGGTATTAAGGTCTTGGCCAAGAACTAAATCGAAGAAAATAGTAGAGTGTATCTTGATGTTTGTTCACTTATATGTTAAATTATTATGAGCTCACCCTTTTTGTTTGTATTTGGCGATGATCGTGTGACTTATCACAAGGAGCAAATGATATTCCAGGTGATGTTGTTGATGCATAGCGATGAAGAGAGGCTAGCTTGGGACTCTTGACTAGGGATTTTAATTATGTTTTGTTTTAAACTGGTGGTTTATTGGAACTTGTAATACATTGATGAACCAATTTGTTTAATATTCAGCACGATGAATAAATTTCAAATTTTCTCGCATTTTGGAATAATAAATTATGATGTTTGAATTTCAATTATCTTTTTATTTATTTTATTTAAGTAATTTCCAGTAGGGATGTTACACTCTAGAGAAACACTTCAAGTCTCAGGAATTGAAGACTTTTGTCTGGATTTGGTGAAGGTCTTCTATACCAACCTCAAGTTCAACAATGGCATCCTAAAATCAAGTGTCAAAGGTGTTGATATGGAGATCACAAGACAAACATGGAAGGATGTGGCTGCCCTAAGGCAAAAGGGTGTGCAAATTCGCAAGGGTTAAATAATTGCAATGGATGAATTCAACAAAGTTCAATATTTCAACCAATGTGTGCGCAATCTAGGTGAGCAAACTCAAAATTTCTATGTGTGAAGGCTTTGTGTGGAGGAAAGGTTGCTAGCCATGGTGGTGACCAAAATTATCATGCCTAAGGGGAGCAATCATTCAACCTTGAATGAAGGTGACTTAGCGGTGATCTATTGCATCCAAAATGGTATGGTAATTGATTGGACATAGATCATTCGTGACCATATGTTGAAGGCCAAAAGGTTAACTAATTTCAAGCTTCCATATGTGGTTCTTATCTCCAAGTTTATTAAGCATTTTGGTGTTGATGTGGAAGGAGAGCTTGAGGAGTTCACTGGCCTGTTAAACCATGTTTCTACACTCAATATGCACAAGATGTGATTCACCAAGATAGGTAACACATGGCTGATTGAAGGAGAACAAGCTGCAAACATTGAAGTTTGAGCCAACGATCATGAGGCTGGCATAAGTGGAGTAAAACAAGGACAAAATTATCCATAACCCATGGCCATTGAGATCTATCAACCTCCTGAGAACACTGCACATACATATTCCTAGTTTGAAAGGATGGCTCTCAACCAACTTCAAGACTTGAACATGTCACAAAATGCATATCATACATATTGCACAACTCGTTTTCAAGATCTGGATGATTAGCTGCATAATGTTCATGACCTCCTCTACAATGTTTACAACAGAGACAACCCCATGGATGAGTGAAGGGGATGGCTCATAGGTCATGCATTGCATGTTGTTTCTACATTTATGTTTGTGTCTATCTATTCCAGTATTTTAATCAATTGTTGTTCGCTTTCAATCGACTGATTATATCAGTCTCAGCTTCATATTGTACTTTTCATTTTTGTTTCGTTTCTATAGTGTTTGTATCCATTATTAGTTGCTTTGACAGTATCTATGTTTGATGCATTAATGAAAATTTAACTCTTTCCAAAATGATATGTGCATTACTTTAATTTGATGAATCCAAAGGGGGAGAAAAATGAGTAAAATTGGGTTAAAGTTGGAAAACCTGGAATTAAATCTGCTGGAACCATGTAATATATAAATCTGAATTTAAATCACATTATTAGTGATAGGGGGAGCATATGCATATGTGATATGTATGTATCCTTGTGTGCTTTTGCTTGGATGTGTATTTGTATATTGGTATCTTGTACGCAAAAGCTTTTTCAGGTTTCCCTATGGATCTTAGTTGATCAATTCAACTCGAGGATGTTGGCTTCATCAAATCAAGGGGAGATTGTTGGCACAAGAAAGCTTGAAGCAAAGATTTGATAAAGCCAAGTGCATGAAGATCTTATGTGGTTGATGAAGATCCGCTTGATTATTATATTTCAATTGTATTAAATCTAGAAATAATGTGTTAAATGTAACCATACAAGTTATATCATGTTGATAGGCTAAGATTAATACTACTAATAGTAATATCACTATTGTTAGAATTGATGCACCAATACTTTACAACCAAGAAGGGGGGGTGAATTGGTTTTGCAAGTTTTTCTTAGTTTTTCAAAATTTAAAAACAATTTCTTTAAACGATCTTTAACCAATTGACAAAATGTGTCCAGGAATGCATTATCTAGCCCATATACTTAGCAAAATGTAAAAGGATGATGAAAGAAGAGCACAAGAAACACCAATTTTTATACTGGTTCAATTCAACTGAATCTACATCCAATCTTTAGCTTTCTACGCTAGAAATTCTACTAAAACATCAAGAGTTAAGACAATACAAGATCCACCTATGTAATTTTTACACTCTATATACACAATCTCGAAACAATCCTTCAAGAAACGCAAAGCAATAACTTCAAGAAACGCAAAGCAGTAATGCTACATGCAGTTACTAACACCTATCACAATCACTATGATAGAAAAACAAAGTTTCAGAACCAAGAAACCAAACAATGCATTAGACAACAATAATAGTGATACGTAGAAGATGAACTTGTGATGGAATAACAACACTTGAATCAATGTAGAGCTTGGTATCACTATTACACCATCTTCATGATATCTTTATGATCACTTTTGATGAACAATGAAGCACAACTGCAAAATACTCCAAGAACACTTCAACAATCTTTTTCTCAAATCTTTTGCTTTCGAAAACGTAACCCAAAACTGATGTAGTGATCTATTTTTAAAGCAAATCAGTTTTCTTGTGCATTTAATTGATTAGGTTATCTATCTAATCAATTAGATTACTGACAGTGCTAAAGTCCATATTCCAAACTTAATCTAATTGACTAGATTAATATCCTAATCAACTAGCGTGACAATAGATTTAAATATCATACACTAGACATAGCCTAATAGAATAGATTAACATTCTAATCAGTTAATTATGAAAGTTATTAAAATAAAATAATTAGATAATTTATTATATTAATATATTTTAATATTTTTTTCTATTTTTTAAATTAACTTATTTATATATTATTATATTATGAAAATAAAGTTTTCAAATTGTTATTTAATTTTAATAAGTGTTCAAACTATCTTTAAAGACGCAAATGAATTTGTTCTTGTATGTAACCAAGCGATCTCAAGAGTCTTCAATCTTCTTCTTCCTCTAGTCGCTCCTGATCGACACTCTTAAGAGTGGGGTACCTACAAGCACTACGACACTAAAGTCAATAATACTTCAATATTCTTTGTATGCACTTAAACTGAATTCAAGATTAGTCGTCCTTACCTTTGGACATAAGATCTTATTTTATATTACCTGGCGTCACTCTCGACTTTATTACCTTTGAGGTAGTTTTCCTCTTTTCATAAACACTGACGAATCTAATGAATATCATAAATTGTAACTATTCCAGACCTTATTGCAATGGTAACATTTCCATATTCCATTTGATGTTGAGCGTCTGTACTCTTGGGCCTGCATGTTATCTACCTCAGCATTAGATGGATCCTCGCCTACCAACCAATAGTCTAGGATGTACTCAGTGGCGGATCTTGACAAAAAATGTTGGAGGGGCTAAAGTAATATAATTTTGAGATTATTAGATTCGATCATTAGTATAATGTTTTAAGAAATGAATTCTCTAACTGAATTGATGATTAGTCTAATGCTTCAAAATATGTGAAGAAATAGAGTTTATCTTCTTTTCATCAATAGTTTCTTTTTTATCACTTTTAAAAAATGAATTTATTCTTTTATTTCTTATCAATATACTTTTCTTTTGTAAATGACATTAAAAAATAATTTATCATAGTATTTTTTTTTTATAATTGAGACATATAATTATTAAAAAAAATATTATAATCAAGTCATAATTAAAAACTGGTTATGAAAAAACACATAATACATTATTTCTTTTTCTTCTATATTCATAAAAAAAATGAATATACAAAAAATCTCATGAGATAAAAAATAATGTTTTTCGTTATTGAGACGAGACAAGAAAGGGATGTGATAAATGAGAAATGGGAGCAAAAATAATGAGTTTGTTTCTAACTTTTTTTTTCTTCAAGAACAGAAAGAAAACATATGAGAGTAAGAAATGATTACAATATTAGAGTGAGAAATTATTACAATTTGTGAAGAACTAAAAAGATAATGAGAAAGAAAATAAAAATTATCTTAAAAAATATTTGGCTTAATTACTCTTTTGATTCATGTTTTGGTTTAAAAATGTTAAATTGATCCTCTAGTTTTTAGTTTTAATTTGGTCCCAATTATTGAAAAATTGATATAATTTGATCTTTTACGATAAATTTCGTTAAATTTTTTAAAATAGATCAATGACTTTTTTTTTATTAAAATTGAAATTCTTAATATATGGTTTGATTTGTTGGTGTAATTAACATTATTGTAGGATCAATTTTTGAGAAAAATAGGAACAAAAAAAAATTAAACCTAAATATTTCTATTCTTTATTATATTTAATTTTATGTTTTATTATCTATTAACACTAAATTTTGTACTTTATAAAATAAATGGAAAAATACACAATTTAATTTTCATCAATTTTTAAAATATATTACCTACAATTTAATAAATTTTAAATATATATATGTATTATATATAAATTAAAAAAAAATTGGGGGGGGGGGGGGGGGGCCGGGGGCACCTCCCTGTCTCCATTAAAATCTGTCACTGTGTATACGATCCTATTGGGTCGGGATGTGTGCGTGGTGGGCTTGGGCTGTTCATTTTTTATTTGTAATCATAATCGATAGTTACTAGAAAATCAAAATATTGAAATTGTACTCATAATTATCTATATCTTTATACTCATTCTTATATTTTTCAACTTAGGGATATCTTAGGTAAAAATAAGGAAGTGGGGATTCAATAACACTTTATAATCTTAATACTTACAATTTTTCAAGCGTAAATAAGGTAAGTAGCCTTTTGTGTTCCATATATGATGGGGGTTTTATTTAGTTGTGAGCTTCCTCCTTCATTTTGTTGTTTTTGGAATGAACTGAAGTTCTTTTCATTTATAAAAGAGAAAATAAGTTTCGGAAAATTTCGAAATAAATAATACATCAAGATCAATAAAGATAATTATATTAATTGATATTAATTAAAAAACTTTAAAAATTTATATTTTATTTTAAAAATAGTTATATAAATAATTATTTAAACGATAATTGTATTTAATGAAATTACTCGTAATTTAAACAATATATATATATATATATATATATATATATATATATATATATATATATTTTAAGTTAAAATCACAATTTTATTTTCTCTTTAATTTATAGAATTAGTTCTTCTATCTTCCTTTTATGATTTTAATCTCTTATTTCATAAAAATCGTAATTTAATCCAATTATATATGTTGCATGTATTTACACATTAACTAAATTGTAGATTTTCTTAATATAGAAATTAAAGATGAAAAAAAAACTAAATTTACACATAAAAATAAAAACAGATTGTTTTATCGTCATGAAAAAAAAAACTAAATTTACACATAAAAATAAAAATAGATATTTATGAACTTAAATCCATGCAATAGAATTCAAGCTTTTGGAGATATGTATTTTGAGTGATTTGTTCAAATCCAACCTATCAAACTTTTAATGAGTATTGGATTTTGGTGTTGAATTCATTAATTCAAAATCCATTATATAATGTATTTTTAATTTAAATTTATTATTATATATTTTATAAAAAAAAAAAGGAGAAACATTATATATATTAAACATCTATTTTCGTTGTCCTAATATTTTTACCTAAAACATTCCTTAAAGCTTTTTTATCACTAAACTCTCTGCAAATCCAACTGTCTCTTCAATTTATAGTTTCTATTATAAAGAGTATATATATATATATATATATATATATATATATATATATATATTTATTTGTATGAACTTTTTCTACAGACAAATAGTTCTTCTATTGTTGATACGCAATCATAAAAGTTAGAAAAAGTAAGTTTGTAGATTAGAAATTGAATTTCAAACATCCAATATAAACACCTTCTCATCTTTCATTTTAGAATTTAATGTTATTTTTACTGTTTGAAAAGTTCAGAGAACCTGACCCCACAGCACAATTAAGGTTCACAACACGGTCTGAATTAATGCATGAAAACATTGTGCAGAAAACAACCTCAGACACCAGTAATACACGAAAACATTCTCTGACTCCTAAACCTAACGAGTTTGTTTGAAGGGCTGGAAACAACACCTGTTCTCATCTGGGTGGATTGGAAACCATTACCGAAATCTCCAACAGAGTTATGTCGGCGATGAGCATATTTGTGATGATCTTGATGATGATGGTTGGGTGGTGTCTGATTCCGAAGGATTTGATCCTGTGTTTGAGGGTACATCTGAGCCATGTTGATGTTGTAGTTGAGAGCAGATCCTGATGAGAGACACTCGTATTGACTTCGAGTTTTGTTTCTCTTGATTGCTTTGTAAACCAGAGGCAGAAGACCCTCCATAAGAATATTGTGTTTTTCTTTTTCTTTTTCCTTTTCTTCACTGATATGAGGAAATAAAATGGTAAGAGAAGAAGGGAATGAAGATATAAATTGAGTGTGGTGGGTTTTGGTTTGAAGAACCCAGGAAGTTGCTGGGGTAGGTGGGTTTCCATTTTTAATTATTCTGAATATTAAGGACAAAATATTTATGGACATGTCATATGCTGTTGACTTTTGACCACTTAAACAGTAGTGGTAGGCTACTGATTTATATATTTATCGTATAATGAGTCATTCAATTGTCTTCTAGAACAAACTTATTAAATACCACTACTTGATTCTGTGAGTGTGAAAAAAAAATGAATTTTTATGATTGGTGTTGTAAAATTCATCATTCTTCTGATTCAAATATGATTTCAACAACATTCTCTATTACATATAAAATGACATTGTTTTTATATGTCCCATCTTTAAATATAACATCTACTTTAAAAGGATTAGCTTTTTTATATTGAAAGTTTGTTTCTTTTTTTCTGTTATTTTTTTTTAATTTTAAGATAGTATAGTTTTTTTTTCATTTATTTATTTAGTTTAATTAATTTGGAGTAACAAATTAATCATGATACTAGATAGAAAATGCAATGATAAACATAGTGAAATAAAGACTAGTTAAAATGGTACAAGTTGAAAATAATAAGATTATCACAATCATTATGCTTAAACCAAAGACTTTTGCTTAATTGGTCCTTTTTGGTTGTAGAACACAATTTAATATCACGATAAATTCTTCTACCTTATCCTAAAGTTGAATAAATTACCCTTAAAACATTTTTCAAAAACTGTTTTGAAAAGGTAAACATTTCCACAGCCCAAAAAGTGAGTTTGCCCTAACGACTTTTCTTAGCTTAGCTTTATAATTAATTGTTATATTTAACCTGTCTAGATAAATATTGTGCAATGTTTTTTAAATAGATCATCACCTTAAATTCGAACACAAGTAAAACGAAATTAAATTTATCAGTTAACAAATGTGATACTGATTTAATTTTTAAAAAAATGTAAGCACTTGGTATCATTCGTTTTTGTCTTTTAAATCTCCAACAATAAAAATGAACATGGATCTTGACTATTTGAAATTGACATTAATTATTTGGTTTCTTAATCGTGTTATTGTTGGTTTGATCCAATTTTAAAACATGTAAGACTTTTCTCGTAAAAAAGGATGAAAAGATTGAAAACAATGAAAGGTTTAAGATTTTTTTTTTTTATGTAATATTCCTTAAACAAACACAAAACAATGGAAATTTAATTATTTTCTTAATTTTTCATTCCATTTCCATGATTCTAGAAGAAATTTCTTAAGTTGAGCTTCACACAAATTCAACTCGAATAACCATTAAAAAAAATTGATAGTGAAAAATTGATTATGAAAGATATTGACTTTTATGCATGCACCAACACTTTGGATGATGACAAGTTGAAGATGGGCTATTAATTGACCACCACCTTCCATAACCCTCCACTCATCACAAAAATAAAATTAATATATATATATATATATATTAACCCTGTGGGCATCATGGTTCACGGTATTCAATAATATATTTTAATATTGATGTAGTTTACACAAAAACAAATATTTTGTTAAATAAAGTTAATATAAATCCATTTATAATTATAAATAAAAAAATTGGAGTATTTTCATACGGAGAAATTAATAAAAACTGTAATAATTTATGTTTGGAAGGATGTTGTCTCTTCTTCAAGTATGTGCATGTTGAGAAACAAAAGTAAATGGGAACATTAACCAAAGGGGATCCCATGTAATTAATATTCAAAGCTAGAACTAACAGAAAATGCTGCTTTACATACAATTATAGTAGCATAAAATATAAAGTTAACCACGTGTAAATTAATTTTTTACATTAATAAGATGAGAAATTTGGACCATTGTTCATTGTAAGTTTTTTTTTTTCTTTTTAGGAACATTTTACCCTTTAGACAAAAAATATATGGCTTTCAAAATACTTCTTTTCTATTATTAGTTATTTTAGTCTTCTTGTTTGGCGTGACCCTTTTGATAGAGGACTATCCCTAAATTCCATATAAGAAGAACTTGAAGATGAATCTTTATAATTCAAAGGACCTATGACAAGGGTAAAGAGTAAGAGATTGAAAAATCAAATCTATTCAAGGGTCTTGATGTTACAAGCAACTGCAAGTGGAAATTCAAAGGATATGAAGATCATGACTTAGAGCACTTTTGAAGGATAGTTATTAGCAAATTAGTTTATAGTTTTGGACTTTGGGTTTTCTTTTAGAAATTAGTTATGTTTCTATATTTTTGGGCTTTGGGCTTTCTTTTATAAATTAGTTTATGTTTTGGCTTGGGCTTTCTTGTAGGGTTATTAGGTTTTCTTAAACTTATGTGCGAGGTACCAAAAACTATTGTAGACACTTTTTAGTCATATATTGAATTTGATTTCATTAAAGAGATGATTCTCTTTGTTCTTGGCTTAGGCCTCTGGTTCTTATCAAAGATTAAAATCTTTGTGGCGAATCTTCACTTGATTTATCAATTTGCTAGATTGTGGTGTCCTCCATATTTGTCTTATTCTGTGTTCTTCTCTGATTTATTCGTGTCGTGCCTCTTGAGGATTCAAATTCAAAAATGATCGAACTCTTTCCTAGATATGATCGTATCATCTAGTATCTAAAGCAAGGTTATGGTTTGAATTTCCACTTCTATCTTATTTTTTGTCTGCCATATAAAAAAACTAAAATTTTTGAATGTTGTGTGTTATGTGCTTTGCTTTGAATTTTGTTTGTTGGTTGAATTGTGAATTTGTCGTATTTTTTTTTCTATTCTCCATTTAAATTGTGTATTTCTACATTTGATTCCTGAAAATTATTTATTTTTGTGTTTGGGATTTTCAAGTGCACTTACATTGATTTACAAGAGTCTGAGGGTTTGAAGGATAAATTATTCAATTTGTTTTTATGTTGAACTACAAGAAAAAAAAATGTGGATCACAATCAAAAGGAAACAAATATGTAGTGAAAAAAAAAGGATCCAAAAAAAGAAGATGTGGAATTCAACACAACTTTTTGTTGCAATTTTATTTGTGGTTTACTGATATTTACTTTGCATCAGTCTTTGTCTTAGAGTCTCCGTGCTGTCTCCTTTAATTCCTTTTGGTAGTCCTATTATTTTCTTATTTTAATTTTCTTGTTTTGTATTTTTAAAATTCGTTGAAGTTTTGTCTAGAGTTTTGTATTTTCTTTAACCTCTTGAGTCAAGATGTGGATCTCGCAACCCTTTTCACTTTGTTTATTTACTCTTTGCTTAAGCTACTAGAGTTCTTTGCCAAGCCCTAAAGGAAATTTGAGTGGTAAAAAGCAAGGGAGTATATTTAAGAAAAAGCCTATAAGTGTGATACACAAGTGGAAAACTAAGTGAAACACTTAGAAGAGTGGTGATGTCCAAAAAAAAAATTATAATTACTAATATTTTCTTGCAGGACATGACTTCTTCCCAGAATAGTGATCCTTTATCACCTAAAACTGCGACACTTATGGTTGCACTTGATAAGATAACATTACAAATGAATCAAATGCAACAACACCATCAACAACAATTTGAAAGGCTCCAAAAGTCTAATGAAGATGTGAACATGAGATTAGAGGGGGTGGAGAGAAGAAGGAGACATGATGATTCAGGCCATTATTCTCATAATGATGAAGAAGAACATGTTTTTAGGCCACGGAGAGGCCAAAGACGAGAGGCATTTGGAAACCACATGCTTATGAGGGATAATGATGAAGAGGATAATGATTTTAGACCAAGGCGAGGCCAAAGACGAGAGGAGTTTGGTAACCACACACCTCAGAGAGATAAGATGTGGCAGAAGATTATAATTCCTAAATTTAATGGAGCTAATGACCCGGAAGCCTACCTGGCATGGGAAATGAAGTTGGATGAAATCTTCAGCTCTTACGATTATGAAGATGATCTGTAACTGCAGCTATTGAGTCTGTTGTGGGAATAAGCACCTAGAAGAGAGCTTTCACTTGCTTTTTCTTACTATGAGGATGGATGTAGATATTAGTCGTCTCTTGGGCAGGGCATTAACATAGCAGCTTCCACTCCTCCCTTCAATAAGCTTCCCTTTTTTGGTATTGGACCTAGTTACCGCTCTATGGGAACACGCACTTGCAGCCTTGGTTGATAGGAATCATTGGAAAGCCCAATTGAGCATTTTGAGAGCTAAGAGTGAAGTTAATACTCAATCAGCAACAAGATCACCTCCTTTTGCATCTGTCTCCCAAGCGAAGCTTCCCAGTAAGTTGGTCAGAAAAAACTCAAGGGATAAAAACCTTTAGCCACAAAATCAAAAGAAAAAAGGTACACTTATCACAATAAAAGGGATGATAAGGTGTTTATGGCTTTCTTGGAATTTGAAGGCTATGCTATGAATTGGTGGAATCAAACCACCATGGACATAGCTAGAAGAAGGCGATTGCCAATCTCTACATGGGAGCAATTAAAGGTAGCTATGAAGAAAAGATTTGTGCATCCTTATTATAAAAAGGAGATCTTCAACAAATTACAAAGACTTACACAAGGAAATAAGAGTGTTGAAGAGTATGTTCAAGAGATGGAGGTCACCTTGATGAAAGTTAAAGTGGAAGAAACACATATGGCTACAATGGCTAGATTCTTGAATGGATTAAATAGGGAGATTCAAGACGTGGTAGAAATGCACCATTATGAGACCTTGGAGGATCTTATTCACCAAGCCACCAAAGTGGAACAATAACTCAAAAGATGAAGCGCCCATAGGAAATCATCCACCTCATGGAGAGATAAGGAGACATATAAGAAAGAGGGAGCTACTTGTACCATTCCTAAATCTAAGGAGAAGGAGTCTTCAAATGGTAAAGTAACTTCTCAAGCTAGCAATGATGATTCTTCATGTTCTAGTTCAAAAAAATGTTTTAAATATTTGGGTAGAGGACATATCGCAGCTAAATGTCCCAACCGAAGAACTATGATGTTGTTGACGAATGGTGAGTACATTAGTGAGCATTCCACGGGTGAATAATCTAGTAGTGATGAGGAGGAAAGGGAGTGTGAAGTCCCACCTTTGGAGGGAGATCTCTTAATGGTTAGGCAGTTGTTGGGTAGTATGAATAAGGAGGAAGATGAGACCCAAAGAACAAATATTTTTCATTCTCAATGTATGGTTATGGGAAAGGTGTGTTCACTCATCATTGACGGAGGCAGTTGTACAAATGTAGCATGTAAATGACTTGTGGAGAAGCTTGGTTTGGTGACATCTATACACCCTAGTCCTTATGCTTTGCAATGGTTGATCGAGGATGGAGAATTTCTAGTAGATAAGTAGGTAAATATTGCTTTCTCTATAGGTAAATATGTTGATGAGGTAGTATGTGATGTGGTACCTATGGAGGCGAGTCACTTACTGTTGGGGAGACCTTGGCAATATGATAGAAAGGTAACCCATGATGGTCTAGCCAATAAGTATTCTTTCCTGTTTAAGGGACAAAAGGTGTCCCTAACACCTTTATCTCCTAGAGAGGTTTGTGAGGATCAACTTAAGATGCGAGTGAAAAGAGAGCAAGAGAGAAAAGAAGGAAGAGAGAAAATTCCAGAAAAAGACAAGAAAAAGGAAAGTAAAAAAGTAAAGAGTGATCAAAGTCTTTTCTTGAGAGAAAAAGCGCTCAACAGAGTGTTGATTTCAAACCAACCCTTATATTTGGTTATGCCTAACAATATTTGTTTGTCTTTAGGTATGGAGCAACTTCTCAAGGAGTATGATGATGTCTTTCCTCAAGACATCCCTCATGGTTTACCTCCTCAAAAAGGTATTGAGCATAATATAGATCTCATTCTAGGTGCATCCTTTCCTAATAGGCCAGCCTATAGGAGTAATCTAGAAGAAACCAAAGAGATACAGAAACAAGTGGTGAAACTTTTGGAAAAAGAATGGATATTCGGTAAAGTTTGAGTCCCTGTGCTATGCCAGTAATTCTGGTACCTAAGAAAGATGGATCGTGGAGGATGTGTAGTGATTATAGAGCCATCAACAATATCACTATAAGGTATCGTCATCGTATCCCTAGACTT
The DNA here is from genome assembly GCF_037176805.1 of Vigna unguiculata. Lineage (NCBI taxonomy): Eukaryota > Viridiplantae > Streptophyta > Magnoliopsida > Fabales > Fabaceae > Vigna > Vigna unguiculata. The sequence goes on along the minus strand of NC_140800.1, from coordinate 27,029,601 downwards.
AATGACTTGCTTGATGAAAAGTATGGTGCTTGTTACTTTTCTAAAATAGATTTAAAAAGTGGTTATCATCAAATTAGGATGAGAGATGGAGATGAATGGGAAACAGCTTTTAAAACTAAATTTGGCTTGTATGAATGTGTAAGACCTGAGAAAAATTAGAATAAAGGGAAACACATAGAAAAACTTAATGGCTTATTTGAGATTGTGGATTTATTTAAATTCAGTATTTTATTAAATTTTGATACATGATGGAATAATTAATTGATTGATTTAAGTTAAGTGTTGTTTATTCATTTTAATTATTTACTTATTTATAAAATATGGAATAATTATTCGGGAGATTTAAGTTATTGTTTTATATATTTAATTATTTATTTAAGTATAGAATGTGATATGATGTGTTTGTATAGAATTGTGTTTTGTTTATTTTAATTATTATTCAATTATGGCGGGTGGTCAATATGCATTTATATTTTATCCGTGCACATTATATATCGAGAAAGCATTTGGTATAGTGGTTGATGTACATATGTGGTGTGACATGGGGCACGAGTTTGAATCCTTAATTGATTAATATGAGGTATGTTTTTATTTTTATTTTTTTAGAATCTTAACTGAAAGATTTAATTTTAGAATGTTAATAGAAAAGATTAGAGATAATAATTATAGAAAAAAAAGATAGGATTTTAGGAAAGGAGATAAAAACACTTTAGGGTTTCTAAAATGTGAAAAAGGAGGTGGACGGGAGGAGAAAACGAAAGTTTAACGGTAGAAAGGGAGGAAAGTAAGTGACAAGGCAAGAACCATGGAAGTTGTAGCCTAGAGAAGAACATAGGGTGAAGGATACTACACGAGGTAGGGGAAGCCAACAACTTATGTTATTTTTCTTTTTGTATGCGTTGCCACGCTGTATTTGTTGTATAGAGGACTGCAGGTGTGAAACTGAGTTTGCTTTTTTTTCTATGTTTTTGTTTGAAGCTCGACTTTGATTTTTGATTGTATTTTATGTTTGCCATAAATGTTTGAATGCCTTGAATGCCATATGTTCCTTGCTTTAACTAATATGCTATATTTTTCGTGTTAATAACAAATATAAATATAACATTTATATAAATAATAAATTTGGTCTTAAGGGAGACACAATATTTCTCTATTTTGTAAAAAAATATTCGGACAAAATTAAAACAAATAGAGCAGGTACTAACTTGAAACAAATAAACATATATGGATATTAAATTGAAACAAATAGACATATATGGAGATTAAGTTGAAATCAAGACAATGACACTTGGCAGGTGCCTTGCCACGTCCCGGTACTTTGCCACGTGTCACTAACAATGTCACGTGTTACATCAAGGATTTGACACGTGGCAATTTTAAAAAAAAATTAAAAAATTAAAAAAAATATTTAAAAAATTAAAAAAACCAGAGGCTGACACGTGGCATGTCGTTAACCGCGTTTGCGAAAACTTAAAGGAGTGTACTACATTGATGCACAATTCCAAATTTGTGTACTAAATTGAGACAAATAGAGATAGACGATTTTATTAAAAAATTTGTAAAAGTAACAGTCAATTTTTAAAAATTTAATAAATAATTATATTTTAAAGCGTAAAATTGAAATTTTAAAATGTGGACACAAAAGAGGGAATCCTCTTTATATATTGTTATAGATTATTATTTTTATTTTTATTTTATTTTACTATTATTATTATTATTACCATTACTATTATTATTCTTATTATTCCTATTCTTATTATTTTTATTTTATTTTAATATTATTATTATTATTTTTATTTTTATTTTTATTATTATTAGTTTACTATTATTATTATTATATTTATTTTTATTATTATTAGTATTATTATCATAATTATTCTTATTATTTTTATTTTATTTTATTATTATTATTACAATCACTATTATTTTTATTATTTTAATTATTATTTGTATTATTATTATTATTATTACTTTTATTATTATTATTTTATTACTTTTATTATTATTTTATTTTACTATTATTTTATTATTATTGTTATTATTATCATTATTATTATTATTTTATTTTACTATTATTTTATTATTATTGTTATTATTATCATTATTTTGTTTTACTGATCATTTTATTATCATTATTATTGTTTTATTGTTATTGCTTTATTTTATCATTATTATTATTCTATTATTGTTGTTATATTTTATTAATATTACTAATTTATTATTATTGTTTTATTTTATTTTATTATTTTTTTTATTTTTAAAATTTCATTTTATTATATTAACAATATTATTATTATTATAATTATAATTATTTATATTCTTATTATTATTTAATTATTATTATTATTATTTTCATTTCATTTCATTTTATTTTATAATTATCTTTATTATTATTATTATTATTATTTTATTTTACTATTATTTTATTATTATTGTTATTATTATCATTGTTTTATTTTATTTATGATTTTATTATCATTATTATTTTTTATTATTGTTTTTTATTTTATCTTATTAGTATTATTGCTTTATTATTGTTGTTTCATTTCATTTTATTATTATTTTTATTTTTATTGTGTCGTTTTATAATAATAATAATTATTATTATTATTATCATTAGTGTTATTGTTGTTGTTTTTTTATTATTATCATTATTACTATTTTATTGCATGTGTGATATTTTGGGGCAATGGTTGTGTTCTTCCTAGTTTGTATATTGTTTGGTTGTCCAAGATTGTGTGCTGGGTGTAACACTTTATTTTAATGGTTTTGTGTGGATTTATTGTGATTCTCCGAGATGTATAAAAGTAAGAATATGGTTGGGTTTGATGTATGACCATGTGATATTGTTTAGTTGAGTTCAACTTAATGATATGAAAGTGAATTTACTTGTCATGGATGCATGCTTTGCATGAACTGAGTGTCTTGTGTAAATAGGTTCATTGGAACCTATTCTAAAGTGTCAAATACTAGTGAATTACCAATTACTAGTGTGGCGTTTGGCGAAACTATGTAAACCGCCAGGAGATAGACCACAAAGTGAACTATGGAGTAAAACTCGAGAGTTGGTGCTTGGCGACGAAAGTGGTCTCGCCAGGCGGTGTGTTATAGAACTGGGCCTGGACCAAAATCCATTAGGTTGGCGCCCGGCAGCGCCAAGTAGTCTGCCAGGCAGTCTAGAACGTGAGTTAACCTAGCGAAGTTGTAACACCCTAGATGGATATTACTAGATAAAGCATATATCATAAAATTTCTTTTGGAATTAATATATTATATAAAGTTTCCAAGCGCGGGAAAATTTAAAACTTATCTCGTTGTAGTTCAATCACTCTGCTCCATCTTTATTACACGTTCATAGTAGAGAAAAACATAATAAAATTTAGGTTTAAATTTGCCTTTGGTCCCTCTATTTTTTTTCGTCTCAATTTGGTTCCTGTTTTAGGAAATTGGATCTCAATTTAGTCTTTTCCGTTAGTGGTATAGTAATAGCGTTAAATAGGGTGTCACATGTCAGTTCCTAGATTTTTTTATTTTTATTTTTTGAATTTTTTTTATTTTTATTTTTTTTGAATTTAAAAAAAGAATTGCCACGTGTCAAGTTGTCGTCGTGTCACGTGGCAGTGACAGAGTGATGTGACAGTGATAACGCGACGTGTTAGTATTATGCCATATGTCATTTTCTCATACAAATAGTGCAATTTCGTCCCTCTCCAAATTGAAACAAAAATTATTTTTTATATAAATGTTATACAAATATTTTTATTAAATTTGATATTTTTATTCAAATTGATATTTTTATTATATATTTTTAACATAACTAAGTTTATTTAAATTTGTGTTTAACATTCAACTTTACTTAAAATTGTTGTCAAAATTTAAATTTATATCATTTTTTATTGTTACATGAAATAGTTAAAATTATTTTTAAAATTTGGTTAAAATACTCCGTTGGTCCTTGTTTTGGTCTAGAAATCTCAAATTGGTCCTCGTATTTTTATTGATCTTAATTTCGTCCTCATTTATGTAAATGTGTATTAAATCAACCCTTTCTGTTATCAGTTGGCAAACGGTGTTTATACGTGATGATGTGGCTATAATGGGTATTCTTACTTGTCATTGACTTGTGGTTTGACACTAGAAACACCCATTATTGCTTTCCCTTTTATGAAGAGATTATGGTCCCTTAACATTTGAAGGTAAGGGTTTGAAAGAGGGTGCTAAAGTTGTCTCCTCCGTTTTGAATTTCTCCCTCTCATTCTTGCTCGTCCTACACTTGCAATGGTTGGGGAATGAAAAATTCTAGCGTTTCTTCTCATGGGGGGTGTGGTGAGGAGGTTCGATTTAACACCTGTTTGCTATTGCGATGAGAAGGCAATCATGCTCACGACATTCACATTCGCTTACAGGTTTCTATTTCCCTTCACCAATTGCAATCCCTAATTAGTTAATTTAGGGTTTCAATCACAATCCGTTTTTAATTCTCAGTCCACGCACACAATTTCGAATACTATCAATAATACACAAAGCCACGTCACATATTCAAAATGAAGTTAACGTTAATAATTTTAACACTGTTAACGATGGGGTTGATTTAATACACATTTACAAAAATGAGGACGAAATTGAGATCAATAAAAATACGAGGACCAATTTGAGATTTCTGAACCAAAACGAGGACCAACAGAGTATTTTAACCTTAAAATTTTTATAATTGTTATTTTTACACCAATTCAAACATTTGTGTACAAATTATTAAACTTTACACATTTTAAAAATATAAAATTAGTTGAAATATAAATTCAAATAAAAAAACAATATTAAAGTACGATGTAATAAAATATCAATATAATTTATGGTTTTTTTTTCTATTAACATTATTTTCTATTAACAACTTTAAAACAATTTTAAATCAAGTTCAATGAAAAATATTAATTAAATAAACTTAATTTTGTTAAAAATATTTACTTGAAATATCAATTTTGATAGAAATATTTGTGTACATTTATATAGAAATTAAATTTGATTTCAATTTGGAGAGGGATAAAATTGCTTAATTTTTAAAAAAATTAGGACTAAAATGAGACAAAAATTAAAATAAAGGGACCAAATTGAGAAATTGGAAATGAAACCTGACATATAAGTGACACGTGTCATTTTCACTACCACATCACTCTGTCATTGCCACATGGCACGATGATAACTTGACACGTGGCAAATTTTTTATTTTTTTAAAAAAATTCAAACAAATAAAAAAAACATTCAAAAAAAGTCAAAAAATTCAGGAACTGACACGTGGACCCTTTTAATGGTGTTACTGTACCACTAATAGAAGGGACCAAATTGAGACGAAAAAAAAGAGGGACCAAATTGAGATTTTTCTACGAAAATGGGTACCAAAGACATGATTAAACCTAAAATTTATTACAAAATGCATGAAAATAAAACGTAGAGAAAAGTCCCCCATCGTCTAGGGTTTATCAAGGAACTCCCTCAGGGTATTCTCAACCCACAATTACTTGTACTTTATTAATTATTATTTGTATGAATTTCCGAGGTCTTACAAAAGTGGGTGTTGTGCTAGACGATTTTGGATACAATGATGGATTACGCAAGGGATTCTACACAGCTTTGGATGTGAGGTCTTGATGCGACGCTTTACTGGGGGCCCAGTTACGAGTGCAACTTGTATTGGGGTAACATGTCGCCACTCGAGATTGTATCCTAATGGTTTTGGAAGTCTAGTGGAGTGTGCGAGATCGTGGTTCGTACGGATGGGTTTTGGAAGATTGCCCTCCTTAGTGTTATCCAACGAGTTTGGTAGTCTTGGGATAAATACGAACTACAATTCGTATTGGGAAACTCCACTTGGTGTCGCAGATCATGGTTGTGGCAAATTTATTCTCGCGTGTGGACTATTAGGTAGTGGCCTGTAGTTAGAGGGGTGAGTAGACACCTGTGGCATCAAAGATCGATCAATGTAATCATCAAAGGGTGTAGAATCAAGAGGCATCCAGAGGAAGATTTGGAAGTCGAGGATTAAGGATTATGGCTTGTGAGTCTTAGGAAAAGCAATGCTCTTACTAGGTTTTGGTGAACAGGTAAGGGTTGTGCTCTTGCCGGGTTTTGATGAGCAGATAAGGATGGTTACTTGTAAGTCCTAAGAAAGTAATGCTCTTACCAAGTTTTGGTGAACAAGTAAGGGTTGTTGCTTGTCCTTCCTAGGAGGTGTTGGGGTCTAGGAAAGGAAACTGGTTGGTTATGAGAGAATAATATACTATGTGATGAGAGTTGAGAGTATTAGAACTGTTGGAATATTGTATGGTTATTTATTATATTGTGTAGTGCACTTTTATTCTGTTGAGCTCACCCTATCTGCTTGTGTTTGGCGATGATCGTGTAATGCGTTACACGAGAACAGATGATGTTGTAAGTGTTGTTGGTGAAGCATAGTTTCGGAGAGGGGCTTGTAACACCCCAAATTTAAGATGTCAAGAGAAAGTGTTATGGCTCATTTAATAAAAATAAATGAATTGTATCCTAAAAAGACATTTAATAAAAAATTAAACTTTAAATGTAAATACGTAATCCACACTTTAATTTGAAATAGTAATAATAAATAAAAATAAAAAAAATAAAGTCCCAATTAAATACTAGGAATCAAAAATACAATTTCATAGTCTTCACTGTTCAATTTAAATCAACCCAAATATATAAAAATTTCCCAAGTCCACTCGATCCTTTCCGCAATCTACTCCGAGTCAGAAATATCTGCATTACCGTCTGCTCCCATATAACACACACGTTATACGATAAATAGCAACTCTAATTACTCATTTAATTAAATTTAGTCTTTTTCATGACTAAATTTATTTATAGATCTATACCAAAATATAAATCACTATTTAATTTTACCTAAATTGTTCCAAGTTGTTCTTGGGTCTTACATTTTCCCTAACTCAGAAATTTTCGTCCTCGAAAATTGCTCTATTCCGGAAACAGATATGGATATTCCTTCTTCATATCTTCCTCCAGCTCCCAAGTCATTTCCTATGTCTTTTCATTCCAAAGTATCTTCATCGTGCGCATCTCCTTCACTCTAAGCTTCTTTGTTTGCACGTCTAACACCCGTATTGGTCCAACATCCAAAGTTAAATCCTCTCTAACTTGAATGTCATCCACTTCCAACACCTGTTCTGGATCCTGAATGAACTTCCTCAATTGAGATACATGAAACACATTATGCAAATTTGCCAATTGAGGGGGTAAAGCTATCTCATAGGCTACTGGTCCAATCTTTCTGAGAATTTGATACGGTCCAAGAAACTTTGGCGACAATTTCTTCGATCGAATAGCTCTTCCAACTCCTGTTGTCAATATCACTCGTAAAAACACATGATCCCCTACATCAAATTCCAATGGTCTCCTCCTCTTGTCAGCATATGATTTCTGCATGCTCTAAGTTGCTTTCATCCGTTCCTGAATTAACTTCACCTTTTTTGTGGTTTGCTGTAACAACTCCGGACCTACCGCCACCGTTTCACCATCTTGATACCAACATAACGGTGTTCGACATCGCCTTCCATACAGAGCTTCATAGGGTGCCATCCCGATACTAGAATGATAGTTGTTATTGTTTGTGAATTCCACCAATGGTAAAACCTCACTCCAACTTCCGAGATGGTCTAACACACGCTCTTAACAGATCCTCCAAAGACTAGATAGTCCTTTCTGACTGCCCATCGGTCTGAGGATGATATGCTGAACTCATCCTTAATTGTGTACCCAAAGCTGTCTGCAAAGTGTGCTAAAACCTCGAAGTGAACCTTGGATCTCGATCTGAAACAATACTTAATGGTACTCCGTGCAATCTCACTATCTGATAGATGTACAACTCCGCCAACTTATCTAACGACATCTTCTGATGAATTGGCAGAAAGTGTACACTCTTTGTTAACCTATCGATGATCACCCATTTAGAGTCATGACCTCTCGACGACCTTGGTAAATGAGTTACGAAGTCCATTGCTATACTGTCCCATTTCCACCGAGGAATATCCAATTGCTGCAACGTTCCTCCCGGTCTCTGATGTTCCACCTTAGATTTTTGACATATTAAGCAAGCTGACACGAACTCTGCCACATCTCGTTTCATTCCACTCCACCAAAATGATTCCTTTAAATCTTTATACATCTTAGTCATACTAGGATGTATGCTAAAACGACTCTTGTGTCCTTCTTCTAGAATCATCCTTCTCAAATTTGACTTTGCTGGAACACACACCCTATTATTGAAGCGTAAGATACCATCCACACCTAGGACGAAATCTTTGGCTTGATCAGTACCCAGTAATCCAAACGTACTTTGCAACCCCTGATCAGCTAATTGCTCTTCCTTAATCTGCTCCAAGAAATCAGTGGTAATTGTTAAGTGACTGCACCAGATATGGTCTTTATTCAACTGTAATCCTAAATTCACATCTCGAAACTTCTCTATTAGCTCTAGCTCCTTCATCATCAATGCAGACATCTAAACTCATTTTCTACTCAAAGCGTCAACAACTACATTAGCCTTACTTGGATGATATAGTAATTCAAAATCATAGTCCTTAAGATACTCCATCCACCTTCTTTGTCGCATGTTCAACTCCTTCTGATCGAATATATACTTTAAACTTTTATGGTCACTGTAAACTTGGACTCGCACTCCATAGAGATAATGTCTCCAAGCTTTCAAGGCAAATACCACTGCAACTAACTTAATGTCATGTGTTGGATAATTTTTCTCGTGCGCCTTCAACTGACGAGATGCATATGCCACCGGTCTCTTGTCTTGCATTAACACGCATCCGAGTCTTTGATAAGATGCATCACAAAAAACTTCGAAAGCTTTACCAGTATCCGGGACAATTAAAACTGGAGCAGTTGTCAATCTTCGCTCCATCTCTTCAAAACTAGCCTCACACTTCTCAGACCAGATAAAAGGCTGATCCTTGCGTGTCAAATGAGTCAAAGGTCCCACAATCTTGGAGAACCCCTCCACAAACCTCCTATAGTAACTAGCCAAACCAACAAAGCTCCGTACCTTCGTTACAGACTTCGGTCGCTCCCACTTTAACACTGCCTCCACTTTTGCTGGGTCTACTGAGATCCCTTTAGCAGAAATCACATGCCCCAAAAACTACACTTTTTCTAACCAAAACTCACACTTGGAGAATTTTCCATATAGTTGTCGTTCTCTCAAGATCTCCAACACGGTTCTCAAATATTTAGCATGCTCTTCCCGATTCTTGGAATAGATGAGAATGTCGTAATGAATACGACCACAAACTTGTCCAGGCAAGACCAGAAAATGCGATTCATATAATCCATAAAAATTGTAGGAGCATTCGTCACTCCGAACGACATCACCACAAACTCATAGTATCCATAACGTGATCGAAAAGTTGTCTTTTGAACATCATTCGGCTTAACCAACATCTAATGATATCCCGACCTTAGATCAATCTTTGAAAACACACTGGCACCCCTCAATTGATCCAACAAATCCTCGATCCTAGGTAAAGGGTACTTGTTCTTAATCGTGACTTTGTTCAGCTGTCGCTAGTCAACATACAACCGTGAACTCTCATCCTTCTTCTTCACAAGCAAAACTGGAGCTCCCCACGGTGATACACTTGGACGGATAAATTTCTTTTCCAAGAGATCTTCTATTTGCTTTTTCAATTCTACGAGCTCAGTATGGACCATTCGATATGGAGCCACTGACACCGGACCTGCTCCTGGCACTAAATCAATTGCAAATTTGACTTCCCGATTTGGTGGTAACCCTGAGACTTCTTCTGGAAAAACATCCACAAATTCCTCCACTACTGGTATGCCAATGATTTTCTCCTCTGTATTCTTTTGTTTTTCTTCTTCCACCCATACTACGTAGCATTCCGCTCCTCCTCTGATATCTTGTATGACCTCCCGTGATTTTACAATCTGCCCCTCTTTTAGGTTTGGAACAACCACCTTCTGCTTTCCACAATCTATGATGACATCATTGGTCGTCAACCAATCAATCCCTAAAATCACATCCAACTTCTGCACCGCCACTCTTCACTCATATTCTGAGAGTAGAATCGAGCTAGACATTCAAAACGATCAACATAGGTTTGCACTGATTTGTCTCTCTGAAGTAGTGTCAAAAATTCTGCTTCTCTCTCATGTCTGGCGCTATTTGGAAAGTACTACCCCATAAAATTCGTCCGAGGAAACTTGTCCAATCGATTACCTCATTATGAGCTTCCATCATTCGTTGCATGCCTCCCCACCAGTACTAAGCCTCACTATTAAGCAAAAAAGTAGCATACTCCAGCTTTTGTGCGTCACTGCAGTTGAGCACCCGAAAGATCTTCTCAATCTCTCGAATCCATGCATCTGCCTCATCTGGAGTTGCTTTACCATTGAACTTTGGAGGTTTGTGACGCATGAATTCATTCATACCGTTATGTTGCACTGGTGCGTGCACTACATTGCGTCGACCAATCGCTGAATAGCTTGAGCCATTTCGTCCACAGAGTTGGTCGAGTTCTGAGATCTACGTGCCATTGCTCTAATAGGTATATATTTGAATAATTACTAGTTAAATGTCATAAAACACAATACAATTCAGAGTCACACAACATCAACTAGACGAGCTCACTCCCCATAAACCCAAAGTTTTTTCGAAAACCTGACTCTGATACAAAAAATGTAACACCCCAAATTTAAGAGGTCACGAGAAAGTGTTATGGCTCATTTAATAAAAATAAATGAATTGTATCCTAAAAAGACATTTAATAAAAACTTAAACTTTAAATGTAAATAGGTAATCCACACTTTAATTTGAAATAGTAATAATAAATAAAAAGAAAAAAATTTCCCAAAAATAAAATTTCATAGTCTTCACTGTTCAATTTAAATCAACCCAAATATATAAAAACTTCCCAAGTCCACTCCATCCTTTCCGCAATCTACTTCGAGTCAGAAATATTTGCATTACCGTCTGCTCCCGTATAACACACACGTTATACGATCATCGCACATGCAACAAACACACAAACAAATAGGGGTGAGCTAACCATTCAAGTAACATTTAATCAAAATGCAATCAATCATACTAAACCAGACATAGCATCACACTCATATAAATCTTCAAACATAGATTCAAGCTTTGGTTTTCCGCGACCTCTAACCCCACAACAACATCTAGTTTTCTAGAACAGATGGTTCGATGTGTCCCACTTAACGCAGCCAGATTGTCTCCCTTATTCCTCAAGGAATTATGAGTAAAAACGTCGATGCATCGCACATTGGGCACTATACTCGCAACAAGCCGAAATAAGGTGAAACATCTATCCCCTCCCCACTGCTTCACACAAGCGAGAGGGTACAACACTCGAACCAATCCTCTACCACTGCTTCACACAGGCGAAGAGGACCCCTTTCCACTACTTCACACATGTGAAAGAGTCTTCACTGGGTTCCTAGGTGATGAAGGATTGACCTCAACCAAGGATGGAGGCACATGCTTAAGAAGACTAAGCATGTTTAGAAAGGAAGTTCACTAATCCTTCATCCCTTTCAATTGTGTTTGTTATTTTTTATTCCCAAAGTTGATTTAGTTGAATCAACTTTAGTTGACTTGTTGACCTTTGACTAGGTTTGACATTTTGACTATAGTTAACTTGACTTAAACCAACATGCTAATCTATGTTTATTTGCTTTGTAGGTTAATTAGCAGTAAGAAAGCAATGCTAGGCGGTGCATGGTGATTGGGGAGCATAAATGATGTGGAGGAGAGAGTAAAGCAAAGGCATAAAGCATAAAGTAAAAGGCATGAAGCAAGTGTACCTATGTACCTTTGGTCTCCTTTGTTTTTAGCACACTTTGACCACTTTTTGGAGACATATGAGACACATTATTTGTCTCCTTTTGTGCTAGAACGAAATTAGCCTTGCACACACCATAGTTAGCTCTTTTGTCTCTCATTTTTTGTAACCTTATTTGACCTAGTTTCTAGAAGCTAGAGTTAGGTTTTTGTAGAGACATCCTTAGGTATCTTTTATTTGCTTAGAGGCCCCTAAACTCTTCTATATAAGGGGTGCTCCTAGACATGTAAAAGGGTTGAACATTTTGAAGTAAAAACACTCTTGTGTCTCAACCATTTGTGAGAGTTTCCTCCCTAGGGAGTGAATACTTTTAAGCCTTATCTTGCATAGCAAGTGGCGGCACACATCCACTCATCTTCAAGGTTGCCATGGCTTCTAGCCTAGCCTTGTAGTGGAGTGCTTCTCACATTTTTACCATTTCTTTCCTATCCATTTTATGTTTTCTTCCTCCTTTAATTATTCTTGGTTTTCTATTATTTATGTGCTTTCCATTTCCTTTTTGTTTTGAATCAATCCATCTTCTTCTTCTCTTGAGCTTTGTGAAAGGAACCTTCACATCTAGATAGCTTGCTATCTTAATGTCCAGTGGGGATTTCACTTAGCTTTCTTTAAACAACTCTTCACCATATTCAATAATCTTAAAAAGGAACAACACAATCCTTCATCATTTGGTATATAGAGCCTAGGTTATCTTGAATATGGTGTTTTTCATGTGCTAACCTTGCCTTGTTGTTGCTATCTTGGTATGGTTCAAATCCACTTGAGGAACTAAGTGTCCAAGCCACTTAAAACTCTTTCTCACCATTTTATGAAGCTAGTTGTGAAAAGAAGAAAATTTTTGCACCAAAATTTGTCAAAAAACCGAGAGCAAACTTGCTCATTGGTGAACTCAAAGTGTGTTTGTCACTAAGTGTTATGCTACTAGTTTTCATGCTTGAGAAATGGGTGATATTGACAAATTAGTTCCATTCTTTGACTTGGTTATGATCTTTCTTGGTGTATGCATGATTTAGGAATAGGGAATGCATGTTCAAGTATTTTCCATGTCATTCTTATAATGTGCTTTTCTTGTTTTAGTCTTATTAAAAGTTTGTCTCAAACTTTTCTTCTTTAGAGTTTAACATTTATTGTTTTTGTGCTTTTCTTGCTTGTCTTTAGGTATTCTTGGTTTTGTCATAGTATGTTTGTCTTCTTGAAATTCTTGAGTTTTTGAACCGAGCCACTTGTATGCAAGAAAAGGATTTTTGAACAAAGTGTTTTCTTCACTGCTTGGAGGAGCTTTGAGTGTAGCCTTGCCTTGTTACTTTGGGAGAGTGATCTAAACACTTGGGTTACAATTTGGGTTGGATTTGGTCTCGGTTTTCATGTTGTCTAACCTCTAATCCATTTATTTTGTCTCAGATTTGAGTGTTTTTGTTGTAGGAATCATGGCAAGTTCATCAAATGCACCTACACCAAACAAAAACAATACATTGATGAGATTGCTTCGGGATTTGGAGTTATCTAGGAATGAGGCCTTTGAACAATTAAGAAAAGAGAAGGAGCAAAGTGACCTAAGAATCCAAGAGCACATTCAAAGGCTTGAAGCTAGGGAGAAAGAAATAGATCCTAGGAAAAGAGGGAATTCTAGGCACAACCCATCACAAGAGAAGCAAACTCCAAAGATTCCTAAGTTCTATGGTGGAAGTGATCCCAAAATCTTCCTTGATTGGGAAGCTAAAGTTGATCAAATTTCCATTGAAAATCATGTAAAGGATCAAGCACAAGTTGATCTAGTAGTTTTAGGATTTTTGGAGTATGCCAATACTTGGTGGATAAAGTTTGTAAGAATTATGACCAAGGGCCACCCGCGGCTTCTTGGATGGACATTAAAACTCTTATTCGCGCTAGATTTGTTCCTCCCTCCTATAGGAAGGAAATTATTATGAAGCTCCAAAGGCTTCACCAAGGTCCTATGAGTGTGAATGAATACTTTAAAGAATTAGAGTCTCAAATGCGTAGGGTTGAAATAAAAGAAACTAACAAAGAGAAAATAAAAAAATTTGTGAGTGGTCTTAGGAGAGACATAAAAGACCAAGTAGAGTTGTATGAGTACTCCACTCTTGAAAATGTTTTGACACTTGCCCTTGGGATTGAAATTCAATTGAAAAGAAAAAGAAGGGCAAAGAAGAGTTACTCACCCAACCACTAGTTTAGTCACTCATGGAAGGGAAAGGATAAAAAGAAACATGATAAGTTCCCTTCTAACTCTCATCAACAACCACCAAGTAAAAGTAAGTCTCAAAGTGATCACATTCACCATTCCACTTCTACAAGATCAAGTTCCATTAAATGTTTTAAATGTTTGGGTTATAATCACATTCCTTTAAATTGCCCAACCAAGAAAACCATGATCTTAAAGAAGAGTAATGATGTTGAAAGTGAACACTCATCTCCTCATTCTCTTTCAAAAGAATCTTCTTATTCTAGTAAAACTAAAATTTTTGAGAAAGACCCTCTGTTATTAAGGCGCATGATAGGTGTAAGACCCGCTAAATTTAAATAATTAAATAACTAATTATTTAATTAATACGAGTGAGAGAAGCCTTATAACATTAAACGCTAACCTTTATGACGTGGAAAAGTGTTAGCTCATGTGGCTGATAGTACTTTGGTTATGTGAAAGGACTTGGGTTCGAGTCCTAAATATCCCATTTGTGTAGGGTTTAATTCTATTTATTTCTTTTACTAATATATATGTGTGTGTGAGTAAGAAGATGGAAATTGAGTTATATTAGTTGGCATGAAATATGATTTGGCATGATGGTTTGACATTGATTGGGAATTGCATGGTTGTGGGTTCTAGCCTTGGGGAACACGTAAATTAAACTCTATATTTTTTTTATGGTAGATTTGGGTGGAATGGGAAGGGTTAGGAGAAACCCTAACTGACCTAGCAGCCAAGGGAGGCTGAAAAACAATCATGGAGGGGTCATGAATGGCCACTAACTATTAATTAAAGGAGAAATCCGTTTTTACCATATTAACTTAAATTTAGGCATTGCTTAAAAGGTAAAAGTGGAGTTTTAGGAAAGCTTTTGCCAAGTTTGAGTCTATACCTTAAAGAGAGCAAGAAAGGAGAGTGATTGTGAGTGTTGGGAGAGGTTTGGGGACTGAATTGGTAGAAGAGCAAGAGGGTGATTGGCAAAGAAGGAAGAAGTAGCACATTTAGCAAATTGAGCAAGGAATCCAGGTTAGGGGAGTTCCTACTCTGTGTTTTTAATTTTACTATCTTTTAATAATGTGTCGTGAATCATGTCGAATTGTGCTGGCTTTGGATTTCTGGTTCTGTTTGCGTTTTCTGGAATTTTCCAGAAACCGCCTGGCGGCGCATGAACTGCCGCCAGGCGGCACATGGGGTTACACACATTTTCTGGGATCGCGGATGAACTGCCTGGCAGCCGGGCAGGAATCGCCAGGCGCTGAACTGTTGATTGTTGTTTTCGTTTGTTTTGATTGGTTTGTCAGTACAGGGAATGTCCAGACAGTTTTATGTGTGTTCATGTATTTGGGGTAATTCATGGTTAGACTATATTGGTATAATATGGAAATTTAACCTGCGGGAGGAACTTGACTTGAATGCGTTTGTTATGTGAGATATGGTATGATTTGTGCTTGTGAGATTGTAAAGGGGTATATGCGATGTTGGTCAAAGTGGGGTGTCATGTTTTATATAGATTTCAGAATGCATGATTATATTATTGGGTGTATGTGAACTGTATGTGGCATGTTTAAAAGAGGAAATTGAAAGTGAGCATGGAGGCATGACCATTCTTGGTTTGTTGGTCTGTTTAATTATGTGTAATGTAATTTGGTATTGATATATGACTGGAGAATTTTAATAGCATTACACTTGAGTGGTTGGTATGTTTTGGAATTTCTTTGGGATCTGTCTAAGTGCTCAAAAACCAGTAGCATTGTGCTACTGGTATAGCGCCTGGCGGCGTGAGCGAGCCGCCAGGTCGACAGGAAAATAAATCAGTGACAGTGGTCACAGCGGGATCAGAGCGCCTGGCGGTGGGCGAGGGATGCGCCAGGCGGCGGTGGGCGAGGGATGCGCCAGGCGGCGACGACAAGGCATGGCGCTTGGCGGTTGGTGATGCCCGCCAGGCGGTGGCGGTACTGAGAGGGTACTGCAGGCGCGTGGCGCCTGGCGGTGTGTGATGCCCGCCAGGTGGTCTGGAACTAAGTTCCGCCTAGCGACGTGTGATGCGCACCAGGCGGTTTTGGTTCAGTGATAGTGTGCGAGGAAAGGTTCTACACAGCTTTAGGTGAGGTACATGATGCGAGGCTTTGGCTGGGGGTCCAGTTACGAGTGTAACCCGTACTGGAACAACACGTGACCATTACAGGTTGTAGCCTGGTGGTTTAGGAAGTCCAGTGGAGTGTGCGAGTTGTGGCTTGTACGACGAGGTTCGGGTGATTGCCCTCTTCAGAGTGAGTCTGATAGAGTTTTGGTAGTCTAGAACAGCTACAAACTTTATGTTTGTTTCGGGGAGCTCCACTTGGTGTCACAGTGTGATGCTGTGGCAATGTTATTCCCACGTGTGGACTATCAGGTGGTGGCCTGTAGTCGGAGGGGCGAGTGGACACTCGTGCAACGAAGATCGATCATTGCTCTCACTTAAAGGGTATAGAATTTGATAGACGTCTAAAGGTAGGTGTTGGAAGTGAAGTGTGAAAAGAAAGGGGGAAAGTGTACTAACCCGAATTTATATTTATTAATATGATAGTTAATATTATATTGTTGATTTTATTTAAATGAGTTCACCCTATCTGTGTGTGTGGCGATGATCATGTAACTTGTTACATGGGAGCAGATGGTGATGCAGGTGAGCAGGCAGATGCGTGAGACAGAGTGGGGATATCTCTGGGATTTTAATACTTATTACTATGCTGCACTATGGAATAAATTGTAAAAACTTTTAGACACTTTTGTTGGTATTATGAACGATGCGACCCATTTTCTTTATTTTGTGATGGCACGTTGGATTTTTGTATTTAAATTTCCCGCGTTTTGGGAATCGATGATAAATAAATGAGGTTGTTAGTTTATTTATATTCTTATTTATTTTAATAAGTAATCTCCGGCTAGGACGTTACAATAGGTCAAGATCAAAGTGAGCTTGAGCCAACTCAAAGAGAAAACATTTTTCAATCTAGATGCAAAATTAACAAATGGGTTTGCTCTCTAATTATTGATGGAAAAAGTAGTACCAATGTAGCTAGCACAAGGTTGGTGGAAAAGCTTAGCTTAGAGACCATTCCTCATGCTAAGCCCTACAAGCTTGCTTGGGTAAGTAAAGAGGGAGAAATAGATGTCAATAAACAAGTCCTAATTAACTTCTCTATAGGAAGCTACAAAGATGAGGTGCTATGTGATGTTGTTCCCATGGAAGTCACACATATCTTACTAGGTAGGCCATGATAATTTGATAAACAAACTTTACATGATGGCCATACCAACCAATACATTTTCTTCAAAAATGGGAAAAAGACAACTTTACTACCTCTATCACCTAAAGAAGTTAATAAGGATAGAAATATAATAAGAAAAGATAAAGAAGAAAAACAAAAGGGGAAAGCTTTCACTAAGGTGTTACTTGCCTACAAAAAAATTCTTCCAAAGCAAGATGTGCATCACCCTTCCTTCTCTTCCCAAGCCAAAAAGGAAGGCCCAAAGCACAAGCAAGAGAGGAAGAGTAGTCTAGAAAACAAAAATGGCCTAACCAAGGCTAGGGGTAATACCCTTAGAAAGGATGGAACAAGAGCTCATAAAAGGGAGGCGCAAATCCTCCCCCAAATCAAGTCAAGCTCCATCAAAGGCTTAAAGAATTTGTGGTCAAATTCTCTCCAAGGAGAGGAGGATGATGAAGGATTGACCTCAACCAAGGATGGAGGCATATGCTTAAGAAGACTAAACATGTTTAGAAAGGAAGTTCACTAATCCTTCATCCCTTTCATTTCTGTTTGTTATTTTTGATTCCCTAAGTTGACTTAGTTGAATCAACTTTAGTTGACTTGTTGACCTTTGACTAGGTTTGACTTGTTGACTATAGTTGACTTGACTTAAGCTAACATGCTAATATATGTTTATTTGCTTTATAGGTTAATTAGGAGTAAGAAAGCAATGCTAGGTGGCATGGTGATTGGGGAGCATAAATGGTGTGGAGGAGAGAGTAAAGCAAAGGCATAAAGCATAAAGTAAAAGGCATGAAGAAAGTGTACCTATGTACCTTTGGTCTCCTTTGTTTTTAGCACACTTTGGCCACTTTTTGGAGACATATGAGACACATTATTTGTCTCCTTTTGTGCTAGAACGAAATTAGCCTTGCACACACCATAGTTAGCTCTTTTGTCTCGCATTTTTTGTAACCTTATTTGACCTAGTTTCTAGAAGCTAGGGTTAGGTTTTCGTAGAGACCTCCTTAGGTATCGTTTATTTGCTTAGAGGCCCCTAAACTCTTCTATATAAGGGGTGCTCCTAGACATGTAAAAGGGTTGAACATTTTGAAGTAAAAACACTCTTGTGTCTCAACTATTTGTGAGAGTTTCCTCCCTAGGGAGTGAATACTTTTAAGCCTTATCTTGCATAGCAAGTGGAGGCACACATCCACTCATCTTCAAGGTTGCCATGACTTCTAGCCTAGCCTTGTAGTGGCGTGTTTCTCACATTTTTACCATTTCTTTCCTTTTCATCTTATGTTTTCTTCTTCCTTTAATTGTTCTTAGTTTTCTATGGTTTATGTGCTTTCCATTTCCTTTTTGTTTTGAATCAATTCATCATCTTCTTCTCTTGAGCTTTGTGAAAGGAACCTTCACATCAAGATAGCTTGCTATCTTAATGTCCAGTGGGGATTTCACTTAGCTTTCTTAATCAACTCACACCATATTCCATAATCTTAAAAAGGAACAACATAATCCTTCATCACTAGGTACGAAAAACCTCACACAACATTTAATTTCACCAAGAGCTCTTCAAGTAAGGCAAAACACTCCCAACATGCAACCCATGAGTATTACATATTGTCATCAAAATATACATCATCACGTCATACTTGAAAAATAAGGTCTCCTAACCAAATCAAAATCATATATCACCCTTGTATTTATCACATGCCAAAAATCAAATACAAGGAAAAAACATCACTTAATACTCGAACGCATAACTTAGCATACTTTCCATTTTAAACTCGCTGCCCCAATTCCTTTCACGCATGAAAACAAGAGGAAGTCTAAGGATTGTGTATTCTTTATTCACGTGAGAAGCGAATCCAAAAAGAGAAAGAAAGTAAAAATATGGCACAGACTGCACCAATTTTTAAAGAATACCCCTCCCTCAAAGTCACATGAATGGTTTAAAGGAAAGAGACAAAAACAAACTCGTGGGCCCCAACATATCATGCATTTACGTGTGGTTTAAAGAAAGAGAAAAAGAAGGAAGAACCATGTTTATGAAAAAGAACAGTAAACTCACGGACCACCCTTGCACTAAAAACAAGAGGGAAGAAACCCAAAGTTATATTGTGGAGCCCGTGGCTAATAAAAGAATACGCACCTTGCACTCGATGAGGGTCTGCACCAAAAGAAAATAAATGGCAAAAAAACTAAGCTTTTGACTAACCCATTAAATGTGGTATATTGGTTTTTAAAGAAAAAACTAAAGAGCACGAAACCCCATTACTTCCATGCATTCACATGATACCTATAAAAGAGAGAGAAAAGAAAGAGAAAAGATTTTAAGAATCCACTCTCCTCCTGCAAAGTGAAGAAACACAAACCAACCCATGCAATTCTCCAGTGACAAAGCCAATCATACTACCCGAAAGAAACCCGTGAATCTCCTTGCACCCCATGAACATGCCCTCTGCAGTTTATTATGAAAAGGTGAACCAAAAGAGAAGAAAAAAAATAAAATAAAAGAACCATCGCATGAACCCATACAAACCAAACTGCTGCACCATTAACCCACTATTACCCTATATCCATGAAAACTGCACATCACCAAGTCGTCGGCAGCCACTCCTCCGGAAACGCAGCCCTCAACACAAGCGGCCACCATCCGCGTCTGCACCAACTCTGCAAGGTTCCTCTCCAACAGCTGCAGTCCCGCGAGAACACACCACCTTTCATCTGTTTCACCATTACATCACCTAAGAACTACACCCTCCAAAGCTACCGTTTCAACATGAATTCACACGTTGCCAATCCTGAACAGAAACACTACACAACTGCATCCCTGAACTCGAAAACAATCGCAACCCACACGAGAATCCCCAACCCTCAAAACACGCATGGCATTCATCACCAACGAAAACGGAAGAATAAATGGAAACATGTATACCCACATGATAAACAACAAGATTAAGCTACCACAAACCAGCAAATAAAGTCAGCTTCACCCACACTACACATGCATATTTGTCAAGTTTCATTCATCAAGCAACACAAAACAAGAGAAGAAAAACAAAGTTGGCTTCCCCTGCCTCTCTAGATGATTCCTCTTCTCTACCATAGCCACCGAAAACTCTAACTTGCACCCTTCCTCTCTTTTCCTTCTCCCGTCCTAACCCTTTTCTCTAAAAAAAACTTCTAGGGTTTAGCTTTATCTAATCCCACCTAATAATTCTGTTAAGATTTCTAGCCCAATTTTATTTTCCTTATCATTTAACTCCAAAAGATAAAGATAAAAAAATAAAAAAAAACAAAAAAAAAACAAAAAGAAAAATAAAAATGGAATCAATTGGTTGCAGCTTTTGAACCAAATATTTCCGCATGCCTGGAAACACAACCCTGTTCACGCTCCATGGACCCCACTCCTTTAAAGGAGAACAAAATTGAATTTTAAAAGCAACACTAAGCCAATTTCCGTCTGCAAGGTTCAAACCCCTGCACTTGCACACCAA
This sequence comes from Vigna unguiculata, assembly GCF_037176805.1. NCBI lineage: Eukaryota > Viridiplantae > Streptophyta > Magnoliopsida > Fabales > Fabaceae > Vigna > Vigna unguiculata. Next base: position 27,008,741 of record NC_140800.1, on the reverse strand, counting down.
TACATACAACTTTCACCACTAAGTTACATGCCATTAAATTATATAATATGCATTATAAGAATTAAAGCCTTATACTCCACAAACCATAATTTTTTAAAGTAGATAAATAGCAACTCTAATTACTCATTTAATTAAATTTAGTCTTTTGTCATGACTAAATTTATTTATAGATCCATACCAAAATATAAATCACTATTTAATTTTACCTAAAGTGTTCCAAGTTGTTCCTAGGTCTTACAGGGCTAGCTTGGGGAAAAGTCTTTATGATATTTTCTTGTTTTATGAATTTTAAACATTTTGTAAACATTTATCTTTGCCAGACTCGGAATTTGTAATCAACGATTATAGTTTAAGGATTTTGGTTTATTGCGGTATAATAAATGTTTTAAATTTTCCTATGTTTTGGGAAAAGAATTATCATAAATGCGATTTTTATACTTATTTCCTATTTTAATTATTTAAATTAGTAATATCCGACCGGGATGTTACATTGTTGATCTACCTTAAGATTATCGGGTAAGTTCTAGTTTCAATATTAATGACTTGTCTCCATTTGATGTAGGTTCGAAATTGAGGACAACTTCGATTCAAGAATGAGGGAATGATAGAGGATTATCCATAGATTCCAAGCTCTTCAAAGCTCTTATGCTACAAGCAACTACAAGTGAAAATTCAAAGGATATTAAGATCATGGCTTGGAGCACTTTTGAAGGATAATTATTAGGAAATTAGTTTATATTTTTGGACTTTAGGTTTTCTTTTAGATAAAATTAGTTATGTTTCTATGTTTTTGGGTTTTGTGCTTTCTTTTATAAATTAGTTTATGTTTTGGCTTGGGCCTTCTGGTAGGGTTCTTAGATTTTCTTAAACTTATGTGTCTATATATAGATGTACCAAAAACTATTGTAAACACTTTTTAGTCATATATTGAATTTGATTTCATTAAAGAGATTTTTCTCTTTGTTCTTGGTTTAGGCCTCTGATTCTTATCAAAGATTAAAATCTTTGTGGCGAATCTTCACTTGAGTGATCAATATGCTAGATTGTGACATCCTCCACATCTGTCTTATTCCGCGTTCTTCTCTAATTTATTCGTGTTGTGCCTCTTGAGGAATCAAATAAAGACATAATTTATCTTATTTAAAAAGTAACAAAAATTAATAAATATTTAAAGGATGAAAAATGAGAACCTAACGTTTCAAAAAAATGTTAATTTTGGATAACACAAAAAACATTAGAAATTACTATATATATATATATATATATATATATATATATATATATATATATATATATATATATATATATATATATATATATATATATATATATATATATATATATATATATATATATATATATATATATATGCGAAATACTATTAATAAAACTAAGCAAAACATTTCAGCTAGAAAAATAGTTAAAAAAGGACTAAGAAAATTCTTCTTAAATCTGTAGCAGCAGTAGTGACTATCATGTATAGGGGTGATGATGCTTCTCTTTCATAAGTTTGGATACAGCCTCCATGGACGCAACCGCAGACTATAACGATAGGAAAGATGCTGATTATAGTGGTAGGAAAAACACTTATTTTAATAATGATTAATAGGGTAATAATGTCTAGAAGACGGAGGGTTCGATAATAGGAACGCAACAATAAAGGCAGAAGTAGGAGATTAATTTGGATGTTTGGAAATAATAAAGACATGAAATTCAAGGGTCGAGGAGGACAAAAATAAGACAGGTCAAAGGATGTAGGAAAAGGGACAGATCACATTTTTAAATGCTCTCGCTAATCGGATCAAATTTTTACTTTTGGCTAGAACAATAATAATCACTTTTTATAACATGTTTAAACAATTCTGGTTCTTCCATTAGTATCGATTTAAGCAGCATAAAAAATATGACTATGTTAATTAACAAAACTGATATAAAAAGTTGTATCGTCGAGGGCTATGATGGTATATAACTAATCTCCATATTGTTGTCTTAAGTCCAATCTGGTAAAGACTTCACCCTAGAGTTACACATAGGGATGCCAAAATACAATGATGAGGCTAAACATTTAAAATGGTGAGCTTCATTATAGATTAATTATGGATCGAGCTAATCTTCAAAGGCCGACCTTCGAAAATGGACTAAGAGTTTGGACCGAGGTTCATTGATCGAGGTTGTATCTAACTAAATAGAACATATAAATGCAGTACTCAGGAGTTAACCCAAGGTCGTCTCCTAGTGACCAAACCTTTCATTCAAAAATTTTTAGATTAAATTCAACACGAGAGGGGGGGGGGGGGGGGGGGGGGTTGACGGGGGTTGGCAGATTCAGATCCAAATTCCAGAATTATGAAAAAAGGTTTTGCAAATTGTAATAAAATAGATTAAAAAAAATAGTATTGACTTTCTTGAATTTGAATGCAATTTCACTTATCATGGGTCACGAAATTAGGGTTCTGGTCTCACCCAATCCACTCGTTCAAACCCACTAAGTGAAGGTCATAAACGTGTTTCAATACGCAATTAAGCAATGCATATATCTATTCATCTGTGGTAGCCAACCTAATTCATTAAGCATGAATGAAATCAACCAATAACACATTACCCAATATGTAATTAAGCATTAACAAATTAAGATTATCCATTCATCACAGAATAAAGATTAAAAGAGACTAAAATGCAAATGCAAAATAAAACCTCAAAGCTTAATTGCATCTCCTTCAAGTAGTCAATACACTAGATCTGAAAGTCATGGAATTGAAATTACAAAGCAAAGGTAAATGAAAATACATTACCACCATGAAGAAAACAGACTGAAACAATGTGAAAATGCTCCAAAAACACTCCAAAACATGTGGAAAATAAGAGGAAAATGAAAACCCCCCAAATGGGTGCTCCCTAAAAACGTGAAAACAGAATGGTGGAAGAAGAGAGTTGTCCAAGAACCCTAAACCCTACTCAAAACTCGTGGTCACATCACCACAAATCCACATATTTACAAAAATATCATTCTAGTCAGCAGAATTACAAAAATGTTACTATGGACTGAAAATGTTGGTCCAATGACGTGGACAGGTAATTGACATGGCACAAACGTGGCAATGATGTGAAAATGACGTGGTTGTTAGAATTAATTGACGAATTAATTCTATTAGTGACTCATTTGAAATATTATGATGGGCCCAATTGTGATTTAATAAAATATAAAGACTTATTGGTTATTATTATGGGAAGTGATAATAAAATAAAATAAAGATAAAGATAAAATAAAAACCAACTTGATGGACGTTGGTTTATAAAAAAAGGAATTGGGGTTCTGTCTCTGGCCATAAGGTTCTTTTCACTGTAACCCATCAAGTACGTGTGAGAAGAGAAAGAAAGGCAAAGAGATAGATTGGGAAACGGTGGTTGAAGAGCACACAAGATTATAAATTTGAAGAACGCATATTCACAGGATCTCTCATGGATCAAGGTTAGTGCTCTATTATGATTTATCGTGTGAGAATTATAAATCTTAAAGATCCTTAATTAAGTTTTACAGTGGTTACTCTCTCTTCACCTTATGATTATCATTAAAGCTCCAAAATTGCTTCACAAAATACCTAAAAATAATTAGAAACGAAAATTAGACCAGTTAATGTCAAATTAATCAAAATTCAGAATAATGGCCCAATGAAGCCCAATTATTGAAAATGCACTAAAAATAGACAATTAAGCACTAAACATCCATAAGATGAACACAAAAAGGCAATAAAATAGGAGAAAATAATGATTCGTTGTAACATCCCGGCCGGATATTACAAATTTAATTAATAAAATAAAGAAATAATAATTTAATGTCAATTAATAAAACTTCATTTTCCAAAAACACGGGAAATTTAGAACTTTTATTACTTTCAATAATAAACCAAAATCCATAAGTATAAGTAAGATCGTAATTAACCAAAACTCCAGTAATATTCATAATTACAATTTATTTGAAATCATAAAACTACATAAAAGCTCTAATAAAAATCTCCCAAGATTAGCCCCACTCCGGCTCTACGCCTCACCAGTCTCACCTGAACCATCATCTGCTCCCGTATATCGCGTATACAATCATCGCCACACACAAGCAGATAGGGTGAGCTAACAAAATAACCATATATTTTTATAGCACACACATACACACACACACACACACACACACACACACACACACATATATATATATATATATATATATATATATATATATATATATATATCACACAATCACACCAAAGGAATTACATCCTTTGATTTTATACCACCTGGCCATAACCATGTTAACCGTGTTCTACGTCTTTTAGTGACTACCTCAAGATGTCTTGCTGCCATACCTATCGGCCACAACCGATAGAGCACGTGCAGGAAACCATGCTACAGATCACACTGTAACGCCAAGTGGAGTTCCTAAATACGAACATAGTTCGTAACGTCCCAAGACTACCAAACTCGTCAGCTAATCACTGAGGAGGGCAATTCAATTGGACCCATCCGTACTGGCCACAACTAGCACACTCACACCGGTAACACTCGCCAACCCGAGCTCAACTCAAGGGTTCCTCGTGTTCATCCGCCATCCCGAGCTCAACTCGAGGGATGCCATTCCGAGCCACACTCGAAGAATGCCACATGCTTAACCCCTATCCCGAGCTCAACTCAAGGGATACGTTCCAAGCCACAACTCAAGGAACACCAGCAAGCCAACCTTTAAGGCATCACTAAAGCTTTGTAGATCACGCACGTCAAGAGTAGGAACACCATTTCTGGAGCTAAATGCACCTCCAGTTTTTATTTTCCACACCCCTCCTGAAAATGGGTCTTTTAACTCTGTTTCACACCCCTTCTTTTTACTAATCTGCACTCCTAATATCACTTAAACTCCACTCAACCAAATTACGCCACGTGACAATCCTTCACTCACTAAAATAGCCAATTAAAGCTGGAGTTCGCGCCATCATCAGAAACGCAGCCACCACTCTCCACGCTGGAGTTCGCACCTGCATCAACCACCACGGAACTTCGCCGAGTCGTCTTCTTCGTGCATCCCGCAGCCACCACCATGACAGCACCATGCTCGCGAGTCTACATCTCGTCGGAGCAACCTTGAATCACTGGCAGCCCCCACACCAGTGCGCACCAGCACCAGCGCCAACCTCCATTGATGGAACACGCGTCCACGGAACGCGCACCAGCCTTGCACTCGCGCATCACACCGGGGTCGCCATGGCTGCACCATCGTCTTCATTCAGCACGCTGCTAGAGCCACCACCATGACAACACCACGTTCACGAGTTTACATCTCGTCGGAGCAACCTTGAATCACCGGCAACCCCCACACTAGTGCTGACATTAAGACTGATTTTAATTGTCATTCATCTAGGGTTTTCTCCACCCTTTCACCTTCATGCCAAAACTTATTTTAGCAAAAGGAAAGTTTAATTTAGAATTACCAAGGTTCGAACTCATAACCATGCCAATTCAATGCACAACCATTCAACTAATTCATGTTTCGTGATATTTAATATAATTATATGATTATATTATCACTCAGCATGATCAAGCATATTATTAAAAATAATAACAAAATTAAATAACACACAATTGGCATACATAGGACTTTCAACCATTTGAGCTAGTACATTTCCACATCATGTCAATCAATAATTAATGCCTTAAAGGCTTCCACTACCCGCATTTATTAATTAATTAATTATTTAATTATTTAATTTTCACAGGTCTTACATTCATCACTCATATTGTAGTCTTTCTATAATCTTTTTGTTATTATCTCATAAATCTTTTTCTTATTATCTTTTTAATTTTTTGATTATTATCTTTTTAATCTTTTGCCTTTTTGTTTTGCTAAAATATTAACCAGTGACGAAACTTGAACAAAAATTTTAGGGAGACCAAATTATATTTGTTATATATAAATTATTTTTTCTAATTAAAAAAAGTTTTCAATAATAGTACATTAAAAAAAGCAAAAGTTACCTTTAGTCGAAGTGCTCCTTTATGCTTTTTCTATGACTTAAAATCTTCAATACTTGAATTAGAACTGAAGCTTATTGCAATATCCCTTTCAATATAAATTATCATAGTGCTTGCTAAAAATTCAACCTTTATCTTATTTCTCAACCTATTCTTGATTATTTTCATTGCAGAAAAGGATCTTTCAGTTGTAGCTATAAAACTGGAAGAGTCATGATAAGACGAAGTAATCTATCAATCAAGTAGTAAACTTCAGACACTTTTGTTGTTGCCAAACATGTACACAACTCTTGCATTGTTAATAAATTCTTCAAATTTGAATCTTGATGAGCATCAATAATGAAATGTTGAAGTTGAAAATTCAAATTAATCTTCTCTTGCTCATTGAAATCAATGGGATAATATTTGTCTACAAGAGTTCAAATTCTATCAATATTAAAAGCTTTATAAACATCCTTAGGATCCAAAGCAAAGCTTAGAATTAATAACTCCATTACTTGGTCATTAAATCTACAATTTAACTCTTGTAATTGCTTATCAATGGTAACAAAGAATATTTTAACTCTCAAATAATGCTCCACTGTAATATGATTTCTTTGGTGACGAGAACGTCCTTGCCTTGCTACATAAGAAGCCCCAAAATTAGGTACCTCAATGTCATGTTTTTCACAAAAAGAAGTCACATTTTTAAATAACTTATCCCAACCATTTTCTCTCAAGTTTTGAATGAGTGCTTTTGTAGAACAAACTAAACGCATAACATTAATTATATCCTAAGATTGTTGTTGTAATGCTTGACAAAGAACATATGTTATCCCTATAATTTCTCTCATCAAATACAAGATCAGTATAAACTCAAATGAGGTCAAGCTTTTGTAAGCATTATTAGCATCACCACGTTGTTAATAAGTAGATCCATCAATAGTAATTTTTTCTAGAACTGAACAAATTGCCTCATATATATTGATCAAGCTACAAATATAAGAGAAATGGGAGCTCCAATGGGTATCCCCAACTCATTTTAAAGTACCAATTTGATTTGCCCCTTTACCATTTTCAAGCTCATCAACTTCTAACAAATACGGAATTTCATCTAACTTGACAGCCTGTAACTCATCATGACATTTACTAGAAGAGCAAACAATATTGATAAGAAAAGTCAATTTTGAAAGTAATTAATGAATTGGAATAACTTCTCTTGATGCAGCAACCAAGGCAAGTTGTAACCGATGAGCAAAACAATGAACATAATATGCATTCTCCTCTCGTATTGCTAGCATCATAATACCCTTGACCATGGATATTAGAAACATTAAGATTATGTTGAGATAGTATAACACACAATTTATTCTTCAAAGTTAATGTTGCAGTGTCTATAACATGCACAATATCAAAAAATCGCTCTTGAATGAAATCATTTTTATCAATGAATCTAAAAACAAGAGCCAGTTGCTCTTTTTTTGATTTATCGCGAGCTTCATCGACAACTGTACAAAACTTGGAATGTCTAATTTCCTCACAAATATGATTTTTCACTTTACTAGAAAGAATATTCAATAACTCCTTTTGAATTTTATGTGAAGTATATTTGGAATTATATGAAGCATTTTCCAACACAACTTTTGCAACTTCATCATTATATGATGCTAAGAGTTTTATCATCTGAAGAAAATTACCTTGGTTCCTCGATTCAGTAGTTTCATAATGACCTCTAAAAGCACGGGCTTGAAGTGATAAAAAATGAATTGTGTCAATTGAAGTCTTGAGACACAACCGATTCTTCATAATTTGATTTGAGCTTTGCACTTCTAAAACATTCCTAATGTGGCAATTTTGATTTAAAAAGTCTTGACAAGCAGACACTGCAATATTGTGCGGTGAGCAATGATTCTTCCCTATGTGTTTAAGGAAAGCACAATTTTTTCCATTGTTAACTTTCCTCCACCTTTTAAAACCAATAAAAAAACACTCAAAAAGTTAAAACATGTTGATGACAACCAACTCATTGCCAATTAGAATTCAACCAAAATCAACTCAATTACCTATAACAATGAAAACGTTTGAGTCAGGCTGTCCGCTTGGTTTTTTACTAATAAGATAGCACGGTAAGCAATATGCACATCTTTTAATAGTGAATACTCTAAACCATGAAGGAAATAAGCTAAACCATGTGTACTGAAATCTTCTTGGATGATCATCTTTAACAGATAACGGATAATTTTCTAGAAGCATTTGATATGAACCCCATTTTAGATAAGCCCTTCTTACCTCATCAATTTGATTTGGTGGGTATTGCCAAATTTGAAGACGCTTCCCCGGATCACGTTCTAAAGAATTTTTAAATTAATTATATGTAACTTTAGAAGCCTTAGAGAGTTATTTTTCATTTTCTTCAATTTTTGGATTCTCATGAAGTTTTCCAAGTTTAGATGACGTAGATGCATTTTTTTCATCTTCATCACAAGCTTTCCTCTTGAAAAAATAATCAATTCTTTTACACTTTACCATAATTCAATTCTTTGTCACATCTCACCTATTTAGGAAAAGATAAAATTATGAATACCCCAAATTAAATCTTAAAACTAAGACTCAATATTTTAAGAAAACTAATAACTTTTAAATGATTAGCTTCCCTTACCTTAGAGTAGATTCCTAATCTTACTCTTCTCTTACACAACTTCAAAACCTAAAATAACTCTATCTACACAAAGAAGAGTTTGATGAACAATTAGAGCATGATTTAATGATCTCTAAAAGATAGAGATATGCTTAGAGTGTAGAAAAGCCACAAATAAGAGGAAAACATATTGCTCCAAAAAAAAGGTAAATAATGAACTTACTCAAAAGAAGAAATTGTTCTGTTCAAAATGTTCCTTAACTCCGCAATTTCGTCGTGGTGCAATTTGATTTTTAAAGTAATAAGAAATTGATGGTGAAAATTGAGACAGAAATAAAAGGAGACAAAGAGATGGAGGCACAGAAGAGAGAGAAACCAAATAAAGAATTCAAAGAAATTATAATAGAGAGGGAAAACATGGTTTCTAATTTTTAAAACAGATTTTTAAAACTAAATTAATATAAATAAAGTAATAATATATAATTTTTTTTTAAATTTAAAAAATAGATAGAAAATAAAATAAATAAAAACATTGGTGGAGTCGTGGCTCCCCCTTATCAATTCAATGGTGCACCCTTGATATTAACGATTTGTAACTTATTTACTCATAAATAAAATGTTAAATCCCACAATCAAGGGACATAATTATTTTGGCTTAAGGTAATCATTAGCTTTGAGTGAAGAGAGTTCATTTATATTTTTGTTTTTTAGTTTTTTATCAGAACAATTGGCGTACATCGTGAGGTCGGGTAAAAATTGATCCCACAATAAATCATACAAAACATCAAGGAGTTGAGGTGGGAGACTGAGACGGTGCGAAAACCTTCAGAGAAGGATCACACAACGATAAAGGCTGAACGTGAACGATAATGGAAAAAAAGCCGAGGATGAATGAGAACGTTAGCAGAAAGAAACCGAGAATGAGTGCAAACGTCAATAGAAAAGTTTTAAAGTAAATAATCATGCATACAAACACAATTTCAAAATGAAATAAATCATACTTATAGATAAGTTTGGTTTTTTTTATTATCTTAAATAACTATATTTTTTAAATAAAATTACACCTTGAAACGTGAGTTTTAATAAAAAAAAAAATAATTGTAAAATTGATTCAAAGCAAAAAACAAAAATTGATTTAGTTTGGTTCAAATTTATTTTTGTGTTCAAATTAAACCAAATCAAATCAGGTATAGTTATTATTTTTAGTTCACACACACACACATACACACACAAACACACACACACACACACACACACACACACACACATATATATATATATATATATATATATATATATATATATATATATATATATATAGTAGGGAAAAATACATTATCAATGAAGAACATAACCCTCTTTACCTTTGAAAATCACCTTACTAACAAAGAAATAAGATAAACACAAGGAACACAAGAATATAATGTGGAAACTCACGAAGAAAAACCATGATCTTTCTTTAAAGATAACTAGAGAATAACACTATGTGAAAATTTGTACAACACATAGTCTACCATTCTCATGCCCTTTGACCTAGAGTATGCCCACAATCTTCAAAACAAGAATTTAACTCAAAACTCACAACACTCTTCTATAAAAGTATAATAAAAGTCAAATACAAGCTTAAAGTGTTTTTGACTAGGGAAAGAAACACCATGAACTTAGAGTCTGATATATAATGTCTAAAATATTAGTGCACAAGTTGCACCACAAATGTGGATCAAGGGTCTTTCGTAAGTCCCCAAAATGGTGAAAAGGTAGGCTAATGAAGACAATTAAAGTTGCACCACACAACTCATTAATGCATAATGCCTCCCGCAACATGGAATCATACCCACGGCCACCATAAAACCTCATGAACCAATGGTGATGGGAGTAAACTCACCAAAACCAACACGACATGCCAAAATTCAACAACACACAAACGTGTAACTGATTACAGAAACCTAGAATCATAAAATACACATTAGTAATCGATTACAACACATTGTAATTGATTACAAAGCAAAAACATGTTCTCCCAACACGATTTCAGGTCCAAAAACATGTGCCCCCACACAATTTCTTCATTTGGCCGACAACGTCATGAGGGTGCACGATTTCTTCATGGGGGTGCACAATTTCTTCATACAAAAACATGTGGGGTTGCACGATTTGCCTACTTTCATAATTTTTTTAAAATTTGCCTATTTTTGGAATAAAAGAGGCAGATTTGCCTATTGTGGAAAAAAACCAAAATTTATACATCCCAATCCCCTCTTTTGTGCATAGGTAGGGAAACTGAGACCCTTAGTGTTGGGACCCACGATAGTTAGGTATTTTTTTTATCTTGTTGTGATTCTTGGGAAAGAAATCCACGGTTTACATGCAACTTTTGACTTAAATTTATAATTTTATATCTTTTTTTGATGCTTAGGGAGGGATCCATGGGTTGCATGTGAACCTATTTTTTTTCCCTTCTCATTTGTGGTGTAGACATAGGGTGTCCTTTAGTTTTTTTTTTTGTATTTAAAACAACTTTTAATAGTGATGGGATAGCCATGCATGGACGATTTTATTTCAATTTTTGCATGATACGTATTCTTTTGCACCAGGTCCTTTGTTTCCATGAGTTCAAGGATTTGTAGGTGCTCTCACCTTTTCATTCAACGCTAAGTCTTATTTCTTTTGGTGAGAATAATGGTATGCACGAGGCAACATGTGAACGTAACTTGGGTACATTGCTTTGGGTCTAAAGGTGTAGAACCCGTGAAGTATAAGGGATTGTAGTAGCAGAACATGCGGGCTTTAATAGTCATGTTAGTACCCACGTTGGTCTAGTATTTCTAACTTGGGATACCTACTAAAAGGATGCATGCATTATTCTGTCAATTGTTCTATCCATGGGAGTTGGGTTCTCGTGCTTATGACGTGGGGAGGGGTTAATGGATGGGCATGATGCGTGTTGGTTGAACCTAATCTAATAAAGGAGAAAGGAATTGTTGTTTAGTGCAATTATCTTAGTTTTCCCACGAGGGCCAGGATGTCTTATAGATTTAAATTCTGTTGTGGGAGCGATCCTGAGGCATAAGTTGTTGTGAGGTTTTTCATAGTACCTAGAAATCCTGAGATGACTCTTTCACATGTGCGAGGTAGTGGAAAAGGGTCTTCTTCGCCTGTGTGAGACAATGGAAGATGATGAGTTCGAGTGTTATACCCTTTCGTGTAACACCCCGATTTAGGATGTCACGAGTAGTTATAAAACATACGCTTCGTGGAAAAACAACGGAGATAAAACTTTAATATTATTTTTAAATGCGTAAGTCAAAAAAAAATTTCCAAGAAGTTTTCAAATAACAACATTGACCTAAAATAAATTACATTGCCTTTGATATTTATTCACAATAAAACTTAATGAACGAAAACTCCAAGTTCATCTCATTCTCTCATCAATCTACACCGTATCAGACACACTAATATTATCAACTGCTTTTGTATAACACACACGCTATACGATCATCGTATAAACACATAACAAACATACATCAAACAAATAGGGGTGAACTAACCATAAAGAATGATATATAAACAAAATTTAGCCAAATAAGACATGCAAATAACACTCAATGTCACATCAAAGTAAAATAACTAAACATAGTAATCACAACCACATTTCCAACATGCAACACATGAGATTTAGCAATTGTCAACAAAATACACACCACCACATCATGCTTGGAAAATAAAGTTTTATAACGATAATCAAATTCATATGCCACCTGTGAGTCCCTCTCAACCACCAACACATATAGAATTCCAAATGTTAATCAAATTCGTAGTTACACCACTATTCAAAATATGGGACAACATTAAGTTACGTAAAGTAAAAGAATGAAATATGCACATACTTGCACCTATAAAACAAATATGTACTATAGTAGGAAAAGTAGCACAACAATAGTAAAGCATGAAATTGAGTTAATAGACCACTTAACACGTTTAACATGCCCCCGTCGTAGTAAATAGCCCACACAAAATTAAAGAGATATAACCATGACAATGGATCAAAAATAAATGTGAGTAATATAATGTTCGTCAACCACGTCCATGTTCGTCAACCTCAACTTGAAATTAAATCCAATTGAGGGTGAGGGAGAAGACCAATTTTCATCGTGTTTCAAAGTAGCCTAGATTCAACCACCACAATTTTAATTAACCTTCATAATAATAAATTAGCATGGTTTAATTCTTTGAAGTAGGTGAACAAAATTTTCCCACCTATGGGTAATCTCAAGTTGTGATCTATACAAAACGTTATAAGATGGTCATCACTTAAATGGTTAGTGGTCTTCAGGTAATAGTTCCAATGAAATAAGGAGATGTGATGTGTTATTTTTGACTAGTTAGCCCAAATTCAACCATCACAAATATAATTAACCTTCAAAATAGTGAATTAGCACGATCTAATTCTATAAAGGAGGTGAAACAATTTTTCTGACCTGTGGGGGATTTCAGGTTGTGATCATGTACAAAAGGTTATAGGCTTGTCACCACTTAAATGGTCAATGGTCATCACATAATAGTCCCAGTGAAATAAGGTGATGTGATCTTAGTTATTTTGGACAAGTTAACCTAGATTCAACCACCACAATTATAATTAACCTTCATAATAGTAAATTAACATGGCTTAATTCTCTAAAGTAGGTGAACAAAATTTTCCCACCTATGGGTGATCTTAGGTTTTGATACGTACAAAAAGTTATATGATGGTCATCACTTAAATGGTCATTGGTCATTAGGTAATAGTTCTAGTGAAAGAAGGAGATGTAATGTAGGTTATTTTTGACCAGTTAGCCTAAATTCAACCACCACAATCATAATTAACCTTCAAAATAGTGAATTAGCATGGTTTAAATGTGTGAAGGAGGTGAACAATTTTTTCGCACCTATGGGTGATCTCAAGTTGTGATCTATACACAAAGTGATTGGCTGGTCACCACTTAAATCATCAATGGTCATCACGTAATAGTTTTAGTGAAATAAGGTTATGTGATGTGGGTTATTTTTTACCAATTAATCTAGATTCAACCACCATAATTTTAATTAACCTTAAAAAATAATGAATTAGCATGGTCTAATTGTCTTAAGGAGGTAAAACAATTTTTTTGACCTATGGGTGATATCAGGTTGTGATCCTGTACGAAAAGTGATAGGGTGGTCACCACTTAATTGTACAATGGTCATCAGGTAATTGTTGTAGTGCAATAAGGTGATTTGTTATTTCACATGTGGACTTACATTATCCACTTTAGTTGTTTTGAATGATAGAGGGATGCATTCATAGGAAAGTGCACAAAATAAGTTCACTGCCATAAACACAACAACCTCCTCCAACTCTTCTCCATAACCCCAACACCAAAAACAATACTCTTCTCCCTAACCTTTTCTACCTCTTCAATTTTCTTACTTCAATAGTGAAGATGAAAAACCCCATAACACTACCAAATGCCCATAGAAACCTTTGCTTTTTTATGGTTGATAAACCTTGTGTTCCTCTGTCATTCCTTCTTCTCACCACACTCACCTATGTTCCTCTGTTATTTCTTCTTCTCACCACAAACAACTACTTTCCATTTCCTTTGCTTTAAATTCACTTCACTCACAATGCACGAACACAAACCTCATAATAGAAGGAGAAAGAAAAAGAGAAAGAGAACTGCAAAAACGAAGAAGCGGGAGCAAAAAAAGTCCAAACTTTGAAGGTGTGAGAAACTGCAATGCACTTCCAAAAAATTAAACTGCCACGGTCATTTTTACTACTACAGTAATTGCTTTTTAAAATAATATTAAATTAAAAAAATAAAGCCACCTAACTTGGACACGACAGGGAGTAACCTGGGAGTTAAAGCCAAGGTTCGAACGCATGCACTTACACACTAAATAATTATATCAACCAATAAACTATAAGCTATCACATTATAATATTTGCACCAAAATTTATAAACACCTGTATATATCACATTTCATAATTAAATAAAATAACATCTTAAATCAAGCAATTAATTTTTTCATGAGTTTCTCTTTATTCTAAATTAACAAAAACACAGTGTTCGCATTTTTTAGTTTTCATAGAAAGTTGATTTAAGATTAATAATATTTACATATGGAATATATAATTAATTTATAACATAATTGTTAAAAGACAAAAGAGGTTTTTAGAATAACAGTTAAAGGTAATATATTTATGAAATAATTAATTTTTAAAATAATAATTAAGGGTAAAATTGAAAAATGAAATATGGACTCAAAAGAGTGAATCCTCTTTATATATTGTTATAGATTTTCCCAGGTCTTACACTATCCCCAACTTCAAAAATTTTCATCCTAAAAATGTCTATACAGGAAAAAAATTAAACATCATGAATATTTAAAACATTTGTGCACTTACATCACGAAATAAAAATCTCACACCAAATAAATTTACACAAATGAAACATTCACCATCAATTTAAAATCAACACCTCATATTTCTAAAAAAATATCCTTACCCAAGAAAAAAAACCATCCATGAATTAACCTAAGTAAAATATTATTCATTAAAAAAAATATAATCCCACATAAAACTTTTCTTTTCTTTCCAAATTCTTTCACTCATAGCTTTATACCTAATGTATTTTCACAATATTTTTAAAAAAAATTATAAACCGCAAATCAACTAAAGAAAGAAAAAAAAAATATATATATATAATCCATATTATCATTAAATTTATCAAAACAAAACAACCACTAAAATAATTATATAACATTATATTACTCACATTAAACAAAACTCTCCTCGCATGACCCTAACATAAGCATAACTCAACAAAGATAACAACTCAAAACATGTCCTTAAACCAAAACATGCAATAATCCACATATTTCCACCGAATAGTATCCAACGGTATGTCATTTTCTTATAATCAACCACTCTACATTTCCAACGCAACAACACCTCTTGGAAAGGGTCTTTCTCTCGCTTTTCATAGACTTACAAGAGCCAACTCTTACCTGCTCACCAAAACCTTGTAAGAGAACTCTTGCTAAGCTCATGTCAAAGACTTATGGCCGAAAGAAATTCTTTTACCCTGACTCACCAAAGCCATCTAGGTAAAAGAACCATCATGGGTTTACAGTTATCAAAAAATTCATATTGTCCCATCACATATGTACACACATGAATATCATACCTCATGATCATAACATAATACCTTATTCACCCACCAAATAACACATTAAACACCCACAACAACCAATAAGCTATAAGCTTTCACATTATAATATTTGCACCAAAATTTATAAACACCTATATATATATATATATATATATATATATATATATCACATTTCATAATTAAATAAAATAACCTTATTCACCCACCAAATAACACATTAAACACCCACAACAACCAATAAGCTATAAGCTTTCACATTATAATATTTGCACCAAAATTTATAAACACCTATATATATATATATATATATATATATATATATATATATATATATATATATATATATATATATATCACATCTCATAATTAACTAAAATAATAACTTAAATCAATCAATTAATTTTGGCCTTAGTTTTCGCTTAGTTTTGGCTTGTTGTTGAGTATAGTGCTTGATGTGGGATTCACTGAAGTTGTTACTCGTAAGTCCTTGAGGAGCAGCGGAGATAGGCCTGTTTTGGAGGGTAGGACAACTCAAACCATTTGGTTTAGGAAACCAAATCATGTGGTAGGGATAAAGTGACAAGAAAGCCATAGTGTGCGGTGCAGATTATCATGCTTGGGTATATTCTTGGTCTAATGTGATGTTTAATAATCTTGTATTACCTTGTTTAGTTAAATATTTTTATATAGTATTTGTCTATGGTAAGTTCATCCATGTTTGTTTATTTATTGTGTATGCGATGATCGTATGGCGTATGTGTTATACAAGAGTAGGTGATAATACAGGTCGTTCTGGCATGTAGTAGATTGATGCAAGGATGGGATGAACTCAGGGTTTTCTTTTGTTAAATTTTTGTTTTTAAACAAATGCTAAAGACCATGTGATTTTATTTGATGTTATTATTTGAAAATTTTTGGACAATTATTATTTCGACATACTCCTTTAAGATTAAAAATAAACCTTTGTTTACGTATGAAGTTGACAATAATTGTTTTTCGCCAAATGTGTATGATTTTTAACTTTTGATGACATCCTAAATTGGGGTATTACATTTTGAGCTTATATCATGAAACTCTAAATGATAGCTTACATTTTGATGTAAATCTAATATGATCGATTCCTCTTTCTAAAAAGTTTATTTTGGTTTAAAAGCTATTTGAGTTTTAAAATTATTTTATTTGCTCTGTTATTATATTTTAAATTATTTAGTAAGTTGCTATGTTTCATGATTTTTTAAGTTTTTCAAATTGTAGTTGAATGAAAAATGGGTCAGTGCAATCATGATATGATGTTGCAAGTACATTATTTGGGATTTTCTTTCTTTTCTTATTTTACTTTTGTCGTTATTTTATGCCATCTAAATTTTGCAAGTATGTTATCTGAGATTATCGTAAGATTTAGTTATTCATCTATAAAGTTAGAAGTCGTGACTTGAAAGTTAAAATAGTTGAAATTTCACAAATGATTGAATATGGTGATCTCTAAAAACTTGTAGGGAGAAAGTGTAGTGATAGTAAACATACCACACTTTTGGAGGTAAATATTATTATTGTATTTCTAAGTGAAATGTAGATTCATGTTCTGTTATATGGAAGTCTTATTGATGCAATGCCATATTCACTCTTTGTGACAAGCAAAGAGAGTTGTCCTAGCATATTGGAACTCCACTTCTCACAAAAAAGAGACCTGGTGAAAATTGAGTTTTATCCTACCAAGACAACTAACAATGATTCCATTTTCAAGATATCTAATAAAGAGAACTACAAGTCACAAAATGATTCATATATTCAAGTCACAAACATTGGAAATAATTTATATCTTTAAAAAGATTTATACACTAGTGCAATTTCATGTTTAGACAGCGCCATATATGCCTCAGTTCTCTCGCAAACGAGGTAGATAGAGACGCGACGACATTTTTGTGATTTAAAACAACTTTTATGCCTCGCTTTACTAAACAACTAAGGCATATAAGTGTTACTGTAGCGAGGTAATATTCCCGCTTTTTTAAAATTCAAAAATAATGAGGTAGTTTTATGCCTCGAGTCCCACTGAACCGAGGCATATAAGTGTTACTGTAGCGAGCCTTTTCACCCGAGGCATACAATTGGCAGAATTTTTCCACGTGCCTGTTTTTTGTAATTTTGCGTAGAATTTGCCTCGGTTATGCTTTGAACCGAGGCCTATTCACGTTTATGCCTCGGTTTCGAATCAACCAAGGCAGTAAAGCTAGTTAGGTTGAAAAATCCCAAATCGCAGCATTGTTCATGTGTCTTCTCCATTCGAAAAAGAAAAGTAGCCGCTAGTTCAGAAAATCCCAAGTCGTGCCACCACTGTTTTTGCCCCTCTACTGCACCGGTTGGCCATCAAATTGCCCATTCTTGTTGCTCCTCCATTGCCGGTGTGAATCTCGCCCCTTTGTACGGTTCATTTATATGTTTTTTTTTCGTTTTTGATTTAGCTCTATCACTTTTTTTTTGCGTTTTTTTTTATGTTGTTGAGTTTTCATAGTTGAATTTGAGTTTCTGATGATTTATGATAGAAAGTGGGTTTGTATTTTGATAGAAATTAAGTTTGTCAATTTTTTGAAGCTTGTAAAGATGAGATTGTTGATGATGGAAAATACTTTGCTTTTATAGATGGGATTGATGATAATGAACTATGCAATATACTTTCTTTGCTTTTTGAAATTATGCAAAACTATGGTATATGAAAAATTATCAATTTTGCTTGCTTTTCCAAATTTCATAAGTTAGTTTTGAGTATATTATTTATTTTTTGTATGTTACATAAATTGATTTAGTTACATGCTAAAATAAATGTATGTTGTTGTATGTTTACTTAATTATATATGCTTAAATAAATTGATTTATTTTGTTTGATTTGAGATTGTTATTGCATGGAGTTAGCCTTAGTTTCCCGTTAGAGATTGAATACGAAAATTATTTATTGTCTCCAAGTTGTTTTTATTGAAATAAGATGTATTTTTTTAAAAGGAGACAATATAAATAATTTAAATGTATTCAATCTTGAATTGTCCGGTTGGACAGTTTAAGAAGATTAATCATTTTTTAATAGTTTATTAGTGCATATGTCTATTTTAATATACATATCTCAATATTCATGAATATTTGTCAATTGTGTTTTGTATTGATCTTTGGGTGCATATTTGATTGTGGTTAATAATCACTTTCATTTCCTGTAACTTGAAGACCAATGCGAAATGCTGGTGAAATTTCGTGAAATTTTAGATATGTGTTTTAAAATTAATATGTACCAATAAACTAGAAGAAGAGAATCTTCTTGAATGGGATAGGGTCACACCTTAAATGCAAAAGCGAGGTGATCATTCATTTAAAAATTACTGAAATTGTTCACACAATTTCAGTATATAAACGTATGGATCGAGACTGGATTTACTCACCACGCATCAGTGTTGAGTGTGAGAAAGGAGTAGAAGAATTTATACAATTTGCGCAACGCCATCAAGGTAGAAGTGATGATGAAGTGAATTTTAGACGTCCTTCTATGAATTGTTTGAACGCAAGAAAGTTGAATCCAATCGCAATTAGGGAACATCTTATCTGCAATGGTTTTCTTCCAAGTTATACAATATAGACATGGCACGACGAATTAATAGACTTCCCAATTGTCTCCCGAACTGAAAATGTTGTGGATTTCATCGTGGAAGATCAATGTGAAGAAGACAAATTAGAGGACATGATCCGTGATGTGAAGCTTTTGCCCAAGCGCATGTGTATGAGACAATGTCGACTGATTCAGATACTCCGTTGTATGTTAGTTCAAATAAGTTCACAAGGTTGTCAGCGGTGTTTAAGATTGATGAATTTGAAGGCGATTAATGGTTGGATCGATAAGAGTTTAACATAATTGTTGGTATTATTGAATGAAATGCTTCCATATGGAAATGAAGTATAAACGGATACATGCATGTCCTAATGATTGCATACTCTATAGGAAAGAATTTGAAGGATTGAAAAAGTGTTTGAAGTGTGGCTTATCACAATACAAGCAGAAAATCAATAGTGAAGATAAAGGTGGGTTAGAAATAGATGGGCCCACTTTGAAAGTAGTCTGGTACCTTCCAATCGTACCTAGACTTAAGCGTTTGTTTGGGAATCCAAAAGACGCAAAAATCCTCGAGGGCATGCAGATGAAAGAAGATGTGACAATTTGTTTCGTCATCCAGTTGATTCAATGCAATGGAAAAATATTGATCATGAGTTCCTCCAATTCGGTGAAGAATGTAGAAATATTCGCTTTGGTTTAGCTATTGATGGAATGAATCTATTTGGTAATTTAAGTACCAACCACAGTTGCTGGCCCGTTATATTATTTATTTACAACTTGTCTCCTGGACTTTGCATGAAGAGAAAGTACATGATGTTGTCTGTGATGATATTCGGTTCAAGACAGTCTGGAAATGACATAAATGTTTATCTAAGTCCACTAATTGAAGACTTGAAGGTGTTGTGGGCTTATGGGGTTAAAACATTTGATGCTTTTGCTTCTAAGACTTTCATGATGCGTGCAATGTTATTTGCACCATGAATGACTTTCCAGCTTACGGTAATTTGTCAAGGTATAATGTCAATGGTCATAAAGCTTGTCCTATATGTGAAGAAAACACTACAACTCATCAATTGAAATACGAAAGGAAGACAATATATATGCACCATCGAAGATTTTTGCAACCGAATCATCCTTATCGAAGGTTAAAAAAAGCATTTAATGGACATCAAGAGAATGATGATGCACCAATTCCATTGAATGGCTTTCAAATTCATGAAAAAGTTAATAAAATACATCATGTATTTGGGAAAACCCCTAAGAAATTATCTACAACGAGCCCTTGGAAGAAAAAATCAATATTCTTTGATCTTCCATATTGATCTAAATTAGAGGTTAGACACTGCATAGATGTAATGCATGTGGAGAAGAATGTGTGTGATAGCTTGATTGATACACTACTTTACATTCAAGAAAAGACAAAAGATGGAGTAAATGCTCAGTTGGATATGCTTGAATTGAATATTCGCGAAGACTTGGCATAAAGGGAGGTTGGTAAGCGTACTTATTTGCCTCCTGCATGTTACACTATGTCTAGACAAGAAAAGTTAAGTTTTTGCCTTTGTCTAAAGAGTGTCAAGGTACCACAAGGATACTCTTCAAATATTAAGAGTTTAGTGTCAATGCAGGATTGAAGCTTGTTGGCCTGAAGTCTCATGATTGTCACGTCTTAATGCAAAAATTGTTATTGGTGGTTATTCGTGGAATTTTACCAAAAAATGTTCGACAAACTATAACTCGTTTGTGTTCATTTTTCTCTTCAATTTGTAGTAAAGTCATCAATCCTTTAAAGTTAGATGACCTTCAAAGTGAGATTTTATCATCTTGTGTCAGTTGGAGATGTTTTTCCCTCCATCCTTTTTTGATGTTATGGTACATTTGCTTGTTCATTTGGTAAGAGAAATCAAGTTCTGTGGGCCAGTATACTTAAGATGGATGTATCCTATTGAACGCTATATGAAGATTTTGAAAGGGTTCGTGAAAAATTAATATCGTCCAGAAGCTTCAATAATTGAAAGGTATATTGCAGAAGAAAGTATTGAGTTTTGTTCAGATTACATGACAAAAGCAAATCCGATAGGAGTTCCTCCTAGATCATGGTTGAACAACTGTTCTATAAGTAGCAACATCTAGGGTGTGAATGTGGTAACCAAAGATCACGCAGAACAATTGCAAGCACATCTATACATATTGAACAACACTGATGAGGTGATCCCTTACTTATTTGCATACAAAGTCATTGTAAAGAAACAACATCCAAGACAATAAGAAAAATTGCAGTTGATGGAGCATAACAAAACGTTCATGCCTTGGTCCAAAGGTGAGGTTTTGAAAGATTCACAATCTTTTGAGACTTTGATGTGGCTAGCAAATGGATTGAAATTTGATGTCGTAACTTGTACAAATTATGAAATTAATAATTGCACATTCTACAGAAAGTCTTTGGATGATAAAAGCACAATATATAATAGTGGAGTGAGTCTTGAAGCTGAGTTGCTGCAATTTTCCACATCTAAAGAACAAAATATGGTAATTGAGTTAATGACGTACTATGGTGTAATAGAAGAGATATGGGAGGTTGACTATACTATGTTCACTATTCCACTGTTCAAATGTAAGTAGATTGATAACAAGAGTGGTGTCAAAATTGATGAATCGGGTATGACTAGTTGATTTTCGAAAGGTGGGACAACCATCTCAAGTTTTTTATGTAAAAGATCCTACAATTGAACATTGGTTTGTTGCTCTTCATGGCAAGAGACAAATTGATGTTAATGAAGAGAATTTGAGTAACCTTCATATTGCTGACACTCATCCATCTAAAACAACGATAAATTTTGATGATGCCCTAGTACTTGACGATGTACAGGCAATTCGGGAAGATCATGATGAGGGAATATACATATGACCAATCCATAACTTTATGTATGAATCTGAATTTTTTGTATAAATTTACGTGTTTTGTTAAATAATATGTTATTTGTTATTTTAAATATTTGTTATTAATCTTTTGTATTTTTTCTTTTAACAAGAGATGTATGGCTGACCATTAGACTTCATCATCGGATGATGAAGTGCCCAAAAAGAGAACCACCAGAGGAGCCACTACATTGAGGAAGCTCTTGTTGAGAAAAGCTAAAGGTAAGAAGACTCATGTCATTATTGACGTCGTCATTGGTCAAGCTTCAGGTTGTAATGGAAACCTCTTCAAAAGCTATTTAGGAGTACTAGCACGTGACAGAATATCCATCATTACTTGTAGTTTCGATCATGTATCAGAAGTTCAATGGAACATGATATGGCAGGATATATTGGTAAATTATGTCATGCAATTTTTTTAATTTATATTTTTATTATATTGGTAAAGCACTTATTGATGTTCATTTTCTTTATTGCACACGACATTTGATATTCCAAATGTGGCGACACTTAAACATAAATGTATGTCAGCGGTCGCCGAAGATTTACGTGGTTTTAAGACAAAACTGATGTCTAGGTATATCTATGGATCTAAAAAGAATGAAGATCCATATCAAGACACTTGGCGTCAGTTTGTTGAGTCTCGTAAATCTGAGGGATGGAAGGTTAATTTACTTGAATTCGAAAATTTGTTGAAATTTTGTACAAGTTGAACTAATTCATAAAATGAAGTATATGTTATAGAAAAAGAGGACAAAAGCCCAAACAATAAGTAAACAAAATAAAAACCCACACGTATTGACTCGTGGTGGGTATATAAAGCTTGAAGAAAAGATATTGAAGGAAAAAGAAAAGTCTAGGCCCCCACCTTCTGAAGATGATTGTCTTGCGCCTCTTTCACCACCATCTCATGATCAAAAGTGGAAGTTAGCCAACCTACGATCATCGGGCACCTACACTTCTGAAACTGCACAAGAAATCTCTGAAAAAATTGTAAGAGTTAACTTTACTTTAAACAATAATATCATTTTATACCGATTTTCTCTTAATTTTATTTTGTTATATTGTAGGACTCTTTGGTTGGGCAGAGCTCCCAAGGTACTTTCATTTCAGAAGGTTGTCATGATATTCTTGCTACTGCAATTGGACGACTTGAGCACCCCAAGCATGTGTGTGCTGTTGGATCAAGAGTCGGCATTCGCCAATATTTTCGTGGCTCCTCTAGTCAATCTTCATGGACACATAGTGTTGAGTATGAAGAAAAACTGACACAACGTTTGACAGAACAAATCACTGAAAGAGTTATGCGTCAGTTCGAGCAACATTTTGGTGGTCATGGCAACCCTCCACAACTAATTCCCCAACCAGAACCTTTTATGCCCCCAATAGGTAGAAGAAGCGGAAAGGGGAGTTGTTCGGCTCCAACTGTACTAGGGGATGATGCAAACGATGCTCATCGATGTGAACTATATGTTTTACATGGTACAAGGAAGACACTAGTGGCTCGTGGAACAATATTTGGGGCAACCACTATTCTTCATGGTATGGAGTTGGTGGATGATGAGGTTAAGGTCACGGTAGAGGAAGTTATTATACCAAATGCTTTAGTTCCTATGCCAACAGATGAGGTATATACTGTGGCACAGACATTTCAGTCTTTCCTCGCCTGACCTAAAGATTTGGTTGGTTCTATTTCTGACCCCTCAGTATGGATCCCCAAACTCAACTTATAGTACTCTGTGTAACACCCCAATTTTGGGATGTCACAGAACGTTAGAAAATTTTTACGTTTAGCGGAAAAGAAATTAACATTGAAAATGTACTTAATAAAAAATTTTAATTTAATTTAAATGACATAATTCAAACTGTCACTTTGTCAAAAACTTCCAATAACATTTGCGATAAAAAGAAAATTACATAATTTTTAGTATCTGATTTAAAACAACTAAATATATTATAAAAACTATCGAGTCCACCCCAGCCTCTCATCAATCTACTCCATGCCAAGATTATCTGCTCCCCTATAACACACACGTTATATGATCATCGCACATACAACCAATAAGAAAACAAGGTTGGCTTCCCCTACCTAATGGTCTCTTTGCTACATGTTTCTTAATTCCCGCAGCCTCCTCTTTCACTCTCTATGTTTCTCCCGTTTCTCCAACTCTCCTTTCTCCCTCTCATAGCCCTAATATTTAAAACTAGATTTTATTTCATATTATTCCTAGTCTTTTCTATTTATATTTAAACAAATAAAATATGTGATTTAACCATTTTTATTCTCTATCTATAATGTGTTGGTACATGTTTATAAACCAATAACCCTAACCTTTAAATTGATTTTAGGAGAAATATAGAGTATATATATATATATTGCATACTGTGCATGAATGGCAAGAAGGATGAGAAAAAAAACAAATGAAAGATAAACCCCTGCAACATTCACTTCACATAAACAACTTGAGGAGAGAGAAACTAAAGAATTCTTTGTGGGCCCCACAACCAAAGAAAGAAGGAAAGAGAAAAACTAATTAAAACCAATATATTAGTTCGGCCAAATTCAAATCCATGTACCTACACACACAACTCAAAGCGCTAGCCACTGAACTAGACACAATCTCATTACATATAGCGCACCAATTACTTATATACACATATTCACAACATTATATATGATATTAAAATTTAAAATAAATAAAACAATAACTTATATCAATTAAATAATTATTATAAATACAAAAATAACTTAAATCACTCAAATAATAATTATTTTATATTTCATAATTTAATAACCTAATTAAATTAAATTAAATGAATCAACAATATTAATCAAGCCACTAATTTTTCTCCATGTGTTTTCCTTTGGTCTATTTTTTTTCTCGGGTCTTACTCTCTGCATTTTAAGTTTTCAATTTATTTATGTTCACAATCAAATTGTTTTTTCCATGTAATAATAGTCGCATGAAGTGGAAAGTCCTGAACCTATAAAGATTCCAATATCTTTGGACGATCCTCTTGGTGCATGACACCAGCTTGCTGACATCATTAGTGATAAGCCGATGGTAGTTCCATGAGATTTTGATGTATTTGGGAGAGATAGTGACATCCAATGTACCTGCATAAGCAAGATGTCTTAGAGCTTGCGTCGGGTATAAAAGAACTTTATATTACCCTTATTCAGTTATGGATGATGTAAGCATCTAAACTATTCATTATGTTTAATTAATTTATCTAGTAACTTATATTAAATAAATGTTTTTGTCCAGGTATATGTTTTGTGTGAGTAACAATATGGGGTTGAGTGATGTATATGGGTTCATAGACCCCTAACTCACTCATGTAGGCAATAAATTTGATGACATTCAAGCATACGTCACCCAATGCTTTGGACGAGGGAAGGAAATATATTTTGTCCCTTATATTTTTGGGTAAGTGTAGTTTGTTGACTTCTAATTATAATCTATTATTTTAAGGTACAACAATGAATTTTGTTTTGATCGCAGACATCATTGGCAACTAGTTGTGATTTCCATGAAGGACAACATTGATGTATGGCTTTGTTCCTTGCACAGTCTTCCTCCTAACCATCTCAGACAAGTTATAGATTGGTAAGAACCTCAATCTTATGAACTTTCTTTCTTATATAATTGTATCTTAACACCTTACCTTTTTCATAGTTCAATCGCTGCACATAGCATGTTGTTAGGGAAATCAACTACTATGACAAAAAGGCTAACATGGTTGGGCCTCCAGGTTTGCTATTTTGGTCTAAAGTATTATAATTATTCAATTTCTTTTCTTCATCAATTACTTATAAATGTGCATTCATTGTAGTGTACTTTACAAACAGGCTCATAAAAGTGCGGTTACTATGTAATGCAATGGATATTAACCATTGTATGTGCTCCTATCACAAGTGGTTGGGAAACGGTAATAATTTCACTATATCAAATATTTATCTACAATTTTGTCTTAGTTTATATACTAATTTAAATTATTCTCTTATGTGCAGAGATTCGGTACCACTACATTAATCCTCGTCAAGTCCATCAAATATTTAAGGATAGCTTTGGCAAAGTACATTATACAAATGTACAATAGTACTTAGTATATTTGTTTATGGAAGCATATGATATTGTAATGAGTGCTACATTAATATGAATTGTATTTAAGTATTGTAATGAGTCCATCAATTGTAATATGATATTGTTTCTGGCTGGTTCTGGTTTTCTAATTCAAAATTTGCAAGTTAAATGTGCTAGATTTGAATGAAATAGGATCAAAATTAATATATATATATATATATATATATATATATATATATATATATACTTTTATGCCTCAGTTGTAACCAAAACTGAGGCAGAAGATTATTCAATTTTTTTTTAAATGGCCATATGTCTCGGTTGGACCAGACCCGAGGCAGTAAATGTAGCTTTTTGTCGCGGTTAAACTACACCCGAGGTAGAAAGTATATTCAATTTTCTTGTTTTTTTTTTTTGAATTCCTGATATCCATTAGGCCTCAGTTAGGCGGAAACTGAAGTAGTCACTACTAAAAAAACTTATATTTCCTGCCAATTTTGTTTTGAAAATTTTTTCATAGAAAATACTTACAAATTTTTTTATGAAAATAAAATTTGCAGGAAATTGCTACCAATTTTCTTGCAAAATATTTTGTATAAAACACTTTTCGCAACAAATTTTATAGGAAATACTTACAAGTTTTATAATTTTGTAGGAAATGATTATCCACGAAGGAATTACCTGTCAATTAGAATTCTTAGAAAAAAATGCAGAAAAAAGTCTTTTCTTGCAATTTTTTTTAACAAATTTGCAAGAAAAATCCCATGTAATATGAGAATTTCTAATAGTGTGTAACTATTAAATATGCCTCGGGTTTGTAACCGAGACATAAAATACTACCTTTTTACCTTGACAATATTTGTCTCAGATACGCACCCGAAACCAAAACGTGGAAATAATCGTTGTCATTTTCCTTCCCTACACTAGTAATAAGTGTTTTGTTTTGTATCTTAACCTATAAAAAGGTGAAATGCATTCTTACTTATTATTTTTTGGATCACGTAACACAAATTACATTTAAGTAGATATTAATCTAAATCATCAAAGATAAAAAAAAAATTGATATTAGGTAGTAGCTCATTATTGAAAATAATAAATAATTGTTATTTATTTTTTTAATCTCTCATCTCGATAATTAACTAATAATAATAATATTATTACTGTTATTATTATTATATAATATTAACAAGCATAAAATGAAAAATAAAAAATTTAATTAAAAATTAGTAGAAAAAAGACCAATAAAAAAGAGAATATATAAAATCTTACAAGAATATTAAAATAAAAATTGCTTTGGACAATTTATTTTAAAATAGTAAAGAAATATTACAATCTATTATTAGTTAATTTGTTATACCAAATGTAATTAATTATTTAATTTTTTATATCACCAAATTCTTTATTTAAATATTATATATATATATATATACTTAAATATAATTATTTATTTAAATATAATTATTATTATATTAATTTCTTTAAAACAAATTTTCAAAAAAAGACTACAACGTATTTAGATATAATATTAATTATAAATAATTACAAATTTCAAGACTTCAATATAAAAATACAATAAAACTAATGAAATCAATTTATAACATATAAAAACAATACTGTTAATATAATCAGATTTTATTATTTATTCCAATACTACTGATATCATAACAAAAGTTTATAAATAATTATACTATTTAAACACTAATATAACCAAACTATAAAGCTAATATATAACATCTAATCATATATATATATATATATATATATATATATATATATATATATATATATATATATATATATATATATTTAAACTTATTATATATAATTACTTAAGTTTAATCATCATAACAACAAAATCTTTATTAAATCTTCAAATTCAATAATTTATTTCAAAATTTAAATTGATGATATGATATGAGTTCTTTACTATTACTATATAATTTATTTCATAATTATCTATAACACTTTATAAACAAGATTTTCTATTTTGTGTCCACATTTTATAATATCAATTTTATCTTTTAATATAATTATTTACTAATTATTTTTAAATTAACAGTTATTTTTACTTATTTTTTATAAAGTTCTTTACTCTCTTTTTTTATTCATCAACAATTAATTTCTTTATTCATTTCACTTTAGTTTTAATAAATATAAATTTATTTTATATATTAACTTAATAACATTACACTATTATCACATATTAACATACTATCATTCATATTTAAAAAATACATACAAATATACAATAGTGCAAAATAAGCTTTTTATACCTACATTATCTATACAAATAAATAATAAATCACTTTTTATACCGGTTAAGGTCATACTTGGTGTAAAATGTATAATTTTTTAATACCGGATGGAACTATAATCGGTATAGTAAGCCATTTTTTCTTACATAACTTTCCATTTCCAATAGGACTTTCTATACCGGTTTTAGAAATGGTATAAAAAATAATTTTTTATACTTGTCATGGAACCGATGTAGAAAGATCAAACCTTCTATATCACCTACATCTATACCGATGCTAAAATCGGTATAAAAAGCCTTTTTTAACTGGTATAAAAAGCCTATTTTACACTAGTGATAGTTCATTGAATATTTATTATTATTATTGTTATTCTTATTTTGTATTATTATTATTATTATTATTATTATTATTATTCTTATTTTGTATTATTATTATTATTATTATTATTATTATTATTATTATTATTATCTCTACATTAATCTACTACTTCTACCGCTATAACTATTTATTATTATTATTATTATTATTATTATTATTATTATTATTATTATTATTATTATTATTATTATTAGTTGTATTATTATATTTTAAGATGCTTACCTTCGTGGACTTTCATTCAAAAATTTTAACACCAACTCCGTTATATTTATTTTGTATGAAATAATGCACAATATATCTATATTTTAATTTTATTGTATATACATCTTATTTTAATATAATATATATCTCAAATTTTTAATTACTACATATCACTAATTAATTATCATGTCATTTTAATAATTTAACACAAAATAAAAACATACCCAAATGCATAATTTCAAAGAAAAAAAATCATACACATGCAAAAATAATTAATTATCATAATGTCAAGACGACAATATTCATCTATTTTTGTATAAAATTTTAACCTCAACAAAATGTATTCATGTTACGCTAACTTTCTTTAAAATGAATCACATTTCACAATATATTGCATTATATATATATATATATATATATATATATATATATATATATATATATATATATATATATATATATATATATATATATTTTTTTTTTTTTTTTGTAAGGCCCACTTATATTTTTAGCCTTAATATTTAAGGGTTGTCCCAAATCAATTGGGTTTAGGACTGGCCCAAAGGGAACTAAGGACTCTAAATTGCCCTAACCTCATTCATTCTTCTCACTTTTAGAAAATAGCCGCCTTGTTCCTCTCTCCTCTCCCAAACTGTGCTCTACTAGGGTTTAAAGCTCACTCGTGCTCAAGTTAGCTCAATCAATTTCGACTCCATGTAAGTTGATTCTCAACTCATACTAGTTTCCCTCTAAGTCTTATTTTTCGTACTTCCACTAGAGGTTCACTTTGGTAACCTCGCTTTCTTTCTGTCTCGCTGTTCAATTCGTAAATCTGCTCCTGGAGCTATTGGGTTCCATGGCTTAAGGGTCAGGGTCAAAGTCTGTTATTAGACTATTTCCGGGTAAGGGAAGCTAGGGCTTACTTGTTTAATGCGATTGTTGCTTGTCTTGCTATTATTTCACGACTCTTAAGCTTGTGTGCTACTGTGAATATAGGGGATGCCTGGTATGTTGTTTGGATATGTATGTATGGTTGTTGTAGGGAGAACATTCGCGAGATCCAATGTTTTCGCCCAAGCGAACATGTTTGGCGTAGGCGAGACTTGCAGAAACAGACCCAAGTTCACAGTCAAGCTCTCACTCAGGCGGAGAACTCTCGTTTTGAGCGAGGTACTATCTCGCTCAAGCAAGAAGGGCTTGCCTAAGCGAGAACACAGGGGAACTTGGGGCACGTCGTTATAGTTGTAGCCGAGGCGAGGGATGGCCTCGCTCAGGCGAGGAGGGCTCGCCTCAACGAGAACTCGCAAGTCCCTCAAGGCTCTCTGTTGGCAGTCTTGCCTAAGCGAGGACCTGTAGCTTGGGAGAAAGACCTCTTTCGCGTGAGCGAGAGCTCCTTGGCTTGAGCGAGACTGGTGCGGGAATTTGCTCCATGGCTGTTCTTTCCATGTTGTTGGTTGTTAATTGTAAACTTGGTTTAGATTACCCTATTTTAACATGAACTATACGAATATGCATGTGAGATCCGATTGTATGGGCTGAAATGATGAGTTTAACATGATCTTGGCATGTAATGAGTATGGAATGGTTGGTTATAAAAGTAACATGGAATTGGTATGAGCATGAATGTTATATCGATAATGGAACATGTTGTTTGTATGGTTAGGACGTAATTCCATGATAGTTTCGTGGTGCTGCCTCATTGGTTAGGGCGTAATTCCATGAATCTCTAGATAAGATCTCATGGTGGTGCCTCAGTTGGTCAGGACGTAATTCCATGACCCCTATTAATGGGAGTTCATGGTGGTGCCTCATTTATATAATTTAGTAAGGATTGCATCATGACACTTTAAAGAGTCAGTTAGTCTTACATAGAGCGTACTAACTCGAGTGGTGAGAGTAGCAGGAGGTAAGTGGGTAATGAAATGAGTGGTAAGTTCTTCCCACAATTTCTTTGGTACGGCTAGGGGTTGTAAAAGGCCAAAGGGATTTTGATTAAGTGGCTTGTTTTGTTGGCAGGGAAAGCAATGTTTAATGAAATCTTTGATATCCCAGTACATGCTTGCCCAAAAGAATGATGCTAAGTGAGCTATTATGGGTTTGATGCCTGAGTGGCCTGATGTTGGTGATGAGTGAAATTCGGCTAAAAGTTGGGTGCGTAATTGATGAATGTTTGGATGAAGTATTTCAAGTGCAATAAAGTTAAGAAAACTACCATCTCTTTTTGCCCTTCTGGACTAGTATAGTAATCTTGAAGTGTGGTGATAATAGTTGGGACTGGTGCACTAACACAAAAAAGCCCTTTAATGTCACCCCAATAACGGCTGCCTAAAAAAAGCCCAACGTTAAAAATGACCGATGGCATTTTTGTAAATAACGGGACCTTTTTAACGTCTGACGTAGAGCGGGCAGACGTTACTTAACGTCTGTTAAAAGATACCCCGACATCACTCAAAAAAGGACGTCGACCCCCAGCTCGACAGACGTCCCTTCACGACGGACCAACGCGCGCTAGACGTCCCTTTACGTCGGCCCCTCCCACCCCCGACGTCACTTAATGTCGGATATAACACCCCCGACGTTAAGTTTTGGTTTATCTCTGCGCGAAACGCAGAAACCCTCGCGTTGTTCATCGTTTCCGCGAGAGTTCCCGCCGGCGACGCCATTTCTGACCCCTTCCAGGTGAGTTTCGAAAGGTTTTCGCCTTCAAACTTGTTGGGGTTTGATTATGGGTTGATTTTATGCGTTTTGAACCGATTATTTTCCGTTTTCATCCCCATTTGCAGCGTTTTGAGATTCGTCCCACTTGCTCTTCGTTCCCATTTGGCCAGCAATGTGCGGAGACCCTAGACTTCCTCTCAAAGTTCGTCTTTCAATTAGAAGAGGTTAGTTTTTCATTGTATGTATATATTTGTTCATCGTATGTATAGAATTACTTGTATTAATTTATAAATGTCATTATAGTTTTAGTCTTAGACTATTTTTTTTGTTAATTTTTTTTTGCCTATTTTTTTTTATTTAAAATTTTATTATAATATTTGTAAAATTAGGAAATAAAATTATATTTATTATTAGATATATGCATGTTTAAATAATTCTCATTGCATTTTATTTTTGAATATTATTGTTGCAGTGTTATTTTATATATGTAGATTTATTATACTTATAGTATACAGTGAGCGAAACTTAGTTCCCGTTTGAGTATTTGGCCTCCATTGTCATGTCCCATTGTACATAAATCTGAATGATGCACTAGAGATCATTACAGGAGACAAGATGTTAAATATTTCAGTCATTCAACTATGGTGCATGTAAAATTTTTTTTATTGTATTTCATATTTAAAGCAAGGAATTGGTACCTTTTAATATTATACCTAACTATCTTCTTGTAGGTACATGGACAAAGTCATTGTGGACCAAGGTCGATCTTCCGTCTATGGATTCATTGAACCTCAAACAATTCAACCTTCGGGAAACTCACCTGACCAAATCAAACTTTATTTGCAAACATGGATGGTTGAGTCAAATAGAGAGATCTACTTTGTATCATACATTGATTCATAAGTGTTTTTGCTAATAATATTTTGTGAAGTATTATTAATTATTTTGGCTAAGTACTTGTAATTGATTGTAGGTATCATTGACAACTTTGTCTCATCATTCCAAGACAATGCCTAGTTGTATGGTTTTGTTCATGCCATAGGAAGATTCCACCAGCTTTTAAAAACATGTTACAAGAGTAAGTATTATTTTTTTTTTCAATCCTAACTTATGTATCTACTTAGTTATAAAAACTTACATATGTTTTATGTTTCCAAAATTTCATTAGAATTGTGGGTAAGCCTAGAGGCCAACAACTTAAAGTCATATATCCAAATGTTAGAACTCAGTCATTTTAAAGTTATTAATTTCTGTATGTCAACTTATGACTTTGATGTGTTTATTTTATTTGTAATGTTCAGTGTAACAAGCAAGAAGATTCATGGGAATGTGGATATTATGTCATGTCTTGGATAAGAACAATCATTCGAGCTACAGTTAAAGATGAATGGATAGAGGTAATTATATATATCTTTCACATATTATAAATCATATCAAACTTTAAAGAATGATATTCATACATAATGAAATTGTATTACATTTTCAGCGATTCAAGAATCCATCACCTCTGCTAGATGACATTATCCACACACTAAGACAGGAATGGGCAGCATATCTATTGGAGAGATGGAGTTGATACCACATGAATTAGAACTCCTTTCAAAAACTTTATTGTACAAGAATTTCATGTTGAAATTTTTAGTTTGTTGTTATTTATATTAGTTTAGAATATATGTTGAAACTTAAGTTCTATTATATATAACTGTAACTCCAGAATTGTGTTGAAAGTATTATGAAATTGTTCTGGGAATTTTCTGATTTTCAGGTGTGTGGATGTTGTAAAAATAGTCAAATTTTTTTTAAAAAAATGGAGCAGTTTGACGTCTGGTGTGCCCTGACAGACGTTATTTAACGTCTGACCGTACCAGGGCGGATGTTATTTAACGTCTGACGGGCTCTGACAGACGTTAAACTGCTAAGGTTTTTCCCTCATTTCAGCGCGAAAATTGACGTCTGCTGTTACTAGCCCCGACGTTGGATAACGTTGGACTCTTAAAAGACCGACGTCAAGTGACGTCTGCTATTTTTTCGACGTTATTTTGACGTCACCCGATATGAGGTCGGTGTTTGGGCAGACGTCAAAAGTCGAAAATGTCGGACGTTAAAAGGCTTTTTTGTGTCAGTGGTGATGAAATAGCTAAACAGAAGGTGGAAAGTACTCGGGAAAGGGCATCAACAACCTGATTCTGGTGCCGACCAATAATGGATATCAAAACTAAAATTGAGCAATTTGGTGGTCCAACGTTGCTACTTAGGGGTTTAGCAGACATTGGTAAGTAGACCTTTTAGACTTTGTTGATCAGTAATAACATGAAAGTGGCACCCTATGAGGTAGTGGCGCTAGTTTTTTACTACTTCTGTAACCGCTAACATTTCTCTAGCATACACGGATCTCAAAGATATAGGACCAGAACTGTAGTTAGGGTTTCTTTTAATTTTTTAAAAGATGCATTTGGTGTAGAACGAAGTACAACTTACAAAATTCATCAAAGAGAAAGCTTTGGAATGAAAACTTGAAATCTCATAAACATTACTTCATAAAACAGACACTTACAGACACACATAACTTCTCACACTGAACTCTGCCTTTCACTCTAGAGAGGCACTTATTTATAGAAAATAAGAACACACTAGAACTTACACAATACCCTTACATGATTTACATTTTTATCCTTGCTTTTACTATTTAAGATTCTTTCTTGAAAATATTCGTCTTTTATCAAACTTGTCATGATGAGCATTTTGTCCTTTCTTCTTTTTCTTTTCCAACTTTCCATTATGGGAATCTTGTCATGTCTTCTTTTTCTTTTTCAGCTTTCTATTATGGGAATCTTTTCATGTCTTCTTTTTCGTCTTCAAACTTTAATAATGGATACCTTGGCATATCTTCTTTTAATAAAACATATCATAAGGGTTAAATTGGTTGCTTTCTTCTTCAGAATCATTGTTTGATGTTGTTGATTTTTCTTTGATTACTTGTTCAAACTCCTTCATACTTGCTGTTGCTGCTAATTCTGCTAATAACTGTTGCTTTTCTGCTAGAAATAATGATTCCTGAGTCAAGGATTGATTTTTTTCTTCCTTCCTTTGTCGGTAATTTGCTTGCCACTGGTCTATATTTCTTTTACTGATGATACATGTGTTGAACTTTGACCACCACTTGATTTTAAACTTTCTTGACAGAGATTTGATGTCTACATTTTCATATGTTGGTTCAATAATATAATCCCAAGCCATAATCCAAGTTATATATTGAGTAGCAATAAAGGATATCAATTTATATCCGGAATCAAATGATATTATTTCTCAAAAATAAGAATACACTTCAATAACTTGAGAGGGAGAGATTGTTGGCAACAGACCAAATTCAGAAAACCATTTAATGAACCATTTTGGAAATTTTAGGGAGATTCCTCTCCTAAACCATATGAACCACGAATGTGGTGAAGGATGGACATATAATGCTTTTGACCATGCTTCTATGTAATCATTGTAAGTGAATGATTGCGATACAAACATTCTGGAAAAGGATTTAGAATGATGCATGTTGGTTCCAATCTTCTAGAGATGATATTTTTAAAACTTTTAATTTTGAAAAGAGTATAATGCCTGGGTTATTTTCTATATGAGATATCTCAGTAGAGTCAGTATCTACCAAGATAA
Source organism: Vigna unguiculata (assembly GCF_037176805.1). Taxonomy (NCBI): domain Eukaryota; kingdom Viridiplantae; phylum Streptophyta; class Magnoliopsida; order Fabales; family Fabaceae; genus Vigna; species Vigna unguiculata. The sequence goes on along the minus strand of NC_140800.1, from coordinate 26,973,162 downwards.
ACTCATAAAATGTTCTGGTTTTGGCGGGATCTATATGAGGATAATGAAAATCTTTTTGGAAAAGATTTTGAACTGTGGACCTTGCAGTGTCATATATCCATGCTTTTTCTAAAATAATAACTAGAACTGTTTCTGGTTTATCGACATATTCTTGAGGAGATTTAAAGACTAGATTACATTCTTTTAGGCCAATAAGGATATTTTGGTATTGGAGGGAGTGAATTTGTTTAAAGTTTTAACTAAAGGATTTTTAGAAGTACTCGGTACTGTCGGAGGGGCTTCTAAGATTTATGCTAGGGTTGTTTGAACCTTTGGTTGAGTTTGAAGCGTTTGAGGCCTTAATGATATTGTCGAGATTATTTTTGTGATCCCGGTGGGGGACCATAATGTTCTTTACTCAGTGGTTGTCCACTCATTATTGTTTTTCCTGTAAAAATTCTCTTGTTAAAGCATCTGGTAACGAATTTTCTTTTCCTTTTATATGTTCTATCTCAAAATCAAAACAAGATAATAAAGCTTGCCATCTTACAAAAATATGTTTAGAAACCAACTTTTGGACATCTTTCGTCAAAACACTTGGGGCTGCTTTACGATTAGTTCGAATCAAAAACTTTTTATTGAATAAATCATCTTGAAATTTTTATAAACATCTATTGACAAAATCTCTTTCTTGATAGTTGAATACTTTTGTTGAGTAGGATGCCAAATACTTGAATGATATCTGACGATTTGTTCTTTAGAAGATTCTTGAGCTCTTTGTTTTAAAATTCCCCTATATCCTACCTCAGAGGCATCTATTTCTACTATTAAAAAGGCTTTTGGATTTGGTATTCCTAAACAAGGGAGCTTTTTAACTAATTCTTTTACTTTTATTATCGTTTGAGTCATTTCTTCTGACCATAATGGTGGATATTTCCTAAATCTTTTGAATAATGGTGCACAAATTATTTTAATTTTTGGAATAAAATTTTCTATATACTTTACACATCCTAAAAATCTTTGTAATTGTTGTTTATCTTTTATCTCATTTGGAAAATTAGATGTAAATTCTAAGGATCTTTGTATTGGAGTTATTGTATTTTGATCGATTTCAGAACCCAAAAATCTTGTTTTTGTTTGAAATATCTTCCTTTTTCTTACTGACACTACTAATCCATTTTCTTTCATTAATTTGATGAATGTATTTAAATGATTAATATGTTCAGTAATATATTTTGAAAAGATTAGCACATCATCTAAATATACTATTGAAATTTTCATATAAGGATAAAGAATATCATTCATTATATTTTGAAATTCACTTGGAGCATTTTTTAATCCTTGTGGCATCACATTCCATTCATAATGTCCAAAGGATACTACGAAAGTTGTTTTATATTTATCTTCTTCTTTTATCTATATTTGGTAATATCCTGATTTTAGATCAAATTTAGAAAATATTACTACATCATGTACTCTTTTTATTAAATCATTTTTATTTGGTAAAGGATACCTTATCCATTTCAGTACTTTATGTACACTACAAAAAAAACTGAAATTATCGATGGAATTTTACCAACGGAATTTTACTGACGGATATATTTTTGTCGGTAAATTTGAATTACCGACAGATTTTACCGACGGATTCTCAAATTTTAATTATCGACGAAAAAATTCGTCGGTAACACAAATTTTATTTACCGACGGATAAATCCGTCGGTAAAAGAAGCGAGAATTTTTCCGCCCAAATCTCACCTTATAAGAAGACGGGAAGAAGAAGAAAAGAAGAAAAAGAAGGAGAAGAAGAAGAGAAGAAGGAGAAGAAGAAGGAGAAGAAGGAGAAAGAGAAGAAGAAGGAGAAAAAGGAGAAGAAGAAGAAGAAGAAGAAGAGAAAGAAGGAGGAGATGAAGGAGAAGAAAGAGGAAGAAGAAGAAGACAACGGCGACGGCAGCGGCAATGGCGGTGGCGGCGACGGCAACGACGACCACGAAAAAAAAATGAAAAAAATAATTGAAAGAGGGAGGAGGAAGAAGATGAACAATGCAACAAATTTATCGACGAATTTTTTTGTCGATAATTACCGATAGATTTACCGATGGATTTTTCCATCGGTAATTACCGACGGAACATGATTTCCGTCGGTAAAATTTTACCGATAAGCATTTTACTGACAAATTTTTGACCGTCGGTAATATTGATTTAGCGACGAATTTTGACCATTATCGACGAATTTTAACCGTTGGTAATATCGATTTTTCTTGTAGTGGTAAGGGTTTATAATTAATTACTAGTCTTGGAGCTCCTCTTTTGTTTCAAAAGCTATTATAACATAAAATCCTGTACAACTCAATGGTGATTTAGATGGTCTAATTAATCCTTTCTCTAGATATTCTTGAATCTCTTTTTTTACAATATTCTAAATATTGTTGATTCATTTGTATTGGTCTAACTTTTGTTGGGATTTGTTTTTCATCAAAATTATCTATATATGGTAATGCTATTGTATATTTTTTGGTTTAATCATGCCCTTGGTCCTTATTTTGGTGGCAAAATCTCAATTTAGTCCCCTTTTTTTGTTAAAACGTCTCAAATTTGTCCTTTCTGTTAAGTCTGGCTAGACGGTGTTAACTAAACAGTGACATGGCAAGGTTGACCAGTAGTGGAATAGTGACGAGGCATAGAGAACAGTGACGTGGAAGGGGAAATTTTTCTTTAAAAATAATAGATAAGTTAATTTAGGTTTAGGGTTTTTAAATTACGTAGGGAATTTTTTTTTTAAATAATAGATAACTTAAATTAGATTTAGGGTTTTAAAATTAGAAACATTGGGAAAGTTTAGGGATTGTGTTCCATTTCTGGGTTTAGTAGCTGCAGTAGCTATGTTGTTTGGCATAACAACACCCGATGGGAGATTGATTGACATTTTAAGTAGGAAAACGATATTCTAACTCCTACTTTTTGACAACATTTTCACTCCTTGACATGGAAATAAGATTTTATTAAATTTTTCTTTTAAAATACACGGCGATAATTGCAGGGTGAGAAATTGAAAGTGAGGTGGGAGGAGTAAGGCGTTTTCTCTCGCACAAACCCTTTTGAAATGGGAAAGTTCTTCAATCAGTGAGGTTAATCACGTTTTCTCTCGTGCACACCCATTTCCAATTGTATTCGCTCTTCAATCAATGAGGTGAAGCGCCTCCATCTTCTTCAACCTCGTCCTCATATCAAATTGACGAGAAGGTGAGCGTAGTGCCCATTTTCCAACTTTTTTCGTTGGTCTTGAACTCTAACGGAAACCCATTCCGTTCAAGGATTTCTGTTGTTGTTGAAGTGGCATTAGGGTTGTGGTTTCCTTCCATTCGTTTGATCAAGTCCCGATGGTTGTGTGTGGTGGAGAGGAGCTATTGACATGGGCTTTGAGCCTTAAACGGAAGACGAAACACTTTATGTAAATAGTTATTTGAATGTTTTAGTTTATATATGTAATTTCTCTTGCCTGGATTGTGAAGTATTTCTCATTGGGAGAGAATTGATCCAAAAAAATCAATTCACAAAATATATGTAAACTTTGGATTGAATTACTGATGACCATTGATATATTAACTGGTGACCTGCCAAATACTTTTTGAATAACAATATAATCAATACTCTGTTTTAAGGAAATCCACATGTAAACCATTTTTAGTGTATTAGAAGATCTTAGCAACATGTATGAAAGGTATATTCAATCCTAATAAAAATTTGTCTAGGATAATTGATCCATAACTCCCACCTTACAGACATGATAATTGTGAAATCATTAACTGGTGACACTTGACGTATTACATTGTGACCTACCCCTTACTTTTTGCACAACAATATGAACTGTGGCCTGTGGTTAAGGGCTAAACATGTAAACCAGTTGTAGTGAATTACATGACCTTCATAGCATATGTGGAAGGTATATTGAACATAATAAAAATTAGTGGGAGAGAATTGGTCCACAAAATTCAGTTTACATACAGGTAAACTCTCGATTGAATTACTAATGACCACTGACATATTAACTGGTGACCTGCCAAATACTTTGTGAATAACAATATAATCACTACTCTCTTTTAAGGAAGTCCACATGTAAACCATTTTTAGTGTATTAGAAGATCTTAGTAACATGTATGAAAGGTATATTCAATCCTAATAAAATTTTGTCTAGGATAATTGATCCATAACTTCCACCTCACAGACATGATAATTGTCAAATTATTAACTGGTGACCCTTGACGTATTACATTGTGACCTACGCCTTACTTTTTGCACAACAATATGAACTGTGGCCTGTGTTAAGGACTAAACATGTAAACTAGTTGTAGTGAATTACATGACCTTCATAGCATATGTGGAAGGTATATTGAACATAATAAAAATTGGTGGGAGAGAATTGGTCCACAAAATTTAGTTCACGTATATATAAAGTCTGGATTGAATTACGGATGACCACTAACATATTAACTGGTGACCTGCCAAATACTTTTTGAATAACAGTATAATGAGTGCTTTTTTTTAAGGAAGCCCACATGTAAACCTTTTTTGGTGTATTACAAGACCTTAACAACGTGTATGAAAGGTATATTCATTTCTAATAAAAATTGCTCTAGGATAATTGGTCCACAACTCCCACCTCACATATATGATAACTGTGAATTCATTAACTGGTGACCCTTGATGTATTACATGGTGATCGACCCGTTAATTTTTGCACAACAATATGAACTGTGGCCTGTGGTTAGGGATTGAACATGTAAACCAGTTGCAGTGAATTACATGACCTTCGTAACATATGTGGAAGGTATATTGAACATAATAAAAATTGATTGGAGAGAATTGGTCTACAAAATTCAGTTCACATATCTGGAAGGAAGCCACAACCCTAACATCACTCCAACGACAACAGAAATCCTTGAACAAAATGAGTTTCCGTTAGGGTTTAAGAACAACAACAAAAGTTGGAGAAAGGGCAATACGCTCACCCTCTTGTTGATTTGATTTGAGGACGAGGTTGAAGAAGATAAAGTCACTCCACCTCATTGATTGAAGAACAAATACAATTGGAAAGGGGTGTGCACGAGAGAAAACGCGATTAACCTCACTGATTGGAGAACGTTCCCATTTCGAAAGGTTTTGCGCAAGAGAAAACACATTTCTCCTTCTCCTCACTTTTAATTTCTCACCCTTCAACTGTCGTTGTGTCTTTTAAAAAAATAATTTAATAAAATCTTATATCCATGTCAGTTGTACCACGTCAAGGAGTAAAAATGTTGTCAAAAAGAGGGAGTCAGAATATCGTTTTCCTTTTAAGTAATGGTGAACCTATTCGTTTCTTCTCAACCATGCCTCCAGTAGACTTCTTATTTGTTGAAAAAGTGTTTAAACCATTTCTGGACTGTATAGCTGTAGTAGCTCTTTTGCGTGTTTCACCAGTACTAGATGGAAGATTGATTGACGAGTGGACCGAGTGCGCAGTTAGTTTATTCTTCTCAACCAAGTCTCCAACAGACTTCTTGCCTTTCGGACCAATATTTATTCCACTACTGATGATACAGAAGCAGCAGCAACCTTCCTTTCATCAAGAGGAAAACATTTGGAAGACACGGTTTTGGTAGATAATTCTGGAGAAGAATTTGCTTCTTTTTTTTCATCGGGACCAGCAGCACCCTGCGACATCAGAATGATAAATGTGCTGGACATCATAGTTAGAAATTTACTCATTAGAAGAAACAAAAAGGAATTAAATCTAAACAAAGAAGGAAAGCATAAATTACATGATCAAGCATCTTCTCTTCCACAGGGCCAGTATTTGTATTGTCTTCAACATGATCAAACTGGTTAGAATTATCCATGGATGTGAAACTTCCTAAATTAATATTTGTATTAACGAGAGGATGTGCCACGTCCACTACTACTCCTTCTACATTGAAAATGTCTAAATCACTTTCTCTAGCATCACATTTTCGTTGGTCTCCATTGGCACGTTCAACAACTTGGCAATTCACAGTTTCTTCATCCGGTTGTTCATTGGCAGCAACAACGTCTTGCACCTTTGAACTCGTTTCAGAGGATGAATGTGCCAAACAACACAGCTACTACAGCTACTAAACCCAGAAATGGAACACAATCCCCAAATTTTCCCAACGTTTCTAATTTTAAAACCCTAAACCTAATTTAAGTTCTCTATTATTAGAGTAAACACAGGCGCTATCGCGCATGTGTGTATACATTTTTTGAATATACATGATACTATATTAGTAGTTGATGATATTAAGTTAATAAACAAAATAAAATTATATTTATAAAAAATAAAGTGAAATGTATGGAGAAAATATGAAAAAATAGCAGTTGATGAATAGGAGAAAAAAATTAATTTTTAAAAATTTAACAAATAATTACATTGTAAAGGGTAAAGTTGGAATTATGAAAAGTGGACACAAAAAATGAATCCTCTTTATATATAGGTATAGATTTAAAAAATAAGATCCCTACGTAATTTAAAAACCTTAAACCTAAATTAACTTATCTATTATCTTTAAAAATAAAATTTTCCCCTTTCACGTCATTGTTCTCTGTGCCTCATCACTATTCAGTTAACGCCGTCTAGTCAGACTTAACAAAAAGAGCAAATTTGAGACGTTTTAACAAAAAAAGGGGACTAAATTGAGACTTTTAGAAATACGGGTACCAAATTGATTGCCTCCAAAATGGGGACCAAGGGCATGATTAAATCTATTTTTTTCTATGCCAAAAAGTAGTAAGATTTATTTCACATATTTCTTTTTCTATTTTTCCTTCATATGATTTTATAATTTTTTGAATATTTGGATTATTAATTTGTTCTTCTATTCTTTTAAATTTTATCTCTTTATTTAACATATTTATTTGTTTTTTCTTTATGTCTATTTGTGTTATTGATGATTCTTTTAAAAGATTTAACTCTCTTGTTCTAGGCAGTTTGATAAATTCAAAACAAATTTCTTTTCCTAAATTATTGGTTATTAATCCAAATTCAGTTACTTGAAAAGATATAATAATGTTAGAAATGGGGTTCCTAAGGGTGTATTCATATTTTTAATTAATACAAAAGAAGTATTATAACAAAATTTGTTTTTGCATATTTTTAAATTGGATAATTTATATTCACCAGTGCAGGAAGGGCTTTTGGCAGCGGTTGTTTTTGATGTTCTGCACCAGTTCCCGAACCGAAGCATATTGGAGCGAGGCCAAAAGGTGAAGGTTTTTGGCCTCGGGTGTGACCCGAAGCTATAGATCCACGTTTATGCTTCGGTTATCCTAGAAACCGAGGCCATAAAGTCTCTCAATTTTTAGAGATTCACTGTAGCGAACCTCACCACCGTTCGTTGCAAATGAACCTCACCACCATTTCGCCACGAACTCCACCGCAACAAATTTCACCACCGTTCGAAACCCTAATCGTGAGAGATCACTACGCTGCCTCCATCTTCAACGCAAAAGCAATCCAGATCGCGCCTAACAGAAGAACGTGAGTCATTTGCCACCAACATGAAACCCCAAAGCACGAGTGAGGCGCTGGAACGAACCAGAGTTCCTCCACAGCAGCACCTTCGAACCTTCATCGGAGCAACCGCATCAGACCATTGCGGCAACAACCCTTGAATTGCGTAGGACCTCATTCTTCTCCGCCACGAACACGAACTTACTGGAACGAACCCACCTTATTGCACCGTTGACGTATAGCCACAACGTCGCAACAAAGTGGCACAGAGCAGTGGCAACCTTCGTCGAAGAACAGTGGTGGCTGTGGTGGACGGTGGTGCAATGGTGCGATGGAGTGTGGTGGAGTTCGCGCAGAGAGGGACAACAACTTCGAGTTTGGGATGAAGATGAACAGTGCTGGATTCGCGAATTTGGAACCCTAAATAAGGGATATGGCCTCGGTTCAATTAATAACTGAGGCATAAAGTGGAATAGGCCTCGGTCCTATTCCACCCGAGGCCAAAGCCTCTGCTGTCGATGGCAATTTTGAAAATTTGGAGAACTCTGACATGTTATAGGCCTCGGTTGAGTGATAACCGAAACATAAAAACCCTTTTAGGCTTCGGTTGGATTGGGACCCGAGGCAAAAGAGTTCGAAAAATTTCAAAAATGCCACCGCATCTTTATAGACTTCGGTTCCGCAATAACCGAGGCCTATAAGGCGATGTAAAAACACTAGTGATTGTATATTCATTTTTGATTCATTTGCACTAGTTACTTTTTTCTATTGTCTTTTCACAATAGTGTGTTGGAATTAATTCCTCTTGGATACAATTTATGTATGCTCTAGAATCAACTAGACCTATTGTCTTAAATATTTCTTCTTTAATGACTAAATTTACTTCAACATGCCATTTATGAGTAGTTATCAGACTTAATAAATTGATGTAACTATCTATATTTTCATTTTCTTCTTTATTATTTTGATCTCTTGTGATCTCCTTTCCTCCTAATTCTAATAATTTATATTCTAAGGATATATCATTTTCTTTTAATAGTTGTATTTCTTGTTTAAGGTTTTATATTTCTTCTTGTAAATCTTTGATTGTTATCTATTGATTGTTATCTATTGATTTGGACCTTTAAATCTATTATAAATTTCTTTCATACTTATTGGTTTTAAACTTTGTTGAACCTCTTAGCTACGTGTTATTAAATTATTTAATTGTTTTAAGAATTCATTTTTTAATGGTGAATCCTCTAGTTTATCTATTATAAAGATTAACGTAGAAGTTTGGTCTTTTGTTAACATATTTTTACTCTTACAATTCGTACAATCACATAAACCTGGACCTAAACAATAATCATCTTCATGGTCTTCTTCTATACTTCCACTCGAAATTTCTTGTTCAATTTGTTCTAATTCTAATTTACTATCCTCTTCTTCTGTTGGACTATTAGATTCTTCTGAATTAATCAAGATATTTAATAAACTTTCTTTTAACTTTTGATCTTCTATTTGATTTATTTTTTGTGATACTTTGCAACTATTAGCATAAGGACCTGGTCTACCACACCTCCGGCATACATTATCTTTTTTCTTTAATTTTCTATATTTGGGTTTTCTTGTAGTTTTAGTTTTAATTTTTGAACTTTGATTATTATTTTGAAATTTTTTATACGGTTTCTTGTAAGGTGTTCTATATGTCTTTCCTTGTTTTTTATTTACTTTTTTCTTTCTTGTGCTTGGTGCTCTAATAGGTTTCATACCATATTGTTGACAAAATGTACCTATCTCTCTTATTAACCATACTTTCTTTTCTCAATTTATTTTGTAATTTAAAGTTTGTGCATATTTGTATTCGTGTTTCTACAATTATATTATGTATTTGACCATAAGTTAATATATCGTATGTTATTGGTTTACCATAATGTCTTTCTAAATTTATTTTTACCTTTTCCAAAAACAACATAGGCAGTCCTGCTAAGAATCTTTCTTTCCAAAAGCTAGTGAAACCGTCTTCTCTTAAAGCCACTTTTGATAAAAAAAAAAAAATTATCTTTATACCATCTATAATCTGACATTGTTGGACAATAAAGGTTTGCCGATTGATTTACATATCTTTCTTTAAAGATATTCAGATCTCCTACAAAATTTTGAATTATTGAGTAAATTAATGTTGAGATTGCGTCTTATTGATTTAATTTAGTTTTTACACTATTAAGAATTGCTAATTTGTCTTGTTCTATGCAGAGATTATCCCATTAAAAAAAAATGTGTTTTAGTGACCACTCATTTTGGTCGCTAAATAACCAAAAATCGATCGCAAATCGTTTAGTGACCGAAATAGAGACTAAACAAAATTAGTGGCGAAAACCCTAGTCGCAAACCACTTAGCAACCGAATTGAAATTTGGTCGCTAAATAGCCACTGAAATTATGGTCACTAATCGGTCACTAAAAATTTGGTCACCTTAAAGCATTGGAGACCAATTTAGCCACTAGAATTTCAGTCTCTAATTCAATCGCTAAAAGTGACAAATTTTAATTTAATAAATCTATTTTCGGTCGCTAATTCAGTCACTAATAGATACAATTTTTTAATTTAATTAAAATAATTATTGGTGGCTAAATTGGTGACTAATTTAATAATTAAATGATGGTCAAATCGGTGAAATAGTTGCTAATATATCTATAGATTACTAATTTAATTTAATAATTTAATAAATCAATTGATAATACTCGCTAATATATCTATAGGTTATTGTTGATACAATTTTGATTATATTAGTTTTTTCCTACGTTGTTAATTCTAAATATATTAGAATTTCTCATTAAATTAAAAAAAAACCATAATTGTAGAAAATTTATAATATATAATTAAGAGTAACAAATATTAAAAGTACAGTGTTCATATTTAAATTTAAAGATACAAATAAATACAAAGATTTATCGATTCCTATTTCCATTAATTAATTTTTATTGTTGTGAATAGTTTAAGTGTTCTCCTTCTTCAATTCCTATTTTTATCCCAAAATCCTATAATTTAAAGTTAATCACATAACAAATAATGTAACATCCCATTTAAATAATAACATAATTAAATGAAATCTTACACCAGATAATATAAAGAGCCAAGTTGCGGAGTATAAAGTCATTCCTTACAGTTATCCAAGGTACTTAAAAGGAAATACTAAAGCTCACTACAAAGCCTACAACCCAAAAGGAGTAAGAGATAGCCGGTATTCGAAATAAAGCCTTAGGGGTAATACAATACACGGGTCTTAGCCCTAAAGAAAAGCCCAAATAAAACATGAAGTCCAGCCTAGGTAGACTATGCAGCGAAATCATCTCTTCCCTGTTGACCTCGAGTACCTCTCGCATCTGTCCCATCAATAAATTGATGATCATCGCAAAGGTAGAAGAACAACTTACAAGGCAATCAAACAAGCAAGGGTAAGCTAAAGCCAAAAAGATTTTATCATGCAATCATATATACTTTCACAGTCCAATATGCATACATCATCCAAGCATGTTATGACCTTCTAATCAATACACTAAGACTCGACTCGACTCATCCGAATACATATAACCTAGTCAGATTCAGCGGATGCTTGCACTTGTGGTGGATACCTCTGCTCACGCCTGAGCTGCTCACCCCCGAGCTATGTGTTACAAGTGTTACAATGAATCAATCCCCACACACAAAGTTAGCCCTTAATGAGTTTCAGGCCTCCTGTTACTCTCACCACAAGAGTCAGTCCGCTCTAAGTGAGACTAACTGACTCATTAGAGTCTCAGGATGCAATCCTTACCTTGAATCCTTACCAAATTATATAGATGGGTCACCACCATGGACACCCACTAAAGCACGACCCTGAAATCTCACCTAGAGATTCCAAGGAATTACTTACTGACCACATACTATACATATTCAAACAAACAGTAATATTTATCATGCTTATAAATCTCATGCCAACCTTTATAATCCATCCTCATACATGTTCCATGTTGAACCCATTCCAAATCATCCTTCCCAATTCATGAATATAGAAGTGTAATTCATACCGACACCATGCCACTTTGATTACCAACCATCTCATACAAGTCACATGCCAAGGTCATGTTAAACTTATCAATCACAGACCATAAACCATTCTACTCATACCCATTTGCCCAATTCATGCTTTTAAAAGTAATTGAATCAATCCACAAGTTCAAGTTAAAGTAAGGAATTAAAATTCTGCAGCAATTCTCGCTTAAGCTAAACTGATCTCGCTTAAGCTAGAAATTATCGCTTAAGCGACACTGATCTCGCTTAAGCTAAAATCCCTCGCTTAAGCTAAACTAACAACTTTTTAATGGTCTCAACATGTAAAAACACAAAATCCCAAACAGCAAAAATTTAAGAAAACACAAGCACGTTGTATAAAACGTTGGCATCATATTTCATGCTTTAAAAGAGTAAACAAATCAATCATGGAAGCATACAAGCATTTAAAAATTGTCAATCTCGCTTAAGCTAAGGAGCTCTCACTCAGGCAACAGGGTCTCTCGCTCAAGCGAAAAACTTTCACTTAAGCGAGATTAAAAACAGAGAGTTCTCGCTCAAGCTAGCCCATCTCGCTCAAGCGAGAGGCCTTCGCTCAGGCGAGCACTCGAAACTAAAAGAGGGCGAGTTACTGTCATTCTCGCTTAGGCGAGAGCTTCCCGTTTGGGCGAGAAACAACTCGCTTAGGCGAGCATAGTAGATCTCACCTGCTCTCACACATGCAAAGCCAAAAAATCCATCGAGAAACAATACACTGATTATTTTCACACCATCAAAAGCACATCAAATTATCAAGAGCACCCAACAGAAATAAAAAAAGACACATTATTTATAAAAGCATGAAAAATCCTAGCTTCCCTCACCTGGACAGATGCTAGTGGAAAGCACAGGCACCTACGACAACGAACCCAACAACTTCAGGAGCATACTCAAGAGGTGGAGTAGAGAATGAGGTTGAGCTTACTTGAATCTGAATGAGCTTCGAGCCCTAGCAGAGCACTGTTTGAGGGGAAAAGAGAAGTAAGATGGCTGATTTTGCAAAGTGGACAGAACATGAGAGGGTTAGGCTGGTTTAGGGGTTTTGGGATGCCCTATGGGCCAGCCTTAGGCCCAACTGACTAAGAGAGGCCCTTAAATTTTAGGACAAAATTAAAGTGGGTCTTACAAATAACAAGGTAAAAATAATAAAAAATTTAAGTTAACCACAATAAAAAAACACATAATAATAAAATTCATTCACTAATGCAAAATTATAAAATATTTCACAACTAATCAATTACACACAGTAACTTCTAAATTCTAAAAAATAATAAAAAATTATAAAACTCTTCGGCTACCAACCAACACCATTCATCCCGCAAACACAACCACACCGGAACAACAACTCTTCTGCCATCACCCAACACCATTCATCTCGCAAGCACAACAACACCAAAACGACAACACCCACCTTTCACGGAGAACACTAACCACCATTACACAATCCATATGCACCTTGCCACCGTCTACAAAGTCAATGTAGTTCCCCAAACAAAGTCAAAAGCATTGGAAACCAAGCGGTGAATAAACCCTTGCACAAAAGTGAAAGTGCTGGTGACGAAAGTGAGATTCAAGAAGACGAATAAGCAATTATATTGTGGAAGAAGACAAAAAATGATCGTTCATAGTGGCGTCAGATGAACTTCCCATGGCGGCCAACGTTGTCCACAACAACTTTGTTGAATGAGGAAGGCTTGGTTGTAGGGTGTGGTCTGAGTGAGCACTGACCACAAGTTTGAGACGTCTCACAAAGTATGAGTTGCGATGTCGGCCACCTATTTTGGTTTGAGAGGCCGCAAAAATGGTTTAGGGAAACAGTAACTAGGGTTTTTATGTGTCATCCATTTTTCAATTGGTCGGTATTTGAATCGGGTCAAATTAGGGTTTTTAATAGATTTTTAAACCAATTAGGTATTAGAGATTTTATTATATCATTTAAAACTAACTACAATTCCATGAAAATAGGATTTATTACATACGTAAAAGAAATAAGAATAAAAATAATAGATATCATTGAATTAATTGATTAATTAAAATAAAATTAGAAAAGTAACATTATACTAATAATTAATGGTATTAAAATATAATATTATAAAAGAAAGAAAATTTAAAATAAATGTTTTCCTAAAATTAAAATTATTTTTATTAAAAATATTTAAATAAACAAATTAATTAACACAAAAATTAAAAAAAAACATCAAATAATCAAATAATCAGTAACCAACGATAAAAACCTTATACTATTAAAAAATATTGAAATGAAATATTTATTTGTAATTAAAGTTATTTTTATCAATTGAATTGGAGTGCGTTAAATTTGAGATGTAAATGGTTTCGAATTTTATTTTCTTTAAATGTTAGTAGAAGGAAATTTGAATAGGAGATGAACTAAGATTTTCTTTAATTTATAAATTTTAAAGAAAATATCAATAAAATTTAAAAATAATTTAAGTATGATTTTATAAAATTATAAACCGTTAACATACGAAATTTTTACTGCAATATTAAGTAGATTTTAAATTTAACTTTTAGAAATATCTATAAAATATTAAAAAAAATCTTAAAATTTATTCAATATTTTTAAGTAAAATAAATATAATAAAAACATTACTTATAAAATAAATAAATAATAACAGTGTACAAGTTAGAAATATGAATAATTTTGATTCCGAATGGTGGTGATGTTGATTATGGTAGTGGTGGTAGATGTGGTGTTGGTGGTGGTGATGTTGGTAGTGATGGTAGTGGTGGTGGTGGTGATTGTGAAATCAAATATATTATATTCATCTTAAATTTGTTAACACAAATAAATCAAGTCCCAATATATTTTTCGTAAGATTTAGATTTAAAATATATTTTTACCTAATTGTCAACTTCTCCAAATTTGTGGTGGTGGTGATGTTGGTGATGAAGGTGGTGGTGACAATGGTGGTAGTGGTGGTGGTAGTGGTGATGAACATGGTCCTGACAATGGTGATGGTGGTGGTTGTGGTGGTGATGTTGGTTATGATGGTGGTGGAGGTTGTGGTGGTGGTGGATGTGGTGTTGATGGTGGTGGTGATTTGGTTATGGCGGTGGTGGCAATGGTGGTGGTTGTGGTTGTGGTGGTGGTGATAGAGATTATGGTGTTGGTAGTAATTGTGGTGGTGTTAGTGGTAGTGATGGTGGTGGTGATGGTGGAGGTGGGGAAAAAAACTTATGTGTAGCAACAAATTGTAAAAGTAAATAATTTAGTTATTTTATAATTTATATTAAATACTAATTTAAATTTTTTATCATGTTAGTTTAATCTAATTACATAATTTTATAAAAAAAAAAATGTATATGGTTTAATAACTAAAAATATTTGGTGGCTAAATATCATATTAAATATATTTTATAAAATAAAATTTATTTTGGTCGCTAAATCGGTGGTTAAAACATTACATATTAAAGAATGTTTAGCGACCAAAAATATTTGGTGACTAAATATCATATTAAATATATTTAATAAAAAAATATTATTTTGATCGCTAAATCGGTGGCTAAAACATTACATATTAAATAATGTTTAGTGACCAAAATTATTCAGTGGCTAAATACCATATTAAATATATTTTATAAAATAAAATTTATTTCGGTCACTAAATCGGTGGCTAAAACATTACATATCAAATAATAATTAGCGACCAAAAATATTTGGTGACTAATTACCATATTAAATATATTTTACAAAATAAGATTTATTTTGGTCGCTAAATCGGTGGCTAAAACATAATATTTAAAGACTAAAAATAGTCGGTCGCTGTTTCGGTCGCTATATGAATAAAAGTTATTGTACAATTTTTAGTCGCTAAATCGGTGGCTATTTGCGACTACTATGAATCGGTGGCTATTTCAGTCACAATTTGCGACTAAATTATTTCGGTGACTAATATCGGTGACTAAATTGCATTTTTCTAGTAGTGTCCCACCAATCTTTTAGTTGGCCACTAAATCCTTACACAATGGCTATAGCAACAAATTTGTCATTACAACCTTTTGTTTTATGGACAGTAGCTGCCATTGTCATCTGACAAGTTAAATCTAATATAATTTGTTTACTCGTTCCATCTAAATTCCATTCAGTTATTTCATTTCCTGAAAAGGCATTTTGTACCACTTCTCCTCTTTCTTCAAATTGCACATCAACAGTTGCCGAAGATTGTAATTTCTAAGTTTTGGATATGTTCTTAACTTATTAATTTCTAATGTATTTATCGATGTCTTATTTAATTGATCCAATTTATTTTTTAATTCTTCTATCTTTAAATCTGTATCACTTTTTAATCTTAATGATTCTAATTCTTTTTGTGGTACATTAAATAATTTATATATTGGTTTTACAGGCTCTTTTGAAGTGCTAGGAAATTCCTTTTGTGGTTTATTTTCTATCCTAGTTAATTGTTTTGACATAATATCTAGTATTGTATTTGAATAATTAAGTTGAGCATGTAATTTTTTATTATTTTTTACTTCTCAGGCTTGTCTTCATTTTTGACATCTATATAAGTACTAGCTTCAATTTCTATATCTTTTGTGGGTTGTATTATGATTCTTTGTTGTGGAGAATATTCTGATTATATTATTTCATTATTTACAGTTTTCTAGCTATTAGTTATCTTATCTAATGGACATATCAATTTATTATAGTCAAAATGATATTCTAACTTATTATCTTTACTGTAATTTGAAAACCAATCAAAGAAAGAAGTATAAATTTATTTCACGTTGATTTAGATAATTATAAAATTCTTGTCTAAAATGTTCAGTTTGTTGTTTTGTATATGCTTTAAAATACCATTCTCTTCTTTCTTTATTATAACCAGATTCAAAATCCTTTCTTATCCAATTTTTATCTATTATGAAAGGCTCTTCTTTGCTTAAGGTATTTAATATTTGAGAGGCTGTTGGAGAATAATGAGGGGATTCCGATTTTTTAGATTCTTCATATACAGGTTTTGTTACGATTGGTGTGATGTTATTTAATCCTCTTAAATCTAGATTTATTGTGGATCCGTCTCTATAAGGTTGTCTTTTGTACATCATTTGGGGATTTCTTATTTTCACACATAATGACCTATTCATTCTTAATCTAATATTTGTATCTTCTTGCACTATTTCTCTTATTTGAGTATTATTAATTTTTGGTTCTTCAATTATGTTTTCTAATATCCATTCTTTAGGGATTTTGCATACTACCTCCTCATGGCTTAATCTTTTTGGAATTTGTATAGATGATTTTCTAAGATTAGCTTCTACAAGTATTGGGTCATCTATATTGTCTCATCTTTTGGTGAAGATCTTAAAGCTTTATAATTATAATCTATCTTTGTAACTTTATAATAAATTCTATAAATTAGTTGTATTGGACCTGATAATTGATCTACAATTTCATCTAGAATTTGTACATATAATTTTATTTTATCATTTATAAGGTTCATAGAAAATTTTGGATAACAGTTAAAGAAAGCAGGACCATCATGTAAATTACTTTAGAATCATTAAATCTTTTAAGTCTTATGTCTCTTAATATCACAAGTATTGGACTATTTATTCCAAGTTTGTAGTTTGGCTTTGCAGCTACTTGTATTAATCCTAAGTGAATAAAATTATATCCATCTCTAATATGTTGATCTAAAAGTGATTGTTCTATAAGATTGATAATTTTGTTATTCTTAGTTCTTGGATAACTATATTCCACAAGATGAATTATATTCCACAATATGAATTTCATCTTGATTTGTTGACCAAAATTTATGTTGTTTATATACTTCACATTTTTATTTACTCTTGGTATTGACCAATTATGTAAAGAGTTTTCTATTTCTGCAATTTGTAATTCTTTATCTTTATTATTCTCTGAAGAACAAGAAGCTTCATTTTGGCTAGTTCTTACTACTATTTGTTTATCTTTGTTTCTTAATCTTAGATCACTTAGTGTTCTAAGTATATTTGGAATCCTTGATCTTTCTCTAGTTTCCATGTTACGGGACCACATCTTCTTTCTATCTAGCTGACCAACGGTCTTACTGCTTCATCAGATTTTAATGTTGGGACCACTAGATCTAAGGGTTGACCAACGTATGAACACCTCTCGGTGCTACACAGAGACTTTTGAAAGAGTAAAGAAGTCCAAAGACCTCAAAACCCTAAGGGATTTTAGATTAAGTTTCAAAGTAAACTTCTAGTAGTTAGATTAAGCAACAAAATGACTTAACTCTTTCAATTTTTGTTCCAGATGTTTTATATTACTTTTATACCATAGTATGTTCCAAGCATATGTTCTGGGGTTTTCTAATAACAATTTATCTTTTTGAGATATATGCTTTGCTAATTTTCTTTTAAGTTTTTTAATTTGATATGTGATTTCTATAGTTGGGTTACAGCAAAAACTAGGACTCATACTTGGGGTCATAATGGGCGAACTATGAAACCAAACCTAAGAGGTACTTGAGTTTCATTTATCCTTATAAATTCATTCCTTATATTTAATCTTATCTATCTATTAAGAAAACCAAATATTTATAGTACTTGGCTCTAATACTAGTAATGACAAGATCGAAAGAGAATATCAAAGAAATATAATAAGAAAGACTTTAAAATTAATAACAATGAAGTAGAACTTATAAAATCCATCAAAGAGAAAGCTTTGGAACAACATGGGTTCAAATTCTACAACATTCAATTTGTTTTATTTATTTTTTATTTATTATTTCAACTAAATTAGTCCAAAGTTTCGAAATGGACTAATTCTAAAATTTACTGAGAGTTAAGGGACAAAAACGTATTTAACCCTAATATCAATTATAAGTAATATTATTATATGTGATATTACTATAAGTATTATTATTATATTAATATTAATCTTAGTGTTATTATTATTATTATTATTTGAATTGCAGTATTTTAGATACACATTTTACTTTTATTTACTACGAGATTATATTTTAATTACTTGCATTTTAATTTGTTTTGTTGTTGATTTATCTTTACATTTGAATAATTAGTTGAATTCAAAGAAGTAGTTACTAAAATTAGTCAAATAATAAAACAAAAAAGTAATTTTTTTATTATGAATAATCATTTAAATTTTGAAAATAATAATTAGTATTAATATTGATATTAATGTAATAATAATAATTATTATTATTATTAATTTTTGTATTTTTCTTAAATATTAATAATAATATTATCATTATATATTAATTTTATTATTATACAAATTATTAGAAGTATTAGTTGTAGTAATATAATAATTATAATAATACTAATAATAATAATAATTATTATTATTAACATTATTATTATTTATTATTAGTAGTAGTACTATTCTTATAATAAATAATATTAGTGTCATTACTATTATTTCAATTTTGACACGAGATTATACTTTAACTACTTGCATTTTTATTATTTGAATTGTAGTATTTAAATACACATTTTACTTTTATATATACTACGAGATTACATTTTAATTACTTTTATTTTTATTTGTTTTGTTGTTGATTTATCTTTATATCTGAGTAATTAGTTGAAATTAGTAGTTACTGAAATTAGTAAAATAATGGTTTAATTAGTTGGATGGTACCCACTTTCGTTCAGATGTGTCAGTTCATACCCGCTTTTGAAAAGGTGTCAATTGAGTTCCAATTTTTGAAAAAGTGTATCAATTAGGTCTCTTTCAGACAAAAACAACTAAAATGTAGTTTTTTTACTATGAATAATCATTTAAATTTCAAAAATAATAATTAGTATTAGTATTGATATTAATATAATAATAATTATTATTATTATTTGTATTTTTATTTTAAATAATATTAGTATTATTATTATATTAATATCAATCTTAGTGTTATCATTATTTAAATTATAGTATTTAGATACACATTTCATCTTTATTTACTATGAGATTATATTTTAATTACTTGTATTTTTATTTGTTTTGTTGTTAATTTATCATTACATATGAGTAATTAGTTGAATTCAAAAAAATAGTTACTAAAATTAGTAAAATAATAAAACTGAAAAGTAATTCTTTTATTATGAATAATCATTTAAATTTAAAAAATAATAATTAATAAGATAAAATTTTAAAAACAAAATAGGACACCATATCTATTTATATATGTAGTTGTTGTATTAATATTTTTATAACTACCTGATATTATTATAATAATTATATACACATTTTATTTTTATTTACTATAGGATCATTTTCCAATTATTTACACTTTTTATTTGTTTTCTTGTTGATTTATCATTATATCTGAGTAATTAATTCAAAGAAGTAGTAACTAAAATTAATAAAATAATAAAATTGGAAAATATTTTTTTGTTATGAATAATTATTTAAATTTAAAAAATAATAATTAAAAGGATAAAATTGTAAAAGAAAAAAAATATGTGTATTTGTTCTGTATTATTATTATTATTATTATTATTATTATTATTATTATTATTATTATTATTATTATTATTGTTAGAGACATATTTTACTTTTATTTATTCCATGATCATATTTCAATTATTGAAATTTTTTATTTATTTTGTTGTTGATATATCTCTTTATATAG
This sequence comes from Vigna unguiculata, assembly GCF_037176805.1. Lineage (NCBI taxonomy): Eukaryota > Viridiplantae > Streptophyta > Magnoliopsida > Fabales > Fabaceae > Vigna > Vigna unguiculata. The sequence continues at coordinate 26,953,014 of NC_140800.1, read as the reverse complement.
TTATAGATCATTGTTGTTAACAATAACATTAGTATTAATATTTACATTAATATTTTTAACATAAATTCATTATTATTTTTATTTTTATCATTAATTTATTATTATTATTATTATTATTGTTGATAGTGTTGTTATTATTATAAGTGTTTTTTAGTTATGAAAATGTTATTGTACTAAATGTGACATACCATTTAAATAGAATCGACTACTTAATAAAATATCATATGATCATAATAATAAAGAGCAAGGCAAACTGATGAAAACCATAGACAGAGAATTCACTTTTACAGTCATCCAAACGAGTACTTGAAAAGGGTTCTAGGCATACAACCATGTCATAGCCAAAACAGAAACAACCAGATTCATAGTTATGCAAAAGAAAAGCTCCTAGAGCTAGGGGTTACAAAGGCACTAGGGCCATAGAATGCTCCTGAGAGGCACACAAACAGATCCCCTGAGCTGCGCCACTACTACCACCAAGCCTACTCCCAGAATTTCCTCCATCTGCTCCCACCAAGGGTGATCATCGCAAAAGAGAAAACATAACAGGAACATAAATAGAAACGCAAGGGTAAGCTAATGCAATATATTTTTTTTTATCAGGGTATAGCAGACAAGTAATTAAACAGTTCAATCATGCAGCACAACAGGCACAAAGAAATCAAGTACAACAAACACACAAGACACTATGACTCAATTATCCGGATACGTATACTAACATCGGACTCACTGGACGCTTTCACTCGTGGTGGCCTCTACTGCTCTGCAAAGCCATTGCCAATGGGTTTCACCCTACCACGCACAAGGTTAACCTTCAAGCATCTAAGGCCATTATCCTGCCAAAGACTAAGGCCTCCCACCACTCTCACCACTTGGGTCAGTTTGCTCTACTTGATACTCACTGACCCTTTAGAGTTTCAGGATGTGATCCTTACTTGAATCCATATCTTAATATATACACTACACGCCACCATGAAGTCTCCCCACGAGACTCATGGAATTACGCCTATCACATACCATTTTCATGTCTCTCATACCACAACCACCACTTATCATCTCAACATTTAATTCTCATGCATGTTCTCAACCAACCAAACAGAATTTCCATATATTACTCATGCCAATATACAACTTTCAGTGTACACAACTCATGCAAACACACAATAATCATGCACGTTCGAGATAAATAGCCACACTCAAGGGAATTAGAAATATAACATATGAATCTGCACTATTCTCGCCCAGACTAGAAGTCCTCGCCTAAGCTACAGCAACTATCTCGCTTAGGCTATGCATTCTCGCCTAGGCGAGGCCTGTAACAGTGGCACTCTATGAGCATCTCGCTTGGGCGAGACCAGCTCGCCTGGGCGAGATCGCCCTTCGCCCAAAAATCAAATCCTTCGCCTGGACAAGGACGCGAGCAAAGCACATCAGGTTCTTCTTTGAGAACTCGCTTGGGTGAGTCACTCTCTCCTGAGCAAGACAGCGTGTCGCCCAAACCAAGAGCCCTCCGCCTAGGCGAGCTGCTCGAACAGAACCTGGGCGAGTCTCAACTATTCTCGCCCAGGCGAGACGAGCTCGCTTGGACGAGAATAACAGTACTCGCCTACTGTTACGCACATGCAGCAGAGATACAACTCAAAAGCAACATATCAGAATGCAAACAAGCCAGTTCATACCATCCAAAACATCAATCAAGTATAATTTCATGGTACAGACCAAAGGGATGCGGAAATAGTTCTTAAAGACTCAAAACATAGCTTCCCTTACCTTGCTTAGATGCTAACGAAAACGCAAACAATCTCGAAACTAAGGAATACTTCAGCTCCAAGGCCAGAGTAGTGAGCTGGAAAAAGAAGATTCGCACAAGACAAGGTTAGGAGACTTAACCCTAACTTGACCAACGTGGTCAAATAGTGAGGAAAAGGAAAAGAACGGACCAGAAGCTCTAAAGCTCAGCTTACCTGGAAAAAGAAAGGGGGTTTTGCTTGCTCTGAGACGGACAGACTTCGTGCCCTAGCAGAAGACAAGAGAGAGATGGGAGGAAAGCTATTTTTCTGAAATAAAGGTAAAGTGAGATTGTGAGGGGGCTGACAGGGTATTGGGGTCCTTCAGAAGGGCTGACCTTGGGCCTACGAAAGGCTAGGCCCAACCCTTTTTGGGACAGAAAAAGGGGCTTACAATATCTCCCCAACAACAAAAATTTTTCTTCCTCGACAAATTAAACTTACCAGAATAGATATGGATATGAACTCCTCATCTCCTCCTCTAGCTCCCAGGTAGAGTCCCCTGTCCTCCGGTCCCAGATAACCTTCACAAGACTAGTGGCTCTTCCCTTGCGCTCCTTCACTTGGCGGTCCTCTATAGCCACAGGCTGTACCACTACACGGAGATCCTCCCTGACTTGCATATCCTCCGCCTCCAACACATGTGACGGGTCAAAAACATACTTCTGTAGCTGTGAGACATGGAAGACTGGGTGTAATTAACCAACTGGAGTGGCAATGCAATCTCATAAGCCACGGGTCCTATCCTCCTCAAGATCTGATACGGACCCAAGAACTTAGGAGACAACTTCCTTGAGCGGATAGCCCTCCCCACGCCAGTGGTTCGGGTCACCCTCAAGAACACATGCTCCCCAGCCTTAAACTCTAAGGGCCTCTTCCTCCGGTCTGCATATGCTTTCTGCCGACTCTGAGATGCCTGCAACCTATCCCTCACCAACTGCACCTTCTCTGTGGTTTGTTGCAACAACTTAGGTCCTACCAAAACCGACTCACCATCCTAGTACCAACATAAGGGAGTCCTACACCTCCTCCCATACAAAACCTCATATGGCGCCATCCCTATACTCGCCTGGTAACTATTGTTGTAGGTGAACTCCACCAGCAGTAACACCTCATACCAACTGCCAAGGTGGTCCAAGATACAAGTCCTCCAAGGACTGAATCACCCTCTCTGACTGGCCATCTGTCTGAGGATGACAAGCAGAACTCATCCTCAGCCTGCTACCCATAGCCTCCTGTAGCGTCTGCCAGAACCTCGAAGTGAACCGGGGGTCTCTGTCAGACACTATGCTACTGGGCACTCCATGAAGTCTCACTATCTCTCGGATGTAGAGCTGGGCCAACTTGGCCATAGACATTCTGAGATTCACTGCCAAAAAGTGAGCACTCTTCGTTAGTCGATCCACCACCACCCATATAGCATCATGCCCTCTCACAGTGCGAGGCAAGTGGGTAACAAAATCCATAGCTATGTTATCCCACTTCCACACCGGAATATCCAAGGGCTGAAGCGTTCCACCAGGTTTCTGATGCTCCACCTTAGCCTTTTGACAAGTCAAACAGGCTGATACGAACTATGTAACTTCCTTTTTCATGCCTTGCCACCAAAAGTTTTCCTTGAGGTCTTGGTACATTTTAGTCATGCCAGGGTGCAGACTAAAACGACTCTTATGTCCTTCCTCAAGGACCAATCTTCTCAAATCAACATCATCTGGTACACAGACCCTGCCTCTGAACCTCAGCACACCATCACTACCCAAGGCAAACTCCTTGGCCTGATCCGACCCAAGTAGCTCTTTTACCCTCTGCAAACTAGCATCTTGTGCTTGCTTCTCCTTAATCAAGCTTAGGAAGTCACTAGATATAACCAAGGTGCTACACCTAATGAATTCCGGCTCCAGCTCAAACTGTAGCTTCATGTCTCTGAAGCTCTCAAGCAACTCTATCTCTTTTATCATCAGGTGTGCCACATGCACGGTCTTCCTACTCAGTGCGTCTACCACCACATTCACCTTCCCTGGGTGATAGAGAAGCTCAAAGTCGTAGTCCTTCAAAAATTCTATCCACCGCCTCTGCCTCATATTCAACTCTTTTTTTATCAAAGAGACACTTCAAACTCTTGTGGTCACTAAACACACGGAACTGTGCACCATACAAGTAGTGCCTCCAGATTTTCAAAGCAAAAACCATTGCTGCTAATTCTAGGTCATGAGTGGGGTAGTTCTTCTCATGAACCTTCAACTGCCTTGAAGCATAAGCCACCACCTTCCTCTCTTGCATCAAGACACACCCAAGGCCCTGATGAGAGGCATCACAGTAGACCTCAAAGGGTTTACTCACATCCGGGATTACCAACACTGAAGCACTCGTCAGCCTCTGCTTAAGCTCTTTGAAGCTCTCCTCACACCTATCAGTCCATGCAAACGGTTGGTCTTTCCTGGTTAGCTGTGTTAGGGGTGCCACTATCTTGGAGAACCCCTCTATAAACCTCCTGTAGTAGCCAACTAAACCCACGAAGCTCCGAATCTCGGTCACAGACTTGGGATATTCCCACTGTATCACGGCCTCCACCTTAGCTGGATCCACAACTATGCCCTAAGCTAATATTACGTGCTCTAAGAACTGCACCTCTCTCATCTAGAAATCACACTTCGACAACTTGGAAAATAGTTGCTTATCCCTCAAGATACCAAGCACTATCCTCAGGTGCTCGGCATGCTCCTCATGCGTCCTGGAGTATATCAGTATATCGTCTATGAAGACCACGGCAAACTTATCTAGAAACGGGCGGAAGATCCGGTTCATGTAGTCCATGAACAAAGTCGGGGCATTAGTCACATCGAATAGCATGACAACATACTTGAAGTGCCCATATCTGGATCTGAAAGCAGTCTTCTCTACGTTTTCTGCCTTCACCAGAATCTGATGATAACCTGATCGGAGATCAATCTTGGAGAACACTAACGCCCCATGTAGCTGATCCATCAAATCATCTATTCTTGGCAAGGGGTACTTGTTTTTGATAGTCAGCTTGTTTAGCTGCCTATAATCCACACACAACCTCGAGTCGCCATCCTTCTTCTTTACCAACAAGACGGGCGCTACCCACGGCGAAGCACTCGACCGTCTAAACTGTTTCTCAAACAATCCTTCTATCTGCTTCTTTAACTCCACCAACTTCGCTGGGGCCATGCGGTAAGGAGCTATCGACACAGGGCCAGCTCCCGGTACCAAATCTATGGAGAACTCAACTTCTCTCCTCGGGGGTAAAGTTGGTACCTCTTCGGGGAACACATCCTCAAAGTCCCTGACCACTGGTATCACGGTGATCCTCTCCTCCTTCTCAACCTCTATCTTGTCAAAGATCATATAACACTGTGCGCCGCTCTGAATTTCCTTCATAACCCCATGAGAAGACAACAACTCAGGCTCCTCTGAGTTGGAGAACAACAACTTCTTCTCCCGACAGTCTATGAGAACATGATTGGCAGAGAGCCAATCCATTCCCAAGATCACATCTAGCCCTTGCAGAGGGAGGCATATGAGATTGACTTTGTATACGCGTCCCTCTACCTCAACTGGACATCTAGCACACACAGAAGAAGTCCTAACCAACCCAGATGTCGAGGTAGATACCACTAGGTCAAACGGTAGCTCACACACCGGAAGACCCAACTCCCGCACACAAGACTCTGACACAAACGAGTGTGTCGCTCCAGAATCAAAAAGAACACAACAAGCTTTGCCAGAAATCACACAACAACCAACGACGAGGTTACCTGCACTTGCTGCCTCTGACCCGGTCATTGCAAAAATCATGCCTGTAGCTTGAGGCTTGCTGCCTCCCCTCCTCTGCTGAGTCTGACCAGAAGTCTGGCTCGGAGTCTGTGATGAAGGTCGTGCCACTGCCCTCCTCAAAGTGGGACAGTCCCTACTAAAGTGGCCCTCCCTGCCACAATGGTTGCACCTGCGGAAACTCGATAGCTGCGGGCAAAAACTCTTCAGTGTGGTCCTCCGCAGTGGTGGCACTGGATCTTGCTGGGAGGGGAAGAAAAGCCTCTAGACCCATGTGGATGTGGATGAGGCCTAGCATACGGCTTCTTCTTCTCATCAACTCTCAGCCTGGACCCAGATGGTCCACTAACTCTCTGTTGTGGCTGCTGCTAGGCTTCCACCTCTACCTTCATCCGCTCCATGACCCTGGCCTTTTCTACCAAGGCCGCAAAGTCCTTGATGGACAACGGGTCCACCATCAAGCGAATGTCTCCTCTAAGACCATTCTCAAACTTTCTGCAACGCCACTCCTCATCGAGCGGCATGGTGTAGAAACGCCCCAGATGCTTGAACCTCTCGGCGTACTTAGCTACTGACTTGTTCCCCTGTGTCAGTTGGAGGAACTCTACCTCCTTAGCGTACCTCACACTATCAGGGAAATACTCAGATAGGAACCTCCTCTTGAAGGTCTCCCATGTGATATCCTCATGCTTCTCTTCCATCACTAGCCTCATGCTGGCCCACCAATGCTCAGTGAAAGCAAGCCTGCTCTCATCGGGGCACCTCTTGGCATCAAAGATGCGCTCCATATCCTTCATCCATTGGTCCGCCTGATCGGGACTCGTCTTGCCATCAAACTTGGCGGGTTGGTGCTTCAAGAAGTCTTCCAAACTCCATTCAGGGGGTGGAGGTTGGGGATGAGGACCATACATCTGAGCACCAACAGCATTCTCCCCTAACTGGTGGAGAGCATCCATGTGCTGCCTCTGAGCGTCCTCAGCAGCATGCCTAGCAGCCTCCATCTGCTGCATCACAAAGTTCTGTTGCTCAAGAGAGGCTTCCTGGCGCTGCATCGCCACCTCGTGCTGCTGCAACATGGCATTGCTTTGCTGGGTCAAAGCAGCAGCCATTGCCTCGATCGCCCTAGCCAGATCTTGCCCATCGCCCTAAGGAGGTGGAGGCTGGACACACAGAAAGAACCATCAGAACTTGGTTACACTAGAAACTTATCTAAGCATGACAAGAAGGCTACAACGGAAGCTAAGCAAACACATAGCCCACAGACAGGAACGAAGGCTTTGATACCATAAAAATATGACATCCCATTTAAATAGAATCGACTACTTAATAAAATATCACATGATCATAATAATAGAGAGCAAGGCAAACTGATGAAAACCATAGACAGAGAATTCACTTTTACAGTCATCCAAACGAGTACTTGAAAAGGGTTCTAGGCATACAACCATGCCATAGCCAAAACAGAAACAACCAGATTCATAGTTATGCAAAAGAAAAGCTCCTAGAGCTAGGGGTTACAAAGGCACTAGGGCCATAGAATGCTCCTGAGAGGCACACAAACAGATCCCCTAAGCTGCGCCACTGCTACCACCAGGCATACTCCCAGAATTTCCTCCATCTGCTCCCACCAAGGGTGATCATCGCAAAAGAGAAAACATAATAGGAACATAAACAGAAACGCAAGGGTAAGCTAATGCAATATAATTTTTTTTATCAGGGTATAGCAGACAAGTAATTAAACAGTTCAATCATGCAGCACAGTAGGCACAGAGAAATCAAGTTACAGCAAACACACAGGACACTATGACTCAATTATCTGGATACATATACTAAGATCGGATTCACTGGACGCTTGCACTCGTGGTGGCCTCTACTGATCTACAGAGCCATTGCCAATGGGTTTCACCCTACCACGCACAAGGTTAACCTTCAAGCATCTAAGGCCATTATCCTACCAAAGACCGCCACTCTCACCACTTGGGTCAGTTTGCTCTACTTGATACTCACTGACCCTTTAGAGTTTCAGGATGTGATCCTTACTTGAATCCATATCTTAATATATACACTACACGCCACCATGAAGTCTCCCCACGAGACTCATGGAATTACGCCTATCACATACCATTTTCATGTCTCTCATACCACAACCACCACTTATCATCTCAACATTTAATTCTCATGCATGTTCTCAACCAACCAAACAGAATTTCCATATATTACTCATGCCAATATACAACTTTCAGTGTACACAACTCATGCAAACACACAATAATCATGCACGTTCGAGATAAATAGCCACACTCAAGGGAATTAGAAATATAACATATGAATCTGCACTATTCTCGCCCAGGCTAGAAGTCCTCGCCTAAGCTACAGCAACTATCTCGCTTAGGCTAGGCATTCTTGCCTAGGCGAGGCCTGTAACAGTGGCACTCTATGAGCATCTCGCTTGGGCGAGACCAGCTCGCCTGGGCGAGATCGCCCTTCGCCCAAAAATCAAATCCTTCGCCTGGACAAGGACGTGAGCAAAGCACATCAGGTTCTTCTTTGAGAACTCGCTTGGGCGAGTCACTCTCTCCTGAGCAAGACAGCGTGTCGCCCAAACCAAGAGCCCTCCGCCTAGGCGAGCTGCTCGAACAGAACTTGGGCGAGTCTCAACTATTCTCGCCTAGGCGAGACGAGCTCGCTTGGGCGAGAATAACAGTACTCGTCTACTGTTACGCGCATGCAGCAGGGATACAACTCAAAAGCAACATATCAGAACATAAACAAGACAGTTCATACCACCCAAAACATCAATCAAGTATAATTTCATGGTACAGACCAAAGGCATGCAGAAATAGTTCTTAAAGACTCAAAACATAGCTTCCCTTACCTTGCTTAGATGCTAACCAAAATGCAAACAATCTCGAAACTAAGGAGTACTTCAGCTCCAAGGCCAAAGCAGTGAGCTGGAAAAAGAAGATTCGCACAAGACGAGGTTAGGAGACTTAACCCTAACTTGACCAACGTGGTCAAACAGTGTGGAAACGGAAAAGAACGGACCAAAAGCTCTAAAGCTCAGCTTACCTGGAAAAAGAAAGGGGGTTTTGCTTGCTCTGAGACAGACAGACTTCGTGCCCTAGCAGAGCTCCTAGCAGAAGACAAGAGAGAGATGTGAGGAAAGCTATTTTTCTGAAACAAAGGTAAAGTGAGATTGTGAGGGGGCTGGCAGGGTATTGGGTTCCTTCAGAAGGGCTGACCTTGGGCCTACGAAAGGCCAGGCCCAACCCTTTTTGGGACAGAAAAAGGGGCTTACACTAAATAACTTAATTAAATAAATTTTTTATATCATTTTTATTAATATTGTTATTAGTATTTTTAATGGATAATATATATTTTTTAAATTTATTTAAACAAATATAATGTCCATTATATTTGTTTTTTAAAATGTGCGTATGGATCACAAACTAGTATATTATAAAAAGAACAAAAAGTACTGACCAAACATCATCGTCCTTCCCTTTTGCAAAGTTCATTCACGCTTTTGCCTTCATCCTTCTTCGTTTGTGCTTTCTCATTCAAAACATCACGATTCACTGTACTCACTATATTGTGTTTAGCCCTTTTGATTCACTATACTCTCTATATTGTGTTTAGCCCTTTTTTTATTGTAACTGACTTTCATCGGTTAAAACCTACTTAACATAGGTTCTCAAAATGTACAGGTGCGTTTTTCGATAAAAAAAATTAACAGACTTTTTGATTCTTTCTCTGGCTCGCTGTTTTGATGAATCAATGAATTTGAATCTCAACCTCTCCTCTAACACGTAAAGAAGCTTTCCATGGATGCATACCATAGTCAATAGGTATCAGAGCAGGTTAAGGCCTGTTGTGCTTCCGCTACTATTGTTCTTGATCCTTCTTTAGTTTCTTTAATTCTTTACAGCTACTAATCTCAGTTTCATATCTCCTTTTTGAACAATGACATCAATAAATACAAATACAAATGAAACGCAAAGCACCCTGCATTGTTGCCAGAATCCTAACAGTCCCTATTACTTGCATCCCGGAGAAAATCCAAAACTCATTCTTGTTTCACCTCAGTTGAACCATACCAATTTGCTGGAGCAGAAGTATGCGGCGTGCCCTCATGTCCAAGAATAAGATGAAGTTTGTAGATGGGAGCATTGATGTTCCCCAACCGGATGATCCTACCTTTGAAGCATGGGAGAGATGCAATGTGATAATCCTCTCATGGATAACGTGCACTTTATCCCCATAAATTGTAGAGAGCATTATCTACATTGACATTGCTAAGCAACTATAGGATAATTTAAAAGAAAAGTTTGGTAAAAGTGATCATTTTAGAATTTCTTATCTTCTTCAAGAAGTACACTCAATCAAACAAGGTGAGATGAGCATAACTTAGTTCTTTATTGACATTAAAACTTTATGGGAAGAACTTGAGTCTTTAAAACCTTTATCAAAATGTAAGTGTGGTTCTCCACAATACAGAGACTGAGTATGTGATATGTTTTCTAAAGGGATTAGGAGAAATTTACAACACTGTTAAGACACAAATTCTTTTAATGGACCTGCTTCCAAATATAAACAAGGTTCCAAACACAGATTCTTTAGTCATTCAGCAGTTGGAAATAATCTTGTTGAAAATAGAGTGTTGCAGAATAATGCAGAAAAGCATCATGGATTGTAGAATATTGCAGAAAAACATCACAGATGGAGGCAACAAGATCAGAATTCTTGGAAATCTCAAGGTAAGGGAAACTGGCGTGGTCAACAAGGTAGAGGTAGGGAAGAAATTCTACTCAAAAATAGTGTTCTTATTGGGCTTTTTTGTATTTAAGGGTCCTTTACACAAAATTTAAAATAGGATCCGTTTAAATTGGGTCAAGTCGTTATGGGGAAGGATGACATTCAGGGTGAAGTCGTCCTCCACCCTACCAGTTTAGCTTTTTTTCTTTTTAAAGTAATGTTGTCGTTGGAGAGAACAATTTTATTTAAATTGAAAAGTTAAGTCATCCTCTAACATGACGACTTCACTTTTCATTATTTTCTCAAACTTTTCAGTTTTAATTATTTTTTATTTTTCTTTTCAAAAATTTCACTTTTGATTATTTTTTTTAAATATCTCAGATTTTTTTATTTTTCCTTTTATTTTTCTGATTTAACGGTTTTTTTTTCAGTATTTTTCCTTTCTTTCAAATTTTTCAGTTTTCATTATTTTTCTTTTTTTTTCAGTTTTGATTTTTTTTTTCAGTTTAGTTATTTTTTTTTAAATTTTCAGTTATCAATTTAAAAAAAAACAAAAAAATTGAAAAAGTGAAGTCGTCATATATGAGTATGACTTCACTTTTTCCAAATAGAACAAAATGTCATCTACATGACGACATTACCTTTTTAAAAAAAAAATAAAGAAACCGGTCAGGGGAGGACGACTTCACTTCCAATGTTGTCCTCCATCCTGACGACTTGACCCATTTTTGCAAAAAAAAAAGGAACCCATTTATACAAATTTGACTTCCAATAGACCCTAAAATACAAAAAAAAAATTGTTCTTATTGTCATAGGACCAACCATACTGTTGACGAATGTTATGCTAAACATGGCTTTCCATGGTATAAGCAAAAGAATGATTACTCCAATAGTAATCAAGAAAGAAGTGATCAACAATCTTGTAATCTGAATATGAAGAATGAGTCTTCTCAAGAAAATGATAAAAAGGGCGATAATTCGTTTACTCCGGAACATATTCAAAAGATTTTAAAACTCTTGCAAGACACACCTCACAATCACAACATCAATCATATTCAAAGGCATGGTGACACTGCTCCTACCAATGAGACACAAACTGGTAAGATCTCTTGGATACTTGACACGGGTGCCACACATGATAAAAATCTTTTCCTTACTTTCTATAAAATTAAACCTATTTGTGTTAAATTTCCCAATGAATCTTATGTTACTGCTCACCTTGCTGGAACCATCCAATTTTCAAGAAATTTTGCTATTTTTATGTCCTTTACATTCCAAAATTTACTTTCAATCTACTATCTGTTCAAAAATTGATTCAAGACTTGAACTGCAAACTAACTTTTTCTTCTAAGACCTGTCAGATTTAGGACAACAGTACATCCAAGATGATTGGTCGTGCTGATTTGAACAAGGGATTATACTATCTACATCAATTGTCTTTTATTGATAAAAGGCATTTTTGTGTGAATGCTATGTTGAATTATAAACAGTCTAATATTGATGTTTGGCATTATAGGTTAGGGCATCCTGGTGTTAAAACTCTAGAATTTATTTGTAAACACTTTCCCTATATACATCCTATTTCAAAAGAGATTTGTGACATATGTCACTTTGCTAAACAACACAAACTATCTTTTCAGCAAAGTACTATTGTTTCTATGAATGCCTTTAACTTAATTCATGTTGATATATGGGGACCCATTGTTATACCATTTGTCCATGGTCATAGGTACTTCTTAACTATTGTTGATGATAAAACCAAACACATTTGGATCTTCCTTGTGAAAAATAAAATTACAACTAGACCTTTGTTGCTTAATATTGTCATATAAACTAAACACCAATTTAATCATAGTATTAAGGTCATTAGATCTGACAATGGTAAGGAATTTGACTATAATGATTTGTATGAAAGGTTTAGGATTATCCATCAAATAAGTTATGTTGAAAGGAAACATCAATACATTTTAAATGTTGCATGTAACCTTCTTTTTCAATCTAACTTGCCTAATAGTTACTGGTCATATGCTATTTCACATGCTATACATTTGATAAATAAATTGCCTTCTATTATTCTTAATGGAAAATCCCCCTATGAATTGTTACATGAAACTCCTCCTATGTATCTTAACTTAAAAGTGTTTGGATCTTTATGCTTTACCTGTACTTTAGAAAACAATAAAACTAAGCTTCAGCCAAGATCTCGAAAATGTATTTTCCTAGGCTATAAAATTGGGATAAAAGGATATGTCCTTCTTGATATAATGAGTAGAGAAATCTTTATAAGCAAAAATGTAATATTTTATGAAAATACTTTTCCCTACAAGGAGCATAATGTAAATATTGAATCTGACAAGGGCTATAATAATCAAAACAACTTAGATTTTTTACAATATACCCTTGTTATATCTTCTAACATAGAACCTCATACTTATGATGAAGCATGTCAACATCCTGAGTGGATTGCTGCCATTAAAAAAGAGATTAAAGCCTTATAGGATAACAGAACCTGGTACATCACAAAGCTTCCTCCAAATAAAACACCTACTGGTGTATGTGGGTATACAAGATTAAATGAAAAGTGGATGGTACCATTGAAAGATATAAAGCCTGCCTAGTTGTTAAGGGATTCACACAACTTGAGGGAATTGATTATCTTGACATTTTCCCGCCAGTTGCTAAGCACACTACCATTAGACTTATCTTAGCCCTTGTAGCTGATAAAAATTTGCATTTACATCAGTTGGATATCGACAATGCCTTTCTTCATGGAGTTCTTAATGAGGAGGTATACATGATACCACCCCCAAGACTCAAAGATATCAAGCACAATCAAGTCTGCAAACTCACAAAATCATTGTATGGCCTAAAACACGCAAGTTGTCAATGGTTTGCTAAACTTTCTTCATTTCTTATTTCAATTAATTGCATTCAATTTCAATCTGACCATTCTCTTTTTGTCAAGAAAACTCATACTACTTTTACTACTCTTGTCATATATGTAGACGATATTGTTCTTCTAGGATACTCTCTAAAAGAAATTGAAAACATAAAGTGTCAAATACTTTCTAGGATTTGAAGTTGCTAGGTCAAGAAAAGGAATTCATGTGTGTTAGAGAAAGTATGCCTTAGACCTTTTAAAAGACACATGAATGCTTGGGAGTAAGCCCTGCTCGACACCTCTTATGAAAGACACTAAGGTTTTATTCAACATTGAAGATGCCATACAAGACATTGAGTCTTATCACAGACTCATTGGGAGATTGTTATACCTCACAAACACCAGACCAGATATTTGTTATGCTATACATCTCCTTAGTTAGTTTCTTCAAAGGCCTACCAAACATCATCATCAAGCAACTCAACGTGTTTTAAGATACATCAAGGCTAATCCTTCACAAGGGTTACTTTTTGCTTCTAATACTGACATTCAACTAAAGGCGTTTAGCGATTCCGATTGGGCTTCTGTCCAACCACTAGACGCTCTGTTACAGGGTTTGGTATTTTCCTGGAATCTCCTCTAATTTCATGGAAGTCTAAAAAACAAAATACAATTTCCCATTCATCCTTCGAAGTAGAGTATGGTGCTCTCGCCACTACTTCCTGTGAGCTTCAATGGATTCACTATCTCTTTCAAGACCTTTACATCCAACCTTCAGCAACGACCATTCTCTATTGCGACAACCAAGTTGCCCATCATATAGCGAACAACCCTAGCTTCCATGAACACACCAAGCATATTGATATCGATTGCCATGTGGTTCGTGAGAGGCTTCAAGCAAATTTGTTTCGCATTTTTCCTTTTTGATCAAATGAACAACTCGTAGACATTTTCACTAAATCTGTTCACCGATCTTTCACAAACATTATATCCAAGCTCGGAATAATGAGTATCCATTATCCGGTTAGAGGGGAGAATATTGTGTTTAGCCATTTTTTTTGTTTATTGTAACTAACTTTCATCAGTTAAGACCTATTTAAGATATGTTCTCAAAGTGTACAGGTAAGTTTTTCAATAAAAAAATATCACAAATTTTTTTATTCTTTTTCTAGCTCTTTGTTTTGATGCATCAATGGATTTGAATCTTATCCTCTCCTCCAGCATGTAAAGAAGCTTTCCATGGATGCATACCATAGTCAATACACTATTTGGTAGTTCAGGCAGGTTGACAGGATTTAAAGGCTTAGGAGGATTTTAGATTCCAAATTAGTCATAGAAGATTTCATATTCGCAAGTTTAAGGTTCTTTAGCACAACGATAATTCACGACAACATGATTTTGTCTTATAAATTGTGAAGTTATATTACAAAAAAAAAACTAAATATATCAACAACTAATTTTTGTTGGTAAATTCTTCTACAAAATCCTCAATTTTTCACCTTAATTTCTAATGAATTTTTTGACTCATTCCACATGACATCTCTACACTAATACATTCAAATGTTCAAAACATTGATAAATTCATTCATTGGTGTAACTTATTCATTCAAGAATAAAAGGTTGTGTATCTCTTTCTTTGTTCATTGATAAAGTGATACAAATCATAAGAAGTCAATCAAATTCCCTACATATTATGTTCTTTGCATCTTAGTATATATCAGAAGACATACTAAAATTTAAACTTAAATTTAATTGAGAATAACATGTTGATAATTTTGGGTCATACATATATATGATACATATTTAAATGTGTTAGAACCATTATTTATTAAGCCAAATAATAAAGTGATCTAACTAAATTAAAGTTTTGGCTAAACACATTTGTCATGAAAATAAAAACTGTGTAGAGATCATAAAGTAATTTCTAATTTGATGAGGGGCCAAATTAGAAACATTGAATCTTAAAGTAATTAACCAAATTAGGTTATTTAAAGGGTCATGGTCCCCTTCTGAGAGCACACACACAGAACGTAAGTTTCTATTCTTGTTCCTTTCTCTCTATCTCCATCAGGAGAGAAAACCTACAAAGAAAGCGCATGTGTATTCACTTTCTTTTATTTCTTTTATAATAAGAAAGAATAATAAAATTATAATTATTATAGTTATAATTATAAAATTAAATATAAATAATTGTTCCATATTTATTTTAAATAGTTTTGATTTATTTTGTAAGTAGTTTTATAAAAAAAATGTTAAGTTTAAAAAAGTCAAATCGAAAAAATTAGTTAAATTTAAAGACATACTTTCTTAAAGAGTAAAATTAATAAAATAATTATTTTAATTTAAAAAAAAAAACTTTTAATCAAAGTATAAAATTGGAAAGCAAATGTCGACACCAAAAAGGAAAATTCCTTTATATATTAATGTAGATAACACGATAATTAATTTCATTTTCTGTTTTTACTATTTAATTCATATATAGTAATTGATATTTTTATCATTAACCGAATGCTTGACCTTTTTTATTTATTTTTATGCTTATGGATGACAACGGGACACTACAAAGAAAATAGGTATTATCGATGGTCAAAATTCATTGAAATTAAGAAAAATTTGTCGGTAAATATTTTTTTCTGATCGATTATCGACAGGCGCGAATCCATCGATAAATGTGACGTAGGTAATACTTTCCGACAGACTATACCCATCGGTAATTACCAACTGCTTGATTCGTTGGTAATTCCCGATGAGTATAATCTATCGGTAATGTCATGCGTTGGGGAATTCAATTTTTGATGGATTTGGCAACAAATATATCCGTCGATAGTGGCAATGCCATTTTCTGGTGCATTCTGTAATTTAAGCTTTCCAAACATACAAAATTATTATCAGACCTACAATCTCACAAATACAATCGGACTTGTCAACTTCATATATAATCCTAGCCAAGTAATCCAGACAAACATCATACAATTAATATCATATGTCTTGATACATCATACAAACATTAAGGTTCTAAAAGGTCTGCTTATAAAAGAAAAAACAATCTAAACATCCATCAGTCACAACGTCCAGTGTGTTGTTTAACTAATGTAACCATATAATATGTAAGATAGTCAATATATAACGAAGCCCTAATCTAATAGTCTACATAATCATCAGAATGCTTTTCTTCTACTTCATGGTCCTGTTACTGCTGGGATTGTGACTGGACTGTGTTGGGGTGGACTAGAGTGGGTTGTTGTTGGGGCGGTGCTGGGTTGGACTATTGTTGAAGACGAGTGTGGGCCTTAGGAGATAGATATGCCACAACTAGATTTTGGAGGTTTTGAAATTCCTGGCTCAAATTTTGATAAGCTTGATCATGCTCTTCTAGTCGTTGTGTGAGTCAATTTACGGCCTCCTAGAAGAAGATGGTTGTTGTTTATGGATACCTCTTCCAGCAGTGTAACTTTTGCCAAGTTCTCTAGTCCCATAAAGTCTTTCTTTTGTTTTTTTCCACTAACAACGTCAACCCAACACTGTGTCCTAATGACGTCTTCCTGATCAGCATCATCAATATGGTCTGACGCATCAACACACGACCTTTGCTCAATTCTGACCTATGATAGTCTAGTTGAAAATTCTTCCTATTAAGAGAAAACAATGAGAAATTAGTTCAATAAGGTATGACATTTAAGTTTAAAGGAATTTATAATATAAGTTTTTGCTTACATGTGTTCTCCTAGACCTTTCATCAACAAACTGGCTAGATCCCTTGCTGATGTGACCCCAACAAGCCCAACATCAAGCCAAAGTACACCTTCAAGCCCAAGCCCATCAAAAGGCCCAATAATAAGGGGTATGCTAAAAAAGATCTAATTGGGCTTCATTCAAGATGGCCCAAACCCACATGGGTTTCTCACACTCTTCACATGGGTCAAAGAAGATGTGAAGATTTGAGAAGGTGTATCAAAGAGCCATAGAATAGCAATAAGATTGGCCCATTGTTTAGGCCTTGCTTTCTAGAATAATAACTTAAACAATGTGTAGTTGAATTGATAAAATTGGGCTTGACTAAGTCCAAAAGGAGTGTGGTCGTGAGCTTATCAAAAGGTCCAAGGTGGACTAAATGGAAGTCAACACTCCTTCCTACACCTCATGGATCCAAAGCATCCAAGGGCTAGGAATGCTTCGTCCTTTTCCAAGGCATCATCCAATGGCCGTGAGCCTTCCTCCTTCTCCAAGCCATCTTTCACGGCCAAGATTGAAACCCATTCTCATCCAAGGGCTAAGAGTGCTTATGTGTATTTGCTTTCATATAAAAGCCTAAATTTTAGGCTATTGTAATCACTCTTGAAATTTAATCAATAGATGCATAGTGTTGAGAGTACTCCACTCCTATTGCCTTTTGAGAGTCACTTGAAATAGAGGATTGAATAATCTCCTCTAGCCACCTTCCTCTATCTTCTCTAAGATAGACTTCATTACTCACCTTTCACTCCAAATTTCGAGAATAACCTTCAACCTTCACCTTGCTTTCGCCAACCCACACTCTTCCATGGAGCTCTCTTCTTCACCTTCATCCAAGGGGTTCCACCACTTGCGAAGATGAGTTTGGTAAAATACCTCATCAATATACGCCTCCCGCCCAGCTCTTTTGCTTATAATAAAATAAAGGCAAACATATATACATTATAAAAGACGTAATTTAGTCATAATATGAAAATAAAAGAATTATGGTTTATACCATACGAAGGGCATGCTCATGAGTGGTAATGGAACCACTTGTGTGTAGGGTCCTACCCTTTTCCGAAGCTTTATTCCTTTGGGTTGTCGCACATTTATTGCAATAAGAAGCAGAATTCCAATGTTCTAGCAAGCGATTCCAAATATGGTGTCTAATCCAATAAGGGCGTTGTCCTGCATTCCTAGCATCTCTAAACATCTCATAGAGCCTATGAGATGCTCTGTTGTGGAAATGTTTTCTAATTTGAGCTTCATGCTCATGTCTCCACTGAACCTTCATCTATAAAATATATCAAATACAACAATGGACATCTATTGCGCATTTGAAATAAATACATTAATAGAAAATGAAAAAAAAAATTCATGACATTTTACCTTAAATCGCTGCCCAAAAGGTCCCTTCTCTTTTTCAGGTATTGCTCCCATGATGGCTAAGACAAAAGGAAGAACCTAAATATAAATGCATAAAAGTCATCAAACAAAAGCCAAAGCAAATAACAAGTCATGTAATACAAATTTGTATTTTAAGATAATGGGATATAACCCTTTATTAAACAGCTCAATCATCGATCGTTCATGAAGAGGAGGTTCAATATCATCAACAGCTGAATCAATAGCATATGCTGCATGAACAATATCACGAGAGGGATTAAAGGATGAGGAACATCTAGAAGCAATGTGAACCACAATAGGGGATGGTCCTATATGGGAAGGTTGTGGTGTGGATGTAAGAGGTATGGGAACCACAGTAGGGTATGGTGTGGGTACCCTAGCAATGTATGGTGTAGGTACCATAATAGAGTGTGGTGTAGGAACCTTAGTAAGGGATGGTGACTGAATGGGTGTACTCTAAGTTGGTCCTGTATGTGAAGGTTGTGGTGTGGATGTAGATGGTGTGGTAGACATAGCAGGATGTGGTATGGGTACCCCAACAAGGGATGGTGCCTGAGTGGGTGCACTCTATGGTATTTGGTTAGGAACCTTTCTAATATAGCGTGGTTGCTTTCTTGGTTTTGATATCTTCTTCCCTATATTGGAACTAGATGGACGTTTAGGTGACATTGCAACTATCAAACTATATAAAATAACAAAATTAAACATCAAGTATGAAGCAAATAGTTGTATTACAATTTTAGATGACAATTGTTATTACCAACAATATCAACCACAAAGATAATACTTTTATAAGTGATATATTTAGAGTTTGCCAAAAGATAATTAGGGAATCTTTTACATAAATTTAACAATTATAACAACCACAATAACATATGACAATAACCAAATAATTCAATCGTCATCATCCTCGTTGTCATCATTTTTGTAATGATCCACATAGTCGTCGCCGTCATCTTCATGATCATGATCATGATCATCATCTTCTTCTTCTTCTTCTCCTTCTTCTTGGTTGTCCAGATTTTCTTCATCTTCTTCTTGCATTTCTCCTTCCAATTCTTCATGAGCACTATGAAAGTCGTGCAATGTAGATACACCTTCAACTTCAATTATTTCATGGGCATGTGACATTTCATCAACTTAATAGGGAATATCTTATTCCACCTCATTTGACTCAATGTGACCCTTAGGCTTAGTTTGTATTGCAACACACCAACCACTTTTGTCGATGCTCCGAAATGTTGGATAAGGGATATAATACACTTGTCTAACATTATTTGCTAGAATGAATGGATCAAATGGTCGGTATCTTTTACTCATTTCAAGTTCGACAATATTATACTTAGGATTCATTCTTGTACCATATCTAGAAGGATCAAATCATTCACAATAAAAAATAACTACTTTTTTTGGAGAAGTACAAGTGTTGTACTCTAGCTTATATATTTTATGAATTATTCCATAAAAATCATCATAACCACCCTCTGTAAGGCCTTTGACGTACACACCAAGCATATTGATATCGATTGCCATGTGGTTCGTGAGAGGCTTCAAGCAAATTTGTTTCGCATTTTTCCTTTTCGATCAAATGAACAACTCGTAGACATTTTCACTAAATCTGTTCACCGATTATCTTTCACAAACATTATATCCAAGCTCGGAATAATGAGTATCCATTATCCGGTTAGAAGGGAGGATATTGTGTTTAGCCTTTTTTTTTTGTTTATTGTAACTAACTTTCATCAGTTAAAACCTATTTAAGATATGTTCTCAAAATGTACATGTAAGTTTTTCAATAAAAAAATATCACAAATTTTTTTATTCTTTTTCTAGCTCTTTGTTTTGATGCATCAATGGATTTGAATCTTATCCTCTCCTCCAGCATGTAAAGAAGCTTTCCATGGATGCATACCATAGTCAATACATTATTTGGTAGTTTAGGTAGGTTGATAGGATTTAAAGGCTTAGGAGGATTTTAGATTCCAAATTAGTCATAGAAGATTTCATATTCACAAGTTTAAGGTTCTTTAGCACAACGATAATTCACGACAACATGATTTTGTCTTATAAATAGTGAAGTTATATTACAAAAAAAAAAACTAAATATATCAACAACTAATTTTTGTTGGTAAATTCTTCTACAAAGTCCTCAATTTTCACCTTAATTTCCAATGAATTTTTTGACTCATTCCACATGACACCTCTACACTAACACATTCAAATGTTCAAAACATTGATAAATTCATTCATTGGTGTAACTTATTCATTCAAGAATAAAAGGTTGTGTATCTCTTTCTTTGTTCATTGATACACTACAAAAAAAATAATTTTTACCAGAGGTTATTTATGGCATTTCTAGGGGTTTTAACCCTCGTTAAAGGCATTACCAGCGGTTTGTTTTTCTCCTAGAAAAACCAGCGTCGTTAATGGATTACCGGCAGAATGAATGGATATAATAAATTTGTCTAACATTATTTGCTAGAATGAATGGATCAAATGGTCGATATCTTTTACTCATTTCAAGTTCGATAATATTATACTTAGGATTCACTCTTGTGCCATATCTAGAAAATCAAATCATTCACAATAAAAAAACAACTACTTTTTTTGGAGAAGTACAAGTGTTGTACTCTAGCTTATATATTTTATGAATTATTCCATAAAAATCATTATAACCACCCTCTGTAAGGCCTTTGACGTACACACCATAGTTAACTGTCTTCTTTCCTTTGGACCATTCGTTAGTGTGAAACTTGTACCCATTGACAAAGTAGGTGTGCCATTCTTTGACGCATCTCATGGGCCAATTTGCCAAATCCCTTAACTCTTGATTTGTGGGACTTATTGGTGGGTTATGAACCTACAAATACGCAACAATAAATTGTTACTTCAATTTCGATAACAATTTGTTGAAGAAACTCGATGAAGTTCATACTTGATGTTTGAACTAGTAAGAAAACTCTAAGTATATTCGAGTAGAATTGAATCAAAAGAGGAGTCAACAAGAGTTCAATGGAGCTTGAGGAAGAGCAAAATACAACAGAATAGCAACCTAGTGCATAAAAGCTGCTAGGATGAGTTTTTGGCTTTATAAAATGAGTTTTGCATTTAGAGATTTAGTGAGGATGGTGATGGCCTTTGTTGCCCATCATTGGCAGCTTCAGGGATTGGTTGTTGCAACAATGTATTTTCTTGATACTGTTTTAGTTTAGTTTTTAATTTTATTTTAGTCTAAAATTAATTTTGTTTTAGTGTTTTTAGAATTTTAGGTTTGCTAACATGTTTCATTACTTAAATATAGTTTGTCTTTGTTGTTTTTAGGATAGAATTTTTTAAAATTGTTGTTTCAGATTTAATTGGTATAGTTCTGGTTTTGTGGTTTGCATTTAGCTAGATTACCGCATTTTAGGTTGAAAGAGTCTTTATACTTGTGCTAATCCAGCCATGCATAGATAGTTTGAAAAGGTTTTCATCAAAAGATTAGTGTTGATCACTATTTACATTTTACCTTGTTGAGACTTGAGCTATAATTGAAATTCTTCTTTGTGCGATACACTCATTAAAATGCTCTTGCTCTTAAATTTAAGCATTTGACCTTAGTGTTGACTTTCACTTTGGAGGTTCAAAACCATGCACAAGTTGTCGGAAACCTTTGAAGACAATTAAATACACTTGTACATAGTTAATTGAAGGAGAATTAAGAGGAAATTTCTACAACAAATCAAACTACTGCAGAAAAGAATCATTAAAGAGTTTAAGTTTGATTGCATAGTTGACTTTTTTAAGCTCAAATGCAAGTTGTACATGTTGGAGACCTTTAAAAGAGATATCATGTGACGTGTTGAAGGCAAAAAGAACCATTAGAGTGCACTTAACTGCTACCAGTTGTGTCACTAACTAGTTTAGCTATAATAGAATAACATAAGTAACTTTAGAATTAGATTTTATTAAAGTTAGCATAGAACACACGTCTATAAGGTGGTTTTAGTGTATCTTTTTAGGATTAAATAATTACACATTAGTTCTAGTACTTTAGTTTAGTATTCATAACAATTAGTGTAACATCCCGTCAGGATATTACGAATTTAAATAATAAAATAAAGAAATAATAAATAATAGTCAATTAATGAAACCTCATTTCCCAAAAGCGCGTGAAATTTAAAACTTTAATACATTTATAAAAGTATCTCAAATTCAATTTATAAACTCAATTATAAAATAAATCCATGTTCATAAACCAAAGATTACAAATCTATAAAATCCATAATAAAACAACTCTATAGAAAATCTCCCAAGCTAGCCCCGTTTCGGCTCTATGCCTCACCAGATCCACCTGCAACATCATCTGCTCTCGTGTACCGCGTACACAATCATCGCCAAACACAAGCAGATAGAGTGAGCTAATATCAAACAAATCATATGTATAAAACATTTATATATCAATATAAATATACCAAAGTAATTCCATCCTTTGATTTCATGCCACACGGCCACCACCATGTTAACCGTGTTCTACATCTCTTAATGAGTACCTCAAGGTGTCATGCGGCCACACCTACCAGCCACAACTGATAGAGCACGTGCGGGAAACCATGCTATGGACCACACTTTATAACGTCAGGTGGAGTTCCCCATACGAATAACATTTGTAACATCCCAAAACTACCAAACTTGTTAGTTTAATATTGAGGAGGGCAATCTAATTGGACCCTTCGTACATGCCACAATGTGCACACTCACACCGGCAACACTCACCAACCCGAGCCACAAATCAAAAGTTCCTCGTGTTCATCCGCCATCCCGAGCTACAACTCAAGGGATGCCATTCCGAGCCACAACTCAAGGAATGCCACGTGCTTAACCCCTATCCCGAGCCACAACTCAAGGGATACATTATGAACCACATTTCAAGGAACACCAAAAAGCCGACCTTCGAAGCATCACCAAAGCCTAGTAGACCACGCACACTCAAAGCAAGCAAATTAGAGGCATGATCTCTGCATTATTGTCTGGCGCTACTCTTGAGCCACCAGGCAAAACATGCTTCCAGACCACCTGGCGGGGGACACGTACCGCCAGGCGCCAAGCGCCTCTGCACACATTGACTTTGTGTCTATCGCCTTACGGAACTAACTCTGTCGCCAGGCGCCACCTGTTCCCAACCTTTTTTAATTTTGTCACTATCGTCTGGCGAAGCATACCTCACCGTCAAGCGATACACGAGTAGTTGTGCAATATTGGTTTTCTCTAAGGCTGTAGACCCTTGTTTCACACATTTGGACTCATGGGAATCATACTTACTCTCCATAATAGACACTTCCATCATGCCATGTGACTCATATACCACAATTTCATTATTTCGCACTTAATCCATAGATACACCTTATCTTTCTCTCTATCAACGCTCTAAGTCAAGTATTTCCTTACACTATAGGATCCATATTCACCACTACCATATTACTGTCTAGTCTTGCTCACACAAGCTGCCCATTTCCAATAAAGGTATTTCCCACATATAAATCCTTATCCTACCATAAACCCATATCACATATCCCACTAGTGCATATTTATTTAATACTTCCAGTTCCTAATGGTCATATAACTCCCAACGCTGTCAATGCTTTTGTTTAATAAGGCTCCCTATGGTATTGTCATCACAATACTGATGCTTCCCACTTCCCATTACCTTCCAATTAATTTATACTAATAGCTTATATATATATATATATATATATATATATATATATATATATATATATATATATATATATTCACCTTAAACCTCTATTTAGTTAATTTCTCAGTCCCAAATACAACAATATCTGATTTTCAAGAATTCCAAACCCAACATTTCTCCTCACAGTCACGCAATTCTTCCTTCTATGCGTTGGCGCCTGGCGATAGGCCCCGTGCTGCCAGGCGGTTCATGTCATTCTGGAGAAATTCTAGAATTTCGAGCACCCTCAAGCCTCTTCCCATAGTTTTCTAACACAATTCTCTGCCCATCTTCGCAATTCGCACGTGAACATGGTAACAGTGGTACAAATACTCAACTTTAAGTACATCCAGTAATAAATCTAATACAATTCAACCATAATTATACTCAAATCATTCAAATCCCCCAATTTGTCAACCCTAATATTCATACATAACTAATACCGCTTAATTCCCTCACACTATAACGTAATTTTCACAATTAATCATCTCCTTTTAATCATTCTATGATTAAACACCTTTCCCATCAATCAAAATTTACCTAAAACCCAAAAAATGTCAAAGTCGAGCCAAAATTGACCCTCGTCGCCTGGCAGATGTTCATCACCACCATGCCATTTATCAAAAACCCAGAAAACTGGGTTGATCTGCTTGTGTCACCTGGCTGCACGATGCTCATCGCTAGGCGGTTCCTCAAAGGAACCCAAAAAACCATAAGAATCAGTATGCATCGCCTGATGGCTATGAATACCCGCCATGGCGATGAGGAATCATGCATATCATGTTATATATCAAGCAATATAATTTAAAACACAAAACAAACAAGTTCCAGCTCCCCTAACCTGGAAATCCTTGTTTAAAAGACAATGCTAGAGTTCTTCTTCGATCTCCAATGGCCTCCCATTGACTCTCAAATCAATAGCTCTCAATCTCTCTGCAATTCAGCTCTAGTGCTCTGAAACTCTGCAGCTCAATACCCTCACAACAATGCAATGTTGTTCTCTCTTCTAATTCCCTTCTCTCTCACCACTACCACCCAATAATTACCCCATTTACTCACCAAAACGAAAATTAATTAGCAAGGAGCTTAATGGCTATTCAATGACCATAATTTAGTGGTTTTTCCATAATTTAGTGGTTTTTCAGCCCTCCTTTCTGCCCATCTAAGGTGGCTAGGGTTTCTCTATCCTTTCACCTTCATGCCAAAAGAAATTTTGGCAAAAAGAAAGTTTAGTTTGGGTTCACCAAGGTTCAAACCCATAACCATGCCAATGTCAAACCAATGCATAACCATTCAAGCAATTCATGTTTTATGATAATTCCTATAAATATAGGATTAAGTTATCACTCATCATAATCAAGCATATTATTAAAAATAATAATAAATTAAATAACACATAGATGGCATACATAGGACTTGAACCCAAGTCCTCTCACATAACTAAGTATTTTTAACCATTTAAGCTAATACTTTTCCACATCATACATGTCAGTATTAAATGTCATAAAGGCTTCTATTATTCGCATTTATTAATTAATTAATTAAATTTCGCGGGTCTTACAATTAGAACTTTAGTTTGGTGACTTAGTGTTGGTAGCCTAGTTTCATTAGGAGAGTGAGTGTAGTAAATAGATTCCTTGCATTGTTAACATCACAATAGTTTAACTACACTGCATTAGCAGTAGTGTTATTCAATTAGAGTCTTAGCTAATTAGAATTTAGTTTTAAGTGTTGTTTTAGATTTTTAGCAAAACTAGTCTATTCAAATAACTTTTAAAGGTGTTTTCATTGAATTACAGTGGCTAATTTGTGTGGGTGTAGCTACCCACTAAACAACAAAGGAAACATGGCAATGAAAAAATAAATGGCAGCCAAGAATCGTGAAATGAACATCAATCACATAAGAACAAACAAGAAACATGAATCATCATTTCAATACTACATGACCTATTCTTTAGCATCAAACTATACACAACCCATGTTACCCCTTACCTGGTTATTTCTCCTCCAATATGTGTTCCCCTTGCACCATCAACCTTTGCTCCACCACTTTGTCTCTAGCCCCAGACCAGTGCGGCAACAACCATCAACCAACTTCACAGAACAATAATTCTTCAACTCTGGCTTCAAATTCAAACAAATTGGAAACAAAAAACAAATTCAACAAATCGAACAGTGATTCTCAATTAAACCACGTCCAATTGGATTGAATATCCCGTGAAAATAACACTCGCCCAAAACGCACTTGTTTGATGCTGGTGAGAGAGGTGGTGGCTGCGGCGAGCTCAAGAGGCAATAACTCAAGGGTGAAACGAAACCCCTCTTCCATGAGCTTGAGCATACGCACGCCTTCTGCTTTGCTATGGTGGCTCGCCGGCGAATAGGGACAATGGGGCAACAACGAGCTTTGTTATGGAGTGACTCAGTCTAGTGTGGCAGGGCAGTGGTTTGGCAGGGCTTAGTGACTCAATTGAAAGTGTATGCAAGAGACAAAAGGGAAAGTTGCGGAGAGAAAGCAAAGAAAAAGTGAAATTGGGGGAGGGAATCTCAATTGAAATTCTGATTTAATCGACAACATTACCGATGGCTAAGATCTATCGGTTAATCCTTTGGTCAACACTTTCATTGCATACTTTACTGAAGGATACGTCCGTTAGCACATTCAAAACCAAAATCTGTTGCTAACTTTGCCAGTAAAGTAAGTCAACAATTTGATCGTAGACTTTACCAACGGATATAGGTCATCGGTAAAATAAAGAGTATGATCCGTCGGTAAATCCGTCGGAAAGTGATCATTACCGACAGAATAAAATTCGTCAACAAAAGGCTACAATAATAAGGATTTTTCTTGTAGTGGGGTGGGGTGGAGACGAATTTCATCATCTCATATCCAATCCCAAAGTAAAAGTTCATCCACATTCTCATCCCCATACTCAACGGCCATAAGAGTATTGTCTCATCCCCATCTTCCTCGAGTAACGGGTATACTCTGTACCTATACCCGCTTTTTTACTATTTTAATATTAATTAATTATTTTTATAAAAAGGTAAAAATTACATCAAAGAAAACATAACATTATAAAATCTTCAAAATAAAAAATATATATTTTCATATCTTCAATGTCAAATATTTAGAAATAAATTATGATGGTATAAATTTAAAATTAGCATACCAAATAACAATTGCATAAAAGTGAAGGAATTACATACAATATCTCACAATTAACATAAATACAAAACCATCTATAAATTTTGCAAACTTTAATGAAACAAAGTTAATAAATTTGAACGTATTTTTAAAAGATTATAAAAAAATGAATAATTAAAGGTAGGATAAGATGAAAAATATCGTGATGACCTAAGAAAGTTTTCTAAATATCATAGTAGCATAATAGTTGAACTGTTGAGAGGTTATGAAAGTTATTTTAACAAAACAATTTTTTTCCAAATAAAACAAAAATTAAGAATTAAAGAGAATGAAAAAGATAAATTTTTATATTACCTATTAAATGAATGACTTACACGATTGAACATCGTAAAAAAATACCCCGTTTAAATATTATATATATATATATATATATATATATATATATATATATATATATATATATATATATATATTAGGTTGCTTAATAAATTATTGGTACTTTAAATGAGACGAGATAAAAATGGGATATAAATTGGCACGAATATGAGAACGAAGACATGACGGGTATGTATACACTCATCACCATTCTCATATCCAATTTAAAAAATCAGGTATTACCCATACTCATACTAATATTCAATCAATACAAAATTTCCATGTCAAAAAAGAAATGATTTTGGACAATACTCACGAGAAATAGTTCATTTTACCATCTCGTGTTATTTATTGTCTTACTCTATCATTTTATTTTTAATAATATATTAAATTTTTATTTAATTATTTTGATTACATATTTTTATTTTTTAATTTATTAATGTTTATGTAATTTTAATTATTATTATTATTATTATAAATAAGATGATAAAGTAATATAATAATTATGTTACCTACTTAACTAAAAGATTAAATAATAAATATTTAATTAAAAATATTAAAAAATAAATAAAAAAATTAATTAGAAATCTCCCTATTAATCCTATTTTTAAAAAGAGATATTTATCTGTCCAATCACATTTTATATCAAGATTTGGGTAGATTGATTATAGAGATTTCCCTGTTTTTGATATGTGTTGTCATACAAGAAGAATAAATGCCCTCATATAAGGCTTAAAATGTTTACCAATAAAATAGATTATTGCCTTATAAAACATGAATTAAAATAAAAATTGAATTAAGATTATTGTAAATATTTTTACATAAGATTTTTTTCCAAAATTGAATTAAAATAAAAATCATTTTAAATTATTTATTAAAATAAATATTCTTTTAATATTAATAGTGTTAGATATCTCCTCTCTTTTGATAGGAGGATTTCTATCTGTTAAAATCTTATACATTCTTTATATAAAAAGTACATTTTTTTCTTTTATTCTTTTGAGATTATCAGCAATTTTGAAAGAAAACATATTTTATAGAAATTTGCCAACAAGATTTGGGTTCAACTCTTTAACATCTCTAATTAGCTTAGGTGCAGCTTCAAGAACACGTGGTTCTTTCTTGTAACACGTGTGTGTTTTTTTTTTTTCTTTATTCTTTTTACCTTTTGTCCCTTCCGAATTTTGATATATGAGGAAGGCTGGTATACCCTAAAATACGAGTTCAATTTTCAATTCCAAAAAAAAACACTTAAGTTATAATTTCCATTTAAACAAATACTTACATGCCACCTACTTCATATTGTGTGAAAAGACAACAATGACCTTGTAAAATATGTCAATTGATACTCAATTATTTATTTTGTAAATACTATTATTTGCAAATTATCGAATTATATGATGATGTTATTTCATTTATTAGTCTGTTATTATATAACTAAAATTTGGAGCATAGATGATTTAATTTTTATTGTTATGATATGTTACAGTTGAACAAGTTTTACATATATAATTTCATGATAATTTCTTTTAGATTTTAATCTTTAGAAAAATTATTTCTCTTTAAAATTTCAATTTATCGAATGACTGGAATCGTTTAAAGCGATAAAAATATACTCTGAAAAGATAAGATAATGAAGCAACATTTATTGCAAAATAATTATAATTAAATTAGATTTTATTGAACATATATTTAAATTTATTATATCTTTGAACCGTTGACTTTTTATTAAGGCATTTTTATCACATTTTAAATAAAGTGCATTGTGGTTTTACAGGAGCTATACTTTTATTTATATAACAAAACCATTTTACTTAAGACAAACAATCTTATTTTAAACTGTTTTTTACTCAAAAAAAGAAGCTAACTTTATTAAAAAATAAACAAATTTTAAATTTAAATTTAAATTTAAATTTACCACCATAATTAGGCAAAAAGACAAGCAAATGTTTTGGAATTTGGATTTGGATAAAACAGAAACTTAAAATTAGAGAAGCTAAAATCAAGGATAATGTGTGATTTTTGTATCTAAAATATATCTATTATCTACAATAAATAAGAATTAATAAATAACAATTAATAAATAGATATTCTTATGTGATTCTTTTAACAGAGGATAGTTATTTACTTATCTATCTGATATTAGTGCAGTTAAAGGGTAGTTTTAGTAATTAGTCGAAAAACAAGGGGCGCACACCTACGCACATATTGCTCGCATTTTCCTCATGATCTTTGAGTATATATATAAGCCAGTTTCTTCTAAACCCACCTTTCTCTCTTACTGTTTTCTCTCTGTTTTAGTCTTCTGGATCCTCCGCCGGAAACTCTAGTATTGCTGGAGTTGTGTTTGACTTTGGATCCAAAATCTCATAGGATTAGTCATTTTCTGATTTGACTTTTGGTTCAGCTCTTTTGGATTTGGTAGATCCAAAGCTTGAACCATTTCAAGGTATCCACTGCACTCTGCTTGATCGGTTGCATTTTCAGTTTAATTGTTGGATCCCTAATCTACTGGTTATTTCGTTATTTCGTGCATTGATTTTCGAAATTGGAAGAAATTAAGAAACCTCTAAGCCAGTGATGAAAGTTTTTTTTTTTTCTTCTGGATCTGATTTTTTTATGCTGAATTAATTTCATCTCTGTTGCTTTGCTTTGAATGTCGCTGAAACTGGTTTTGGTTGTTTTTACGTTTTGTCTTTGTTGTAGATCGTTGGAGAATGGCATCAGCAGCGAGCAGCGCCACGGGATGGTACAGGGGAAGAGTGAAGGCTGTTCCTTCTGGCGATTGTTTGGTCATTGTGGCAATTTCCAGCGCCAAACCTGGTCCTTTGCCTGAAAAGACCATTACTCTGTCTTCTTTGATGGCACCTAGACTGGTATTTTTAGTTATTTCACTTTTATTTACAATTGGTCAAATAGTGTAATGCGTGTTAATTGCTTTAGTTTTATTATTTGCTAATTGTTCTAGGCACGTAGAGATGGTGTGGACGAGCCATTTGCATGGGAAAGCAGGGAATTTCTGAGAAAGCTCTGCATAGGGAAGGTGCGTTCAAATATAGTTTATTCATTCAGTTGCTACCTGGATTTGATCGAGTGTTGTGGTTTTGTCTCCTTCTGGTGAAGGAGAAATTATTAGGATTTTAGGACCATCATGGCACGAACTAATCTTCACATGGCGTTATTAATGCTCTATCATAAACTGAAAAATTGAGTTCGCGTCATGGCGGGATTGATCAAGACAAGTGATGGTCTTGGACTACCTAATAATTTTCCCTGGTGAAGAGTGGTGTGTGCCTTACGTGATTTGATTTTGGAATTTGAAACAGGAGGTGACCTTCAGAGTGGACTACAACGTGCCAGCCATCAATCGAGACTTCGGAACTGTTTTTCTCGGGGACAAAAATGTTGCTGTGTTGGCTGTTTCCCAAGGATGGGTTAAGGTTGAAAACCGTGTCCTTTGTGCTGTAGTATCTCAGTGTACCATGTTGGGAATGTTTTACTGACCCGTCCATGAATTGGTGTTTTTGTGCATGCAGATAAGGGAACAGGGGCAGCAGAAAGGTGAAGCAAGTCCATACTTGGCAGAATTGTTACGCCTGGAAGAACAAGCTAAACAAGAAGGCCTTGGCCGGTGGAGTAAGGTTTGTTTGTTTTGGTTTTCCACTTTAGCACTGAAGATATTTTTTGAAAAAAATTTGTAATTGAGGCATGCATTTGGCACAAAAAATTTGAAAATCAGATGTGCATTCATTGGTGTCCTGGCAACTTGGTTTGCTTGGAAACCAAAATGTGTTGTGCTTTGCATCTTTGATAATGTAAAACAAGTGTTTACTGCTGTCATTATCTTAAAGTTACTTGCTTGTAATTTACTTGTGTATTTTGGAAATGACCACTTGCCTAGTTTGTTTTAAAGGAATGAAAAAACTTGTCCCTTGTATTACAATCTATTTAAAGATATTGGCTTTCTGTAATTTAAATTAATAAGGGATATGATGCTAGAATGGGATCAAAATTGGAGATGTGAATTGACTCTTTCTGTTTAATGTTAAGAAATTCCTCCTATATGAGCAATATATGGCTTTATGGTGATTGCAGGTTCCTGGTGCTGCTGAGGCATCAATCAGAAATCTACCACGTTCAGCCATTGGTGACCCTAGTAACTTGGATGCAATGGGTTTGTTAGCAGCAAACAAGGGATTGCCCATGGAGGCAATTGTTGAGCAGATTCGTGATGGCAGTACTCTCCGAATCTATTTGCTCCCACAATTTCAGTTTGTCCAAGTTTTTGTTGCTGGAATTCAGGTAAGAGTCAAATTCTATTGCTAATTGCTACTATCTTTATCTACACATACAATTAATTGTTTTCCCTTTACCCTAGTCCCCACAAATGGGAAGGAGAGCTGCACCTGAAAGTGTTGTTGAATCAGAATTGGCATCTGATGACACCAATGGTGATGTTTCTGGGGAACCACGTGCTGCACTTACATCTGCACAAAGACTCGCTGTTTCAACCACAGCTACAGAAACTGCTGCTGATCCTTTTGCACATGAGGCTAAATTTTTCACTGAAATGCGTGTATTGAATCGAGATGTAAGTAACATGTTTCTATGACTTACATTACTTTTGCATTTTAAAATTTTTGTTAATCCCAATGGGTACATTTGCATTTTAAAATTCTTGTTAATCCAATGGGATGCAGGTTCGGATTGTATTGGAGGGTGTTGATAAGTTCAGCAATTTAATTGGATCAGTGTATTATCCTGATGGTGAATCCGCAAAGGACCTGGCATTGGAACTTGTAGAAAACGTATGTAATTCCCGTGGGTGGGGTGATATTAGCATTATTTATTTGTTCTAAATTAATCCATGGTGGACATGACTGTGTTTACTGTTCACTGGTTTATTTGAGATTGAAACAAGTTTTTTTTGTTTCCCTTATATTTGTACTTAGTCTTTTCTTGTTGAGGTAAATTATACTTATGATGAGCATGATAAAATATGCATGTTGTGAAAACGGAGTCAACAGAGACATGAAATGAACTCTGTTTGTGTAATTTATCATGAATTCTGTTTGTGTAATTTGCATGCAGGAAGTGAACACTCTTATTTATATAATTGGGAAATACTCTGAACAACAACTACTAAAATTTATTTAATCAAATTGAATTACATATTCTTCCAGTATCTTTAACAATGTATTGAAATTCTAATCTAGTATTTGATTAAATGAATTTGAAAAGGGGAATATTATACTTGGTATCATTACTAGCTTTATTGGCTTGGGGTTGGGGGGACTATAGACTCCACATACTTGTGATTTTATTGCTGTCTTAGTTTTAATGCAATAACATTTCCAGGTTCTATTTTCTGCATGACATTTTGTTGGAGTCTGATTTTTCTAGCTTTTTCTGTTTTGAATTTAGACTTTGCTGAAGTGATTTTCCAGATATTTTTCTAGAGGGGAGATGTATAGAGTGTTTCTTCTTGTTTGTTTTTTTTTTTTTTTTTGTGTTATGAAATATTAGTCATGTACCAAATATCCTTCTCATTTCACATTTTTAATCAAACAGGGTTATGCAAAATATGTTGAATGGAGTGCCAACATGATGGAAGAAGAGGCGAAACGAAAGCTGAAAACTGCAGAGCTACAGGCTAAGAAAAACAGGTTAAGGATGTGGACAAACTATGTACCACCACCTTCCAATTCAAAGGCAATTCATAATCAGAATTTTTCTGGCAAGGTAAAATATTTCTAACATTTATTTATATCGAATGGTTATTCTTTTCACTCAAATAACATTTTAATTTTATACAGGTGGTTGAGGTTGTGAGTGGAGATTGTGTTGTTGTTGCTGATGATTCCATTCCATATGGTAGTCCACTAGCGGAGAGACGAGTTAACCTTTCAAGTATCAGGTGTCCAAAAATGGGCAATCCTCGGCGCGATGAAAAACCAGCTCCCTATGCCCGTGAAGCAAAGGAATTCTTGAGAACACGCCTCATTGGTCGTCAAGTATGAAAATATCTTATGATAACTTCTTTTAATATCATATCTGAATTCAGTTGTAATGGATTGTCGCTATCTTTTCAGGTCAATGTTCAGATGGAATATTCTAGGAAGGTTTCTCCCACAGATGGATCTGTAGTTCCATCAGTCGGTGCTGATTCCAGAGTAATGGATTTTGGATCAGTCTTTTTATTGTCCACTGCAAAGGTTGACAATGAAGATGCTGTGTCGGCTGCTCCATCTGCTGGAAGTCAGCAAAATGGTGTGAATGTTGCAGAATTGGTTGTTGGTCGTGGTTTTGGAACTGTCATTAGACATCGTGACTTTGAAGAGAGATCTAACTATTATGATGCACTTCTTGCTGCTGAATCGCGTGCTACTGCAGGAAGGAAAGGCATCCACTCTGCCAAGGATCCCCCAGTGATGCATATAACAGACTTGACCACGGTACACAAAAATGTTGTTAAGAAAGCCAAAGACTTCTGTCCTTTCCTGAAAAGAAGTGGAAGAGTTCCTGCTGTTGTAGAATACGTGCTCAGTGGTCATCGTTTTAAAGTACTGATTCCTAAAGAAACTTGCAGCATTGCTTTCTCTTTTTCTGGAGTCAGGTGTCCAGGTCGTGATGAACCATATTCTGATGAAGCAATTGCTTTGATGAGGAGAAAAATAATGCAAAGAGATGTTGAGGTAACTCAATTCCCTTCTGAGTTTTGATTCCTGTATGTTGCTTTTGTTTTGTTAAATACTTTTTTACTGTTTGCAGATAGAGGTTGAAACCGTTGATAGAACTGGAACATTTTTGGGATCCTTGTGGGAGTCAAGAATCAATGTGGCAGCTACTCTGCTTGAAGCTGGTCTTGCAAAACTCCAAACATCCTTTGGCACTGATAGAATTCCTGATTTTCATCTTCTGCAGCAAGCTGAACAATCTGCAAAGAGGCAAAAGCTGAAAGTAAGAATGAGTCAT
This sequence comes from Vigna unguiculata, assembly GCF_037176805.1. NCBI lineage: Eukaryota > Viridiplantae > Streptophyta > Magnoliopsida > Fabales > Fabaceae > Vigna > Vigna unguiculata. The sequence continues at coordinate 26,918,461 of NC_140800.1, read as the reverse complement.
ATGGTGTTTACGTTAAACACTATTATTTCCTTGTTAACTATTCTAAAGTAAATTGTTTTGCAGATATGGGAGAATTTTGTCGAAGGAGAGGAAGTATCCAATGATTCAGTTATAGAAAACAAACAGCAAGAAGTGCTTAAGGTGCTCAGGAATTAGTATATTTTCACTAATGACCATTTTCATGCTTAAAAATGGTGAATGACTTGTTCTGTTATTACATTGGTAGGTAATTGTTACAGAAGTCTTGGGTGGTGGCAAATTCTATGTCCAGACAGTTGGAGATCAAAAGATCGCATCCATTCAACAACAGCTAGCTGCTTTGAATCTGAAGGATGCTCCTGTGATTGGAGCTTTCAATCCTAAGAAGGGTGACATAGTCCTTTGTTATTTTCATGCTGACAAGTCTTGGTACCGGGCAATGGTAAGTTCTTACCATATTGGTCTAAGCATTGCAATTCTGTAGCAGAAGAAAATGTGACCGTGAAATAGGAGTTTGTGAAAACAATACATAACTTGAGTCTCTTCTGGGTCTCATGACCCAATTTTTTCACAACTTTCTCTTTTATAGTAGATCTTTTGTTCGGGTTCCCATCTTCCCCAATTTTTTATTTTTATTTTTTTTTTATCTATGCTTCTTGACACGCATTTAAGTTGATATTCTTTCAATGCGATGTATTTTTAAAGGGAACTGTTTGTAATTTGCTTCTCGGTTTTAAAGCGAACCGTTAGATTTGCAAGTTAAGAATATATTAGTATAAAGCGGTTTCACCTAGGGACATCAGTTTTTCTTGTTCACAATCTCCCACAATTCAATTAAAAATCATGTAGTCGTATATTTTATCTTATGACCTACACATGTTCATTACCACTTTCTACAATGTCCTGTAATTTTACAGAAGTTGATGAATTGCTAAATAGTCCGTAGATACTCACCCAATTTGTCTCTTCCTTAAGTGTCTGTTATGTTTTCTATATTGATTATTCATAATTGAATTTTGTAGGTTGTGAACACCCCTCGAGGACCAGTTGAATCCCCCACCGACATGTTTGAAGTATTTTACATTGATTATGGAAATCAAGAAGCAGTAGCCTACAGTCAGCTACGGCCTGTTGATCCATCTGTGTCTGCTGCACCTGGTCTTGCTCAACTGTGCAGCCTTGCTTACATCAAGATTCCAAACTTGGAAGAGGATTTTGGGCAAGAAGCAGCTGAATATTTGAGTGAACTGACTTTAAACAGTGGAAAAGAGTTCAGGGCCAAAGTTGAGGAAAAAGACACCTCGGGAGGAAAAGTTAAAGGGCAGGGAACTGGGACAATTCTTGCCGTAACTCTTGTTGCTGTGGATGCTGAGATCAGCGTTAATGCTGCCATGCTACAGGTAATATTGCTGCTACTACTCATTCTTACTTTATGTGCTTTCAAAGTCCACCATATTCATAGAGGAAAAATTATCTAACAATATATGTTTTTGTCTGAAATTTCCAGGAAGGGCTTGCTAGGACTGAAAAAAGAAACAGGTGGGACAGAAAAGAACGACAATCAGCCATTGATAATTTGGAGAATTTTCAGGAAGAAGCAAAGAGCAGCAGACGTGGGATGTGGCAGTATGGAGACATTCAGTCAGACGAGGAGGACACTGCTCCTCCTCCTAGAAAGGGTGGTGGTCGGAGATGAGTGTAGCAGTAAGAGGAGGAGCTAAATTATGTAATGTAGACATCTTCACCTTCACAGAACAGGATTGAAGTTATAGGTTTGGACAATTTTTATTTATTTATTTTTTAAGTTAGAGAGAAAAAAACAAAAAACAAAATGTCCTGCGGATTCGTTGTAAGTTTTGTTTTGAATTTTGCCTTTAGGTTAATGGGACAATTGTTTTCTTTAGACAACTTAATAAGAAGTTTCTCTGTTTTAGTTTAACAATGTTATAATAGAGATAAACTGCATGTTTAACATAATTACCATGTTTATGCAAATTAATTATATTAATAATAGATTTTATATCAGGATGGGTTATCAAGTTGGAGGTCTATTTTCAAATTATCATACCTTTATATGGATGTAATAGATTTATGTTATTTGTCCAACACAATCAAATCTTTAAACTGGATAAAACTTAAAATAAGAAAATAAGAGTATCCTTTTCAAACATTTGATAATTTTATATCTTTATACTTAATAAACATGGATTCAATTTGGAATGTTCAATGACATTAACTTACTTTTTTTATGTAGCAGATGATGTGTTAAGTCATCTCTCCATTTTTGGACATGTGTCCTTAAAAATAAATTTAAAAAATTTAAGGTTTAATCATGCCTTTAGTCCCCATTTTGGAATCAAAATCTCAAAATAGTATCTAAATTTTTAAAAGTCTTAAATTGGTCCCTTTTTTTGTTAAAACGTCTCACGTTTGCCCTTTCTGTTAAGTCAAGGTTGACGGCGTTAGAGGGAGTGTCACAGTGTCACGTGTCAATTCTTCGATTTTTTGAATTTTTTATTTTATTTTTTTGAATTTTTTTTATTATTTTATTTTTTTGAATTTTTTTTAAAAAATCAAAAAAATTGTCACGTGTCAAGCTATCATTGTGCCACGTGGCAGTGACAGTGACACGTGTCAGTATTACGCCAGGTGTCATTTCTTTAGTCTCAATTTAGTCCCTTTATTTTAATTTGTCTCAATTTAGTCCCAATTTTTGTAAAAATTAGCAATTTTGTCCCTCTCCAAATTGAAATCAAATTTAATTTCTATATAAATGTACACAAATATTTCCATCAAAATTGAAATTTCAAGTAAATATTTTTAACCAAATTAAGTTCATTTAATTGATATTTTACATTGAACTTTATTTAAAATGGTTTAAAAGTTGTTAATAGAAAAAAATGTTAATAGAAAAAAATTCATAAATTAACTAGTTCATGTAACAATAAAACACATAAATTTAAAATTTGAAAACAATTTTAAGTAAAGTTGAATGTGAAACATAATTTTAAATAAACTTAGCTATGTTAAAAATATATAATAAAAAATCAATTTGAATAAAAATATCAAATTTAACAAAAATATTTGTATAACATTTATATAAAATTAATTTTTGTTTCAATTTGAAGAGGGACAAAATTGCTAATTTTTACAAAAATTGGGACTAAATTGAGACAAATTATAATAAAGGGACCAAATTGAGACTAAGGGAATGACACCTAGTATAATACTGACGTGTCATTGTCATTGTCACGTCACTGCCACGTGGCACAATGACAGCTTGACACGTGGCAATTTTTTTGATTTTATTAAAAAAATTCAAAAAAATAAAATAAAAATAATTCAAAAATAATTCAAAAAATCGAGGAACTAACACGTGGCACTCCCTCTAACGGCGTCAACCTTGACTTAACGGAAAGGGCAAACGTGAGACGTTTTAACAAAAAAGGCGACCAATTTGAGACTTTTAAAAATTTGGGTACCATTTTGAGATTTTGACTCCAAAATGGGGACTAAAGGCATAATTAAACCAAAATTTAATTGCTGGATAAGAAAATTAAAAGAGATTTATCAACTTCAAAGAACTTGTTCAATAAAAAGTGGAAATCATATATTTAGATAAAAAAAAGTATTTTTTATAAAAACAAATCTTTTAATGTTGACTATTTTATATTAATGAAGATATAACGGAAGACATCCGAAATTTAAAATAAAAAAAAGGTTTAAATACTCTTTTTTATTCAGTTTTGTCTCTCTTTATGTGTTTAATTTTATTTTTTTTCAAAATTATGTTCAATTTTTTTTTTCGTTACCGTCATTTAAATTTATAACAATTGAGTATAGAGGTTAATATGGTTCACATTATCCTTATCATCTATTTCATGACCCTTTATCATTATTGCTACTATTGTTGTCGCCATCACCACAAAACTAAAACCACTACTACTACCTTACAACCACCACTACAGCCATCACCACACTAAACTATCACTACCACCAAATTAAACCTACAATCACCACAACCACCCCTACAACCATCGTCACCACACTAAAATCACCACCATCACTACCAACCCACCACTACACTAAAATCACATTCACCACGATCACACTAAAACTCCTACATCTATGAGTGTTGTTGGTGGGTTTAGTACAATGGTGGTGAGTGTGATGTTAGTGTGGTAGTGGGGTGGTAATGATGATTGTGATTTTAGTGAGGTGGTAGTGGTTGTAGGGGTGTGGTTGTGTTGGTGGTTGTATGGTGATTGTGGTGGTGGTGATAGTGATTGTTGGGTGGTTTTAGCTTGGTGGCGACGATGCCGGTGGTGGGTGTGGTGAAGGGTTATGAAACGGAGGGTGAGAGTGATGAAGAAGTGGATGGTGATGGTAATAATGAAGTAGAGATTGAGGGTAATGAAGTGGAGGGTAAAATTAAATTGAACAAAATTAACAAATAAGGACTTATTTGAACAAAATATAAATAGTCATAATTAAAACAGTCCACGTATCAGTGTCATGTCAACTTGTACACTCTGTCGTTATTAATTTAAATGGTGTCAACGAAAATGACGAGATTAACATAATTTAGCAAAAGAAAGACCAAATTAAACGCTAAGAAAAAAAAGAGAGAAATCAAATTGAACAAACTTAACCAAAATCTATTTAAGCTTAAAATAAAATAGTTATTAAATATTACATTTAAAAATTATAAGAAAATGAATGAAAATTCTCAGTATTTTTTTATTTGTGCTCTCTATTTATTTGGTACATGAAGTATTAAAAGATAAAAATTGAAAGAGATGATGTACAAAAGTCAGAGTTATATGTCTTATATGAATAAGAAATAGTTTTGTTTAAAATAATTTTATATTAAGATAATGTACAATAGTTATGTCTATCGCATGATATAAATATATATATATATATATATATATATATATATATATATATATATATATATATGATAGATTATTTTACAGGATTAAATATGTTTTTAGTCCCTTAAATTTTAGTGAAAATTGGAATTAGTCCCTCTTCAAATATTTAGTCTAATTTAGTCTCCCAACTTTAGATATGTGTGAATTTAGTCCTTTTAACCAAATTTTGTTAAGTTTATTTGACGTTTCAAATACGTTTCATGATAGTTTTTAGTTAACGTTGAAGCGGAAATGTGTCAAACGGTGTTAACAACTCAAATATTATTTGTAAAAGTGTTTGAAATATCAAATAAATTTAACAAAATTTGGTTAAAATGACTAAATCCAAACATTTATAAAGTTGGAGGATTAAATTGGACTAAACTTTTGAAGAATGACTAATTTCAATTTTCACCCAAAATTAAAGGACTAAAAACATATTTAACTATATTTTATATTAAGATGTCATATGTTAATTTTAGTAATGGAAAATAATTTTCTTACCGTGGTTAGCTTGGTTACAGGTGTAAAGGTATCAAAGAAATTCAAGCTGAGTAGATCCCTTACAATAGTTATGACTTTATATCCATCCATAGTTTTATCCATCTTTTGTTTAATCTATCCAGTATTGAGGTAAAAACTTTAAGATTAGCAACATTACAAGGCTTGTCACATAATTTTGTAAAAGGAGAGATATTGTCAAGGAATGGTGTAAAGAATACAGTTTATCAAGTATACAACATGAACAACATAACAACAAAATTGTTGAGTAAGATTAGATTGAAAAAGCAAGTTACGGATAACATTAGAAAAAGCAAGTTATGGATAACATAAGAGATATGTATATTTGATCTTACTAGGGGTCTAAATGCAAGTGGTAAGGTTTGGATAATTGTCCACCAGGATCCTACAGCTGGATTCCAACTTCTTTGTCATTCTAATGGGTGGAGCTTCACTTGCAAAGACTATCTAATACTTAAGTCAGTAGGGGAATTTGTATCTATTGTATAAAACAGGGTTTAGTATAAGTATATATTGAGGTGTCCTTTGGTTTAATAAAATGTTCTTATTTATAGTGACATTACCTGTTATGCCAAATGGCAATTTCCTTACTGTGATATTTTGATAGGGCGTGATGTTTTACTGGACATACGGAACGGTTACAATCGTACTACCGAGATTAGCAGGTATGGGAGAGTTCTGGCCAATAGGGTGCGCTGGATCGTAGTGGGCTACATCCTCTATTGGATCAAATAAGTACAATAGTTGAAAGAACAATGCAAGAAGTTATTGTGACAAACACACATGAGGTTAGGCATGAAGTTCTCAAGTTCATCCCAAATAACTCTATGTTTGTTTAAAAACAAGGTTTCCTTGCTTGAGAGAGGAAGCGTCCATTTGAAGTTTGAATATGTGAAGGTCTTCCTAAAAATATCAAGATTTGAGGTCGCTCCATATCTCCTCTCTACCTTGTCCATGCATACTATCATATGGGCACAAACACAAAATACATAACCAAAGATACTACCATATTTATGTAATGATGCCAAGCAAGGTAGATGGATCATTTTCATACAATCCCTAAACTCCACTTTGTTCTCTGCACTAAGGGTTGTAACCATTGTTCTACTCCAAAAATGATAATTGTTAGCATCAAAAACAGGGGAAACTAAACTAGTTGCAAGATTCTCACCGGAATGGATGTACAAAAAGTTATTGCACAATGGGATGTAGATTACATCCTCCATGATGAGCAAGAAAAGAGAAGGGAAAGCAACAGAAAACAAAGAAAGTAAAAGATAATATATATATATTATTAGCTTGCTTCTTAATGCGAGAGATAAAACATTAACGTTATTTGACTTCATTCCATAGATAAAATGTGACATAATTACCTCCCGACATGTCAAAGCAAGTTGAAAAAGGAGTTCAATGTACAAGCTGTTTTCTCTTTTCTGAAATGTCAACATAACATTATTTTTCGGTGTGATCAAGCATAAATTTGTGTGAATGAATCTTGGGTTGTCAATCATTATTCAAACTCTGTTTATAGGCAAACAACAATGAAGTTTTGCTAAAGTTGGAAATTGTGAATCAGTAAGAAGAGAAAGTTGGTTTTGCGAAGAAAAATAAAATGTAAGACTTGAAAAAGAACCAAAGGAGATTAAAAGTATGTTTCGTTTATAATATATTTTATTTTCCTGAAATTTTTAAAATTAAAACACAGAAAAAGAGAATTATCTAAGTAAAAGCGTGAACGGCAGGATTCGAACCTGCGCGGGCAGAGCCCACATGATTTCTAGTCATGCCCGATAACCACTCCGGCACGTCCACTTTATATCTGTTTTTAGCATTCTTTCATATAACTATTAAGTTTATTTCATTTTAAGTATTCCATACCATGGTTATTTATCTTTCAAAATAAATGCTTAATTGAAAAAGAAAATGTTCACATATAATAAATAACATTTGTTGGTAAAATAAGAATTTTTTTTTTCAGAAGATTAAACGTCATGACTGGAAATAACAAAAATTAGTTGTAACAATATAGTTTAGGTATAGTTAGTGTAAAAGGGGAAAGGATCAAAACAAATTTATTCAAATAATATTTTCGTAACACAAATCACAATTATTACACAGGAATAGGGTTCCACAGAATCATCTTTCTTATTTTAATATTAAAATTAAGATTTAATACTAAAGTTTCAGCTTTCAAAGAATCAACTTTTCGGTTGCGTGAAAATGAACTACAGAGAAAGAAAATAGTCAGTGAAAAAGAGGCGACAAGTTTTATTTTTATATTGTATTGTTAAAATAATTAAAATTGGTAATTTTGTAACAATTAATTAAGCTCGTAAATAAATAACAATATGCTTAAATATAAGATACGTATATAGCACTCATTGGTACATAATAGATAGACTCGTTTAATAAATTAGTTTAAGTTAAAATGAAGGTATTGTTGGATAAATAATTTAATTTAAACATTTGGATAGTCTGAACTGATTGCTATGTTATGAATGGTGATAATTTCTGTTGTGTTTCTTCGTCCACACATACTTTATGTACCTTTGAATATTTGGCTCAAACAGCTGTAAATTCTAAATTTCCAGAAGATGAGCTCGTGACAGAAGAACGCATCGTAGAATATTGTTTTATACAGTATTTCGCATGCTTGTGTTACCAAAAGCTTTCAGCCATCAGATGGCGTTGTTTTCCAACCATCTCTCTAGGCATGAGTTATGGCAAGGTATTTTTCCATCTTAGAATAATATAGCATTAATTCTCGATCAGACGTAGTTCACATAAACAAGGAGAAAAACTTTCTCAGCTTCTGACAACAAAATCCTGTTTTAAGGTATCCTCAGAATGAATGATTTTCTAATATAGCTTCTTATCGTCATCATCAGCGATTCATGACTTACAAAAAAAATGTCATCAGTACAATTGCATCAGCAACACATTATACTCAAACCATGAGATATGGTATACTGAGTAAATAAATTTTACCTGCAATGTGAATTTTCACGACTCTGGAAGTACGTTGTGCCTAGGGCTAAGCTGAATTCTCGATACTTAAAAACGTGCTTTTTTGTTGCCTGGAAACGTATTGTGATGGTACCCGTACATACTCTAGTCCAGACCTAGATTCTTCTTCATACTTTCATAGACCACATAAGTAATGCTTACAGCCGGCACAACTTTGAGGAGATTCGGAAAGAGTCCCTTGTAGAAACCTACAAAGCCTTCAAGCTGAAAAGTTCTCCGAAAGGCATCAAACATCCCCTTGTACGCATCGGAAGCGTTAGAAGGTTGTGCCTGCAGTCTGAGAAAGATGGTAATGTAAGATTGTCAATAAAGAACATCCTAAGAAAAAAAAAAAATAACAACTTTAAAGAATGCGACTAATACGATGCTTCACCCAAATCAATTCTTTTGGGGAAGGAGAACAAAGAAACAGTAATACTGACAAGTGAAAAAAATACCTTGTTCGAATAACCTGCAGTGGATAGACACAAGTAGCTCCAACAGTCCCAGAAATTGTCCCACATCCTAGTTGTACTAGAGGACCAGGTTCTATGAAGGAGAAAAAAGAGTAAAAGGTCTCACTCCAAAGAGAAAAACTTTCAAGAGTTAATCTATCGTAAACAAAATTGAAGCTGTTTATAAAATCAGCCAATTCAGGAGATTTTGTGGCTGCAGTAATAACATACCACTGTCCTTAAGAATATATCTCTTGGACATATCTTTCAAGGTATCATAAGCAGTGAGATCAATGGCTGCATAGGGAATCATGCCAAGCAGTGATGGAACAAGTCCTCTGTAGAAAGCTCGAGGTCCCTCTTGAACCCATATATTCATTGTAAGGGTTCCCAGCTTTGGAACCTTTCCACCTTCAGAGGGACAAGTCTGTAACCTAGTTTTAATGAGATCCATTGGATAGATAGCAGCCTGTGCAACTGCACCAGCCATACCACCTGCAAAAAGCCTCCCAGCAGTACCAATATCTGACTTGCCGCCTTGAGCCTCTCCAATTACCTTTTTCAGCATTTCAAAAGCATAAAATTTGATTGCACTTTCTGGTGCTACCTTCACAATATTCAATCCATTACCCCGGAAAAATCCTAACAGACCATCTTGCTTCAGTATCTTCTTCACTGCTGGCATGATAGAAGCATGTGCAGTTTGAACTTGTAAAACCACCTTCAGACGATCAAGAGGAGCAGTTGCTGTACGAGAAATGCTTCCTGCTACTCCACCAGCTAGAAAGTATTTGCTCCTGTTCGCATGCTTGCTGATGCCTTCAGGAATCACAGCTTGCTCCCCAATGTCAACAAGGCACACCCTCTCCCAATGATGATATATATTTTCAATAGTTGCTTCATGAGGGTAAAGTAGAAGAAAATCTCTCCATTCTTCGAAAGTGATAATTCCATTGTTATCCTTATCAACATGGTCCACAAAGCGAGCAAGCTCCTCGTCATCCATTTCAATCCCTGCAGGATTGAAGCTGCACAAGCTTATTATAAATGCTATTAGGGAGAAACAGATAACACTGAAAAAGCTTCCGCAAAAGGCATAAAGAACATTAAAAAACCATCTTCAAAATCCACTAGAAGTGCACAGATTAGAGCAGATTATGGCACACCAAAAACTAAGCAAGCACAGAAGTAACAAACACATTACAGAATCCATCATAAGAAACTGAACCAGCCTTCCCATGTTTCAAGCATCATGCAGATCCAAAGAATGAACGCAGACTAAAAGTATACATGACAAAGTTAAAAAGACACATCTCAAGTCGCTCTAACTCTAACATTCTTCAAGCATAAAATGTCCGTCAAAAAAGTAAGCAAACCTCTTTCCAATTACAGAATCAATAAATCTGTTTCCTACTAAAAACAGCCTTACCTCAGAAAAAACGTTATCAGCCAGCCAAAACATCAAATGCCAATGTCTTACCTCAACTCTATTTCGCTGTGTTCCAAATTTGATTTCAAATTACCTTAATTTTGTCAGATAAGTTACAGTAAAATTAAATTTGAATAGTAAAATTTAGTATAAAAACTCTCAACTAAACAGAAAGGCAACATTTTCTCTATCTTTATTCATGTTTGCTTTCATGAACAAGCTTGATTGATTCTAACAAACATAAACTAAACACGTTTAGTTTTTGCAAAATTCTTATTGGACACAACTAATCACTATTTGGGGGTAAAAGTCTGTGTAAACAATTCCATGAAAAAGAAAATAAAAAAAAATAGTTTTTGTTAAAAGTAAAATCAATCAACTATAGTTATCAGCTTTTAATGAAACTTATTTATTATAAAATTTGAATACGTAAATTGAATTCACTCTACTTTTTAGTTTCAATTTTTTAATCCTACACTGAAGAGTAAGTTAGCCAATATAAAAAGAAGTTTCATTTGAGGAGCAGAAAAGTCTTCGGAAACCTAAATAAAAAGCACTACCAGCTTTAAGAAGGGCTTCGTAGAGCTCTTCAGGGATAATGTTGCCGTCGTGTTCAACATCAATGGCTTGGAAGATGCGGTAAAGCTCCAACTCCTTGTCGTCCATGTAGCGGCGGAACTCGTGGTACTCCACTCTGCCATCGCTGTTGGCGTCGCAAACGTCGCAGAGCTCCCTGGCGTACTTGTACTCCGGCGGAATCTGCAGCGCCGACAAACCGGCCTCTATCTGAGCGACGTCCAGGTAACCGTTGTTGGCGGCGTCGAAGAAATTGAATAGGCTCCTAATACGAACCTCCCTCTCCTCCTTCGTCTCCCCCAACGCCACGAGGAGGTGATCCATCGAAACGACACCGTCTCTGCTCATACGAGCATTCCAATTCCAGATCTGAGCCTCCGCGGTGGTTGGTCCGAGACGTAGTGTAGCAAATACGGGAAAGAGGGGAGACACAAGTCAAAGTTGGTTGAACTGAAACAGTGGAGATCGAGAAACCTGCAAGTAAGTGGGACTTTTTTTATTCCACCTTTTTAGTTCAGATATTTTATTATTTTACCCTATAATCATGAGTTTTATTTTATGGTGTTTAACACGAGGATCGAAAAGGAAAGGAGAAAAAGGGAATTTAATTGGATATTCTTCTCTCCAACATTCTGGAGTGACAAACTTTTAATTTTGTATATACTATAGTCGGTGTCCATAAGCTTTTCGTTCAGTGCTGGCTAATTTTATCCAAAACAAATTGTTACTAAGATAAGATTCCCGTTGCTTCAAATTGCTAGATGACAATTGGAAAGACCCTATGGGGGCAACAATTACTTGTCATCTTACCTACCCAATTGGCCACAATTCAATTCTTAATGGGACAATCTTATGAAATAAGCTTTGTATGAGCCTTACGACTCACTCTTAAGCTCTTAGTAGACTAGCTACCTATATAAAATTTAGTTAGCTATATTGTAAACCTATTCATACTATAAATACAAACATACTTCTAACTTTTACCTTGTCTTCTATCTCAGTTGTAGAACCTCTTTAATTTTGGACTTTACGTGTTCTTAATCCTTTTAATTTTGAGATTTAATGGGTTCTTATTCCTTGACTTTCTCTCTATTATTTTAAAATTAGATTTTTCTCGTTGTACTATATGTACCGACTGATACAGTCGAACGAAATTGGATATAATAACCAAACAATTAAGGAGAAAATTGATCGGTAAACACTAAAATCAGTTAAACACATAATTAGTCTAAACTAGTCAGTAAACAAAATGGATTTGGACTGTAATTAGGTCGTTTCTAATCAAAAGTCCATGGAAAAACTATAAATACATATCAAAAGTATGGTTGTTGGAACATTCATCACGCATTTATTACAACATTAACTGCTTAAACCAATCGAGCTTGAACTAACTTTAGCATTAGAGTATCTTTAGCAAGTATCCACCTATTGGTTGATAACTAGATTACCCGAACAAATAGGAGACAACATTAGAGTGAGCACACCAGGAAATTGTTTAAGTGGATGTTTGACCCTACACTAGAAACATCAAAGTTTATTTGCCTAATGATGTAGTAAAATGGTTTAACTCTTAATTTTGTCCATATTTGAAAAATAACAATGCCAACATGATCTTAGCTATAATTAGGCCGACATGGTGTTAGTTGTAGTGAGGCCAACATGATGTCGTCCCTTCTAAGGTGTCATATGGTTAAGAAAATATATCAATTGTTACATTTGAGATGATATTGGAACACTTAGTTGTCATGGTTTTAAGATATCACTACATGGTTATACCGTTATTATGTTAAGATCGAGATGATCTCGCATGTACATATTACAATACATACATACATATATATATATATATATATATATATATATATATATATATATATATATATATATATATTATTCTCTTAGTCTTTAATTATATAACTTTGTTTTGCTACACACTTATTCTTTTTTTTTCTTATTGTTTGACTTGTTTTATATCCATGAAATTCACTCAAATCTCCAAGGTAATTTATTTATTATCATAACTGTTGTGAAGTTATGTTTAAATGGTAATTATTAATTATAGTAAATCAAATAATTTTTATGTCTCACATTTGAATATTTCTACTTCCTTTGTTTATTTATTTTTTCACATAAAAATTTTTACTCTCAATTTCAAGTATTCAACTTACTTTTTTTATTCTCTTTAATCCTTAATTTATGTCTCATTTTGTTAAGATATCATTAACATCTTATTTTATGTTTCTACTATTATTAGTCTTCATATGTATTTTGGGCTTAGCTCATATTTTCTGTATTATAAATACAACCCCTATGTATATTTTTTACACAAGGGAGATTAGTCTTAAACCCTATTTTCTCTATATTCAACATGGTATCTAGAGCTTAAGGATTTTTTTCGCCTCTCTCACTGGTTCACTACCAGCGTCGACTTTTGTCGCTTTCCACCGTCGTCCATCGTCCACCTTCGTCGGCCGTCGGCCGACACAATCGTTGTCGCCGGAGGTCCAGTTTTTATCGACGACCACACGGTTGTGCTCTTCTCGGCAAGGCGACCCCAACGTCATTGGTTTCGCGATCATCGTAGGTCCCATGCGCTTCTGTGCCCCATAGTTTTCGGCGTCGATCACCACCGCTGCACTCGCCTCTTTCCCTCGACGTTCAAGATCTGGGCTTCGTGTTTCCATTGGAGCACTTTCAAATTTTAGGGTTTCTTTCTCTCCTCTATGGCGTCTTTTGTTGCTGCTTCGTCCACTTTTGTCACCTCCATGTCTACTTCGTCCATTTTTCCTCCAAATGTCAATTATTGCCTATTGATAAGTTAGATGGCAAGAATTATTCGACATGGGCGTCCGACGTTAAACTTTGGCTTGAGAGTCAGGGGTATCTTGATCATCTTACCCTCAAAGTGACTGATGTTGATCCCACTGTGTTTCCTCGTTGGAAGAGAATTGATGCTTACTTATGCATGGTTCTCAAGAATACGATTCACGCTTCTTTGAAACCATTGTTTCATGCTTACAACACATCTTATGAAGTATGGGAACATGCCAAATTACTGTACACCAATGACACTCAACGTCTATATGGTGTCTGTCACGACCTGCTTAATGTTGTTGATTCTTGTACTCAAGATCCTATGGCAGATTATGTGGCAAAGGTGACTGATCTTTTTCATGAATTCAATGAAGTATTACCTCTTGCCTCTACTCCTGTTGAAGAAATCGAGCAACGATCACGATTCTTCATGGTTGTGATGTTACACAGGCTTGTTGAAAAATATTCCCATGTCTGTGATCAGATTTTGGGTTCTACTATTATACCCAATTTTACCTCTACTTGTTCCACCCTTTTGTGTGTGCCTTATCAACCTTCCGCTGATCCACCTATCCATGTCAATGATTCCTCTACTTTGGTATCTCACCGTGATGATCGCCACTGCTCACGCAAGCCGAAGAAAGGGCGTCACAAGTGTGATCATTGTGGCAAGTTCGGCCACAAAATTGATCGGTGTTATCACTTACATGGTCGTCCTCCTCGATCTGCTGTTATTGCGCACACTGATCCTCCGTCACAGCCATCTTCTGCGAATTCTCATTCATTTGTTTCTGCCACTAACAAATCTGCTGATGGAGGCGTGGTTCGGTATCGTCACAAGGATTTCAAAGCAATTGATGGAATCATGCCCAAGACCTTAAAAGAGATCTCAGATTAGATTCAGATCGTAGAATATGAACTCTTTTATAATTTTTGTAAAGTTTTTTTTTTGTTTGGGCTTTATAGGACCTTTAGTTGTGTTGGGCCTTTTTGTGTTTCGGCCCATAGTATATAAGCCCGTGTGACACACATTTGTATTCAGATTTGAGTTTTATAAAACAATGAGTTTTCTCTCAAGTCTCGAGGTTCTCCTCAGAACCACCGATCCTTATCTTTGAATCTTCGATTCAAAGTGGCAGATCTTCCTCACTTATCTTGGAATCTCCTCCAAGTGGCGTGAATTCCTCCCGTTCCGAAAACTCCTAAATCGATGTCCTCCATTTCCCTCATTCGTTCTAGGGTTCATACCCATTTTCGTTCTAGACGAATCTCACCGCGAAATCCGAGACGATCCTTCATCATCTGGTAATCAGAGCTCGGTTAATTGATCCTTCGAGAGTGTTTATCCATAGCGGCACAATTTTGTGGCCTTCAAAATGACTCCGTCAAAGTGGCCTTTCCATGGTCTTTCATGGTAGTGAATTGCCATTTAGTAGTTGTTCTTGTCAAACCCCCCGAATGGTCTCCAATTGCAAAAGGCTGCTAAAATATTTTGATTCTCTTGTTGGAAGCTTTTGGTTGGCACGCCGAGTAGCCATTCGTGGATAGCTTGTGTTCTTGAAATTCATGAGTACCAAGTGTTTGCAAAATTGCGTCGGTGAAAAAAAAATTGTGTTCAAGTTCAATTTTGTTTCAGTTGGCGGGAGAAGTGGGTTGGTGTAAGTTTATCGTGTGGGAGCAGCTTATGTGTTATTGCAATAGCATAGTGCAGTAGCTGGTTTAGTCCTTTACTTTTTGGTTTCAAACGGTGGAATAACCAAGTTGTCAGGCTTGAGGTGGAATTATCATGCGTGATGCTTGATGCGGTACAACAACACCTTGTTGTTCAGACGGTGCAGAAAATTGGCTCAAGTGCAAATTGGTTTTATCTCAACGTGGCAACCATTCCAATTTTTATGCATTAAGGCCAAGCTAAATGTGCGCTTTCGATGTAGTCCAGATCTGTTTCCTGCAACATTAATTGGTGCATCAATTTCTTTAGTTTGGGACAAGCTTGTAGACGGCGAAGTGATTCTTGGATAGTAGCTTTCTTAGCCCATTCAGTGTGCACAACAATAGCCTCCTTTGCCTCTTGCAAATGCCAACAACTTTCAGGTTTAAGCAGGGGTAGCAATCACACTAAAATTGAATTGTTCTACTCTCGGTGCAATCAAGTAGTGGCTGAAAAATTGAAGCGGTGCCAGCTGTAGAACCTTGCTTGTGCGGGGCAGTGCGGTAGTGGTTGGATTGGCAGGCTATAATAGCCAACTTGAGGCGGTGCAAATTGGGAAGAGGAATTCCTTTCAGTGCAATTTTTCTTCCTGTGCAGGAAGCTTTCAGCAGCGTCCTATGAATTATGTTTGACAGCAGCTTGCTTAAATCCATTAGGTGCAATTAAAATTTTCCTGCAAGATTTGAATGGCAGTGGCAACTATTTCAAGTTTCTTGGTGCAAAATTTGATGCAAAAATTTTGAAGCTTGTGATGTGGTTCTATCTAGCACGTTCCAGCAGTCACATTTGAGTCTTGCAATCTGAAAACAAGCTACTTCTAATTTGGTGATTGGTTCACTAGTGTTGCCATTTGATGTAGCGTATAGATCAATTGCAGCAGCTACTTTTTGCGGTGCAAGCTTAACCTTTCATATGTTGGCAGTGGTGACTTTGCTGGGCTCGTTGCTTGCTTAATTGGTGCAATGAAAATTTTGTGCAGTAACCAAAGTCCTCTTGCAGTGATGTAAAGGTGCTAAGTGGTGCAGCAAAAAGGGACACCCATTTCCTTTTGGTCCAATCGGTGCAGCAGATTGGTGTGCATTCAGTTTGAGCTAGTGATAGTGTGACTGCTTTTTGCTTTCTCATTGGTCCAATTTAGCACATAAAGATGTTATAGCCTAGTGATCCTTGCTGGTTTCGTAAATTGTTGTAACAACTTTTGTTTGCATTCGGTGCAGCCAATTAATAAAAAAAAATTGAATGAGTAGTGTGCTTGCCGAAAATTCAGTGTAGAAATTGTATTAGGCAGTAAGTAAGTGGTGCTTTAGCTGCTTCCCTTTATCCAAAGTGAGATTGGTGCAAAAGGAAGTCTTCATTTGAATTTGGCACGTCCAGTGGCATCAAGAAACACAATTCCTTTTTCGGCAGCCATGCGTCTAATTATACATCATTAATCTTGGTTGTTGGTTCGAGTTATGGAATGAGATTTTCAAGCGGTGCAGATTGGGAAATGGATGCTGCTTTCTTTGGTGTTGGACATCAACCCCCTCGCTTAAGCGAAATAATTTGTAGCAACAGGATTTTGGGAATTCTGGCAATCTTGGAAGAAAATTGGTTTATCTAATTTCGTGCAGTAGTTTCATTACAGTCCTCTCGGTGCATAAATTCGTTTTTGGTGCAGTTTTTGGTCAAATAATTATGGTTTAAATGGTGGAGCAGATTTCTTTAAAAGGTGGTGGAGTTTATTGTCATTGTGTTTGGCTTCTTGCTCCACTCGGTGTAGAGTTGCCAAGGCTTAAGCGAGCCTTTTACTACTGTAGCAGCAAAATTTGAAAAGTTGTAGAGTAGAAAACTCATTTACATGCAAACTCATTTACGTGACAGCCTTGAGGAGTTTGTTTTCTTTTTGAAGCAGTTGTGTGGCAGCAACCAAAGCTAACCCGAAGTCAAAACGTGGCAGCCACACTCCTAGCTTAAAGCGGTGCAATAAGTTTTTCTTGAATTGGTACATGTGGCTTAGTTGCGTCTGCTGTTTGGAGCAGTGCAGAGTTTGTCCTGGCTATTTTTGGTGCTGATTTGAAGCTTGAAACAGCAGTTATTTAATGCAGTGTTTTTCATCTTTTACTGCTGCTTTGGCCTACCACCGTGGATGCTATCCTGAGGTGATTTTTGGTGCTATTTTGGAGTATTATTTGGTGCAAAATTGTGGCACTTTAGTCATGTTTCTGGTTGAATTTCTGATGCACTTTTTGCATTTTGCTTTGCTTAGTTCTTACCATTTAGAGTCATTAATTGTTCATTATCGCTTTGCTTGAGTCCCTTGTCCATCATTTCTCTTTGAGTTTGATTTTCCTTGGTTTCTTGTGTTGTGGGTCAATGTACCTTAAGCTAAATTGTTGGAAGTATTGCTTGTGTAAGTTTGTATTAATCATCACAATTTAGCTTGAGTATTTTGTTTCACATTTCCAGTAGTAATTCTAAATACTTTGTTTAGAATCTTAGTTTGTCACATATTCACTCTTGTCTTTTAAAGTGCTTTTCTCGTTGTTAGGATCTTAGTTTGTCACATATTCACTCTCTTTGGTTTAACCTTTTCTTGCTTTTGGTGCTTTTTAGTTTGTCTTTAAAGTTCCTTGGTTTTCTCTTGGAGTTTTCCTTTCATTGGCCTCTTGAGTTGAACTTAGATCTGTTACGTCTTTCACTTTGATGTTGAATTCTTGATGGGTTGATTGGAGGTTCTTTGAAGAATTGAACAGGAACTTGAGAGCGAGTGAATACACTTTGAGAGTGAAACACGAGTGGAATTGAGTGTAAACACGTAAGGAGTGGTGAGGCCCATTTGATAATTTTATCCACATTACTTTTGCTAACCACTTACTGTGTTTTGTGTTAGTTCTTGTTTTCTCTCTTTCCCTACAGGAATTAGGAATTCTGAGCACTTCAAAATGTTCCATACACGTTCGACCTTGATAGAAGATATCAACTTCATTGTGTCTAGAATTACAAGGTTGAATAGCAAACTTGAGAAAACTTGAGAGTCTTAGAAGGGAGCACCATGAAGATAGACGATCATTGCCAAAAGACAAAACAAGTGCTATTAGGTGCACCAAGTGTGCAGGTTATGGACACGAAAATTATCAATGTCCTAATTGGAACGCCAAGTACATGACTCTTCAAAAACTCCAAGATTACATTGTATACTTAAAAGAGGTGAAAATGAGTGTTAGGAAAAAGCTCGAAGTCAAACAAGGACAACAAGCACAAAGGGAGAGAGAAAACGCAAAAAGAGTACTAAAGGAAATGTGGGAAAAAGCCAAACAAGAGAAAGAGCTAAAGAAGGGAGAAGAGAAAGAGCGAAGAGAAAAGGAAGAAGACGCACAAAGAGAAAAACACGAGAAGGAGTCTCTCCTCACACCCCTGACATGCATGGTTGAGATGAAATCCTTAAAGGGGGATGATAATGTGTTAAATTGTTGTTCTCATTCACATCATGATATTGCATTTTCATTGGGAACACTTAGTAACCCATCTCTTTTTGTCTTAATGCGTAGGGAAGACTTATACATTAAGGAGCAATGGCATAAGCAATGGGGTGAGGAAAAGATGATAGAAAAGGCAGCAACAACATGGGCCAAACATGAACCTAACTTTAATAATCTGATTGTGTGTTTGGCCTATCATGAAAATCCAGAAGGATTTCAGGGACACTCTTTTTCTGTTCTGATTACTATAGGTTGTTTTCCTTTTTGTTTCATTGTGGATAGTTTAGTTGTGTTGAAACTCTTTGATGTGTTCTGCAGGTTTATCTTTGATCCTGGAGGGCAATCTCCAAGCACCTTGATAATAAGAGATTGGCCTCTTCCATGATTCCAATCTCATTTTTTTATAGCATTTTATTTATGTCTTTAGACTATTCTGGTTTTGTGTGCTTTCAACACTTATGTTTGTGTGATTGGTTGTAGGTAATAAATGCTAAAATTCGAGGTCGAATTTTCTCCAACCCGGAGGCAATGATGGAGGCGTGGTTCGATATCGTCACAAGGATTTTAAAGCAATTGATGGAATCATGCCCAAGACCTTCAAAGAGATCTCGGATTAGATTCAGATCGTAGAATATGAACTCTTTTATAATTTTTGTAAAGTTTTTTTTTGTTTGGGCTTTATCGGACCTTTAGTTGTGTTGGGCCTTTTTGTTTTTCGGCCCATAGTATATAAGCCCTTGTGACACACATTTGTATTCAGATTTGAGTTTTATAAAATAGTGAGTTTTCTCTCAAGTCTCGAGGTTCTCCTCAAAACCACCGATCCTTATATTTGAATCTCCGATTCAAAGTGGCGGATCTTCCTCATTTATCTTGGAATCTCCTCCAAGTGGCGTGAATTCCTCCCGTTCCGAAAACCCCAAAATCGATGTCCTCCATTTTCCCCCATTCGTTCTAGGGTTCATACCCATTTTCATTCTAGACAAATCTCACCGCGAAATCCGAGACGATCCTTCATCATATGCTCTCTTCAATAAATTTCTCAAATGGAGTGAGGATCGTAAGCTTTCTAGTTCCACGACTTTTGTTGCCCACACAGGTACATCTTTTGCTAGTCTGACTTAATATTCGTCTATTGGTCCTTGGGTGTTCGACTGAGGTGCCACCAATCACATCATTAGTAACAAATCTTTGTTTTCCTTTTTGTCCTCTCCAGATAATTTACCCTTCGTTACAATGGCTAATGAGTCTCGTGTTTTAGCTCATGGTGTTGGGACTATCGATCTTTTCCCTTTTTATTCATTGATAATGTTCTTTATGTCCCTAGGTCTCCTTTTAACTTATTATCCATTAGTCGTCTAACTTGATCTCTTTATTGTGTTATTTACTTTACCTAATCTTCTGTTTGTTTAAAAGATTGGGGTTCGAGACAAGTAATTGGCACTAGATGTGAGTCCCGTGGTCTTTATCATCTCTACCCCTCTTCTCATGTTGGCGCAGTTATGGAGTCTTCACCTCTTCTTCTTCATGCCCAGTTAGGCCATCCTAGTCTTGCCAAGTTGCAGCAGCTTATTCCTGGCTTCTCTAAGTTGTCTAAGTTGGTGTGTGAGTCATGCTAGTTAGGCAAGCATAGTCATAGTTCTTTTCCTCGTAGTGTCGCACACAGTGCTTCATCTCTTTTTGCCTTAGTTCATTCTGACATTTGGGGACCTAGTCGTGTTGCATCTAGTCTAGGTTTTAAATACTTTGTTACTTTTATTGATGATCATTCACAGTGTACTTGGTTATTTTTAATGAAGATTCGTTCTAAATTATTTCATATCTTTCAATCTTTTTTTAATGAAATTCAAACTCAATTTTGTGTTCCTATTAAAATTTTGCGAAGTGATAATGGTCGTGAATATCTTTCCAATTCTTTTAAACATGTTATGGCTTCGCGTGGCATTTTGCATCAAACATCTTATGCATATACACCTCAACAAAATGGGGTGGTTGAACAGAAAAATAGACATCTTATTGAAACCGCTCACACTCTTTTAATTCATGGTGGGGTTCCTCAATCTTTTTAGGGTGATGTTGTTCTTACTGCCTATTTCTTATTAATCGCATGCCTTCTTCGGTTTTAAATAATAAAATACCTCATTCCATTTTATTCCTCATGAACCTCTTCATCCCTTACCTCTTAAGGTTTTTGGGTCTACATGTTGTGTGCACAATTTTAGTTCTGGGCTTGATAAATTGTCTCTTCAATCACACAAATGTGTTTTTTAGGGTTTACGCGATCCCAAGAAAGATACAAGTGTTTTTCTCCTTCTCTTAATCGTTATTTTGTTTGTGCAGATGTCACCTTCAATGAGTTTTCCTTTTACTATAAAAGTTTTTCTCCTTCCACTGAGTCTCCATCTAATACTGTCAATTTTCTTAGTCTTGTCAATATTCTTATGCTATGTGATCTTCCAGGTGTGCCTTGTACGCTGTCAGTTTCTGCTCCACCACCTCTTCAAGTTTATAGTCGTCGTCATCGTCCTCAACAACCAGGGAGTGACTCACCTCAAGTTCCAACTATTGTGTCTCCTCCGGATCCGACAATTGAGTCTTCCCTTCCACCGAGTAACCTTCCAATCGCCCTCAAAAAGGTATTTGTTCTACACGTTATCCTTCTCCTCATTATATTGTTTTAAGTTACCATAGATTGTCTTCACCTTTTTATGCTTGTCTTTCGTCTATTTCTTCTATGGCCATTCCAAAATTTGTTTGTGATGCATTAGCCCATCCTGGTTGGCGTCAAGCCATGCTCAATGAACTGAGTGCTCTTTATAATGGTGAAACTTGGGAGCTTGTCCCATTACCGCCTGGAAAATCTGTTGTTGGTTGCAGGTGGGTGTTTGCTATTAAAATTGAACCTAATGGTACTATTGATTGTCTCAAAGCACGTCTTGTGGCCAAAGATTACACCCAAATCTTTGGGTTGGATTATGGTGATACTTTTTCTCCAGTTGTGAAAATGACTTTTGTTCGTCTATTCATTGCCATGGCGGATCTTCAAAAGGGGTCTCTTTATCAACAAGAAGTTAAAAATGCATTCCTCAATAACGATTTGCAAGAAGAGATTTATATGGAGCAACCTCCTTGGTTTGTTGCTCAAGGGGAGTCTTTTGGGTTGGTATGTCGTATGAAAAATTGATAAAGACTTGAAGAAATGACGTGTTGATCAAGCTTGATGTGTGTTTCATCTGACTAACACATAAATATCTTAAAGCTTGAAGATTGGAGCTTAACATGAGGACAATTTGACATAGAATAGTTATCTTGTGTCTAGTTGCTGTCTTTTAGTCTGTTAAATGGGTTTTTGACAGGTTAATTGGCTGGTTGATATAGTTTTGTTATTAACAAATTCAATAAGCTGAATTAACATTCAATCAACTGATTTCCCTTAAGTCAAGTGAAATCAACGGATTGAATAGGTAATTCAACTTGTTGAATATGCTAATAGACAAACTATAAAGTCTGATTTTTCAGAGAGATCACTAACATTGAGCATGAAATCAGTGTGAATACTTTGGAAAATTCTCTCTCTCTGAACTACATAGATTTCCAGTTGTTCGTGAAGTGTTCTTTGAATTCTTGGAGCGTTTTGCTTGGTGTAAGAGACTTGGAGAAAGAGGTTTGGTTGACTAGTGAGAGTCATCACTAAGGTTTGGTCTTTCTTAAGTTTCTGGGTGTTGTCTGGTGTGATTCTAGATTTCCAAGTGAGAGTCTTGTCATTCTTTTTTTAGATTATTCTAGGATTCAATGGTCTTGGTGTAGTTTTGACAAACTAGATGTAGCTCAGATTTAAGTGAACCAATATAAAATTTTGTGTATGTTTGCTTGTTCTTCATTTCCTTGCTTGTTCTTTGTTAAAAACTTTCAAGAAAACTGTTTTAAGTAATCTTTGTATGGTTTTCTAGTGATTTGATGTAATTTGGAGTTGTAACTGTGTTTGTACTATTGATTAGAATTAAATATTGATTGGTTGTGCAAGTTGTTTCTAAGTTTATCATTAATTGTGTTTTCTGCATAATTTTTCCAGTATTTGAATATGTTGTTTTATGGTTTTAATCTTTTGAAAAGTACTGGTCTGTCTAAGTGACTCTCTGTTTAATGAAATCAATATGTTAACTCTATTTTCAATAGACTAAAATGCTTGTTTCATAAGTGATTGTGTGTTGAGTTATTGGTAAATCCGATTCAAATAAAATGGTTTTTACAAGATTAAAAAGATCTAAAGTTTTAGAAAGGGCCAATTCAACCCCTATTATTGGCTAATTACTTCTTTCACCACTTACACTTTCTGCACAAGAAATTGTTCCATGATAACAAACTCTTCCTCCAAGAAAAACCTAAGCCATTAAGGAAATCCACCAACAAAAGGACAATAATGGAATTTGGCGCATTTTAATCTTAGGTTACATTAGATGGGAACAACTTGTCTAGTGCAATTGGGAAACATTGTTTCAAAATATTCAAAAAGATTTAGTTTAAAAAATTAAGAATTCCTTGAAGAAAAAAGGAAATGCAAAAATTCCTTATGCATCAACAAAAGAGAGTCTAATATATGTTCATTTTTGTATGCCTTCGTATATTATGTACGTTACAAAGGTGTTAGGGAGATATTTTTGAAACCTAGGATTGCATCTTTTGAAAACAATTAAATGTCATATGGTACTTACATATCAAAGGTTGGATAAGGTTGAGATCATTGGGTATATTGATTCAGATTTTGATAGATGCCAAGATAGGTTGAAATTTGTAACGATCACGGGAAGATTTGAGAATTTTATCTTTTTAATTATTATTTTTTCTATTTAAATATTTGTTCATAATAAAAATATTATTTTCAATTTTATTATTTTATTACTTTTCTAACTACTTGTTTGAATTCAAATAATACTCAGATGTATAGATAAATGAACAACACAATAAATATAAATTGCAATTAATTGAGACATACTTCCGTAGTAAACAAAAATAAAATGTATGTCTAACTATTATAATAATAATAATAATAATAATAATAATAATAATAATATCACTATAATAATATCCCATAATGATAAAAATACTAATAACAATAGTAATAATAATATTATCACTATAATAATATTTCGGAGTGATAATAATAACAACAACAATAATAATAATAATACCACTCTAATAATATAATTATTATTATTATTATAAATGCAATATGATTATCATAATAAAAAAATATTTTTCAGTTCTATTAATTTACTGATTTTACTAACTACTTTTTGAGTTCAAAGATTTCAAGATAAATCAATAATAAAACAAATAAAAAATGCAAATAATTGATATATAATCCCATATTAAATAAAAATAAGATGTTTGTCCCACCATACTACTACTACTACTAATAATAATAATAATATTAATACCACAATAATAATAATATCCCGTGAAAAATAATAATAATAATAATAATAATAATACAACTATATATATATATATATAAATAAATAAATAAAGAAACAAACATTTTAATGTCCTATTTTGTTTTTAGAATTTTATCATCTTATTAATTTTTAAATTTATCTAATTTTTCATTAAAAAAATATTTTAAATTTTATTATTTTTTGTAACTATTTATTGAATTCAAATAATACTCGGTTGGATTGATAAATAAACAACCAATAAAAAAAATTGCAAGAGATAAGAGTGGTAGCAAATAAAACTAAAATGTGTGTGTAATTACAATAATAATACCTATAACGTCCCATTTAATTAATAAGCGTAATTAAAGGAAGCGTCATACACAAACAGTATAGTAGCGCATTCATGGGGTCTTAAACACAACCCCTACAATATCCTAGGCACACCACGATGCCAAAACTAAACTAGTTACAACATTCAACAGTAATTTCAAAAGGAAATTAAAAAGGAAACTAATACATGGGCCACAACCCAAAAAGAATAGATCCAGTCCAAGCAGACTATGTAGCAGAACCTCCATCACCCTGATGATTACAAGAAGCTCTCACCTCTGCTCACATCAACAAGTTGATGATCATTGCAAAAGAAAAGACCATACCACAGAACATACAACAACAAATAGTAGGGTAAGCTAGAGTAGAAAACAATTTATCATGCAGTCACATACTATGAACCAATCCAAGCAATATTTGTAAATCATCCAACATGTTATGACTTTCTCAAGCAATACACTAGACTCTGACTCGACTCATCCGGATACATATAATCTGGTCGGATTCAGCGGATGCTTGCACTTGTGGTGGATACCTCTGCTCACCCCCGAGCTATGTGTTACAATGAATCAATCCCCCCCACACAAGGTTAGTCCTTAATGAGTTTCAAGCCTCCTGCTACTCTCACCACAAGAGTTAGTCCGCTCTAAGTGAGACTAATTGACTCCTTAGAGTGTTAGGATGCAATCCTTACCTTGAATCCTTAACGAATTATATAGATAGGGCACCACCATGGACAGCCACTAACAGGGGCCATGGAATTACGTCCCAACCACCGAAACACTACCCTGAAACCCCACCTAGAGATTTCAAGGAATTACGCACTAACACGGACCAATCATGCTCAATCAATCAGGTAATATTTATCATACACGTATCCTCATGCCAACCCTTTTTAACCAATCCTCATTCATATCCAAGTATTGAATCCATGCCAACTCAACCTTTGTATTTCATATCAATGTCATTCCTATTTGATACCAATTGCCTCATTTAATTTACAAGCCAAGTTCATACCAAACCTATCATTCACCATCCATTAATCATATCACTCATACATAGCAGTTCATCACATATTTTTCATCATAAACAATATACCCAAGCAAGTGCCAATCATCCAAGAACAATAAACCACCACAAACCTCACTGCCCTCGCCCAACTCCTCGCTCATGCTGAAGGGTCTCGCTCAGGCGAGAGACTCTTGCTCAGGCGAGCCCCCTTCACCTAGGCGAGGGCTCGAAGAGGGGAACAATAATCTCACACGGGAAATCGCTTAGGCGAGACCCCTCTCGCTTAGGCGAGATGTTCGCTCGCTCAGAAAGGACGTGGGTCGCCTGAGCGACTACTTGCGTGAAGTAGTTTGGCCGAGCCTATGTTAATCTCGCCTAGGCAAGACATGCTCGCTTGGACGAGAAAACCAGAGTTCACCACTGTTCTCGCGTGCACAAACACACAACATATCACCCATAGTTCAAAAACGCCATTCACAGGTTCATATTAAGCCACGATAAAACAGTAGTACAAACAGATTACACACGATAAAAAGGTGAACCCTAGCTTCTCGTACCTGGAAAAAGGGCTAGCAGCTGGGTTCTTGGGTACGAATAGAGGAACACAACAGCTCCTAGAGCAGTTTAGCGAGCTGGAAACATACAGAACAATTTAAAACGAAACTCCCCAGAACGACCTTAGTTGGGACACAAAGTAACACCGCTAAACAAGAGAGGTAAGGAATGGGAGGCAACTTACGTGGAACAAAAAGTATTGGTTCTAACTCGATTGACCAAGGTGACACCAAACCCTAGCAGAGTGGAAGACGGCTACAACTCAAGGTTTTCTGAAAGTGAGTTGAAAGAGTAAGTTAGGACAGACTTAGGTCTATTTTCCCCTTTGGGCCAGCCCTAAGGTCCAAAAGTTTGGGGCAGCTTTTAAATAAAAGGGCAGAACGAAAAGTGGACCTTACGATACCACTATAAAATTAACATTTTGTTTATATAAAACTAATAATAATAATAATAATAATAATAATACAAATAATAATTATTATATAGTAATATAATAATAATAAAAATAATTTTATAGAAATATAATAATAATAATAACCATTATAAATACAGTATGATTATCATAATAAAAATAAAATTTCCAGTTCTATTAATTTACTTATTTTAGTAACTATTTTTTTAGGCGAAATATTTAAAGATAAATCAACCACTACACAAATAAAAGTACTATGATCCTGAAGTAAATAAAAATAAAATGTGTGTCTATAATAATAATAATAATACTAATATTATTATTATTATTATTATTATTATTATTATGTGATAAAAAATTATAATGATAATACAACAACTACATGTATGTAAAGAGATACACATATTTAATATCCTATTTTATTTTTATAATTTTATCCTCTTAATTTTTATTTTTTAAATTTAAATAATTATAGATGATAGAATTTTTTTTTCAATTTTATTATTTTATTAATTTTGTAACTACTTATTTGAATTCAATAAATTAATTCGATATATATATAATAATAATAATAATATTATTATTATGATAATACTAATAATATTAATAATAATTTTAATAATAATAATAATAATATAATAACAATTTATTTTTATTACTATAATTATAACAACAACAAAAATAATAACAATAATGTAAATTCTAAATGATGTAATATCAATAATAATAAAAAGTATAATAATAAAAATATAATAATTTTAAAAAGAATGATAATTAAAAAACAATAAAAACAATAATAATTTCAATAATTATTGTAAAAATAATTAATATAATAATACTATCATAATAATTATTATTGTAATAATCGTAACGATATAAATTACAATAAAAAAGTACTATTATAAATAAAATAATATTTATAATTATTATTATAATAAATATTATAATATTCACAATAATAATATTAGTATTAATAAAAGTTAATATGAAAAATAAAATAAAAATATTATAATCATAAGTATTATAATTATAAAAATAATATTAGTATTAACAATTCTAATAATAATAAAAATAATATTAATAATAAAAATAAAATTAATTGTAATAATAATAATATAATAATAGAAAAAATAATATTATTACAAAAACATTATAAT
The DNA here is from genome assembly GCF_037176805.1 of Vigna unguiculata. Classification (NCBI taxonomy): domain Eukaryota; kingdom Viridiplantae; phylum Streptophyta; class Magnoliopsida; order Fabales; family Fabaceae; genus Vigna; species Vigna unguiculata. Next base: position 26,890,692 of record NC_140800.1, on the reverse strand, counting down.
AATAACAATATTTATGATAATATTATAATGAAAGTAATAATAATTATAATAATAATATTACAAATAATTATAATGATTTGAGGTATAAAATTAATATATTAATATTAAAAATAATATTAAAAACGAAAATAACAATATAAATGGTAATAATTTCAATAATAATAATAATAACAACAATGAATATAATAATATTATAATTATAATAATATTCATAATAATATTAATAATAATATAAAATATTGCAATAAACAAAACAGAAATATAATTAATATAAATTTTATTTAATGATAATAATAATAATAATAATAATAATAATAATAATGTAATAATTACAATAAAAAAGTAACATTAATAATAATAAAAATATTAATTATAATAATGTTATTAATAATAATAATAATTACATTGTAGTAAAAATAATAAAAATAATAAAAATTATAGTATTATTAATATTAATTTTCATAATAATAATAATAAAAGTATTATTAATAATAAATTTAATAATAGTAATAATAATAAAAGTATTATAAGTGGCATGTTCGTAAATAACGTAAGTGGCATGTTCGTGAATAAGGAAAGATAGTAGGGGTAGTAATTCAGTGGCAATTTCGTGTATGGGAAAAAGTAGTAAAGACAGCTTCGTAAATTGGATAATAGATCAATGCAAAGTTACCAATTAACCCAAAAAGTGTATAGGTGTCAAATTTTAAAATAGGGGTGGTTTAGAAATTTCAATAGTACTTAATTTTCTTATACATATAGTAGATTAGTTTTTTAATTATTGGTATCATTTCTATTATTATTTTTATTATTATTATTATTATCATTATTATTATTATTATTATTATTATTATTACTATTATTATGTGTTATTATTAGAAGTGTTTTTTTTAATTATAAAATTTTTTAGTATACTAGATACTTTTGTTAAATATATTGGTATCATTATTATTTTTTTATTATTATTATTATTCATATGGGTGTTATTATACAAGTTTTTTTTAAGTGTATAATTACTGATTTGTTCTTCAACTTTTTCGTTAAGTTCAATTTGGTACCCAAATTTTTGGTTTGTTCAATTTAGTACCCAATTTTCTAAAGAGATTCAATTTGGTCCTCTCCGTTAAGTTGGAGTTAACACCGTCTCCGTACAGAACACGTGTCAAGCCATGGAATTTTTAATTTTTTTTCAAAATTTTTTTTTTCAAAAAATATTAAAACTGTCATGTGTCAGTTTATCATCATGCCACGTGACAGCTTACAATCATGACACGTGACAGTGATAATAGTTGTTTTCAATTTAGTACCCTAATTTAAATTTTTGTTTCAATTTAGTACCTCAATTTTGTAAAATGATTCAATTTCGTCCTTTCCAATTTGAGGCCAAATTAGTAACTAAGTTTAATTATAACTTATATATACATGTTAAAATAATTGTTTTGAATTTATACATCAAACACTACATCTAAATATTCAAATTATTTTATTTTTTACAAGTGTAAAAAGGTTTCATGTGTAAAAAATTACAAAGGTTAAAATGTAAAAAATTAAATAATTTAAGTATTTAGGTGAAATGATTTGATGTATATATTAGAAAAAGTTATTGTAACATGATGTAATTAAGCTTATTTACTAATTTGGTCTGAAATGGGAGAGGACGAAATTGAATCATTTTAAAAAATTGGGGTACTAAATTGAACCAAAAATTTAAATTGGGGTATTAAATTGAAAACAACTATTACACTACAATGTGTCATGATTGTAAGTTGCCATGTGGCACGATGATAAACTGACACGTGGCATTTTAAAATTTTTAAAAATTTTTTTTTTTAAAAATTAAAAATTTTATGGCTTGACACGTGTCCTATACGGACACGGTGTTAACTCCAACTTAACGGAGATGACCAATTTGAATCTCTTTAAAAAATTGGGGTACTAAATTGAACAAACCAAAAGTTTGGGTATCAAATTGAACTTAACGAAAAAGTTGAGGTACCAAATGCGTAATTATACATTTTTTTAATTATAAAAAACGTTATTATACTAAATACTTTTGCTAAATAGATTTTTAATCTTTTAAAAATTTATAATTTATAATAATCACTATTACTATTATTATTATTATTATTATTATTATTATTATTAAAGGTTAAATAAATATAATAACAATTATATTATTATTCTGAAAAGATTTGAAATAAAAAAAAAAAACCTACGTACACAGGATCATAGACTATTATAATTATTTCGTAAAATCAATTAATTGCACCATATTTTAATATCAATTTTATTTATTATATTTAAAATTGAAATTATTATCATATCACTTAAATTTATTACTTTATTACTTTAATAATAACATTTACAACAACATAACCTAATTTTCATAATATTTTCACTACTTTATTATTTTGTTATACAAAATAAAAAATGCAACATATGTATACGTATGGGTCGATGTACAAGTTAATATTGAAAAAATATACATAAACATCATTAGTAGTGCACTATGAAGAAAGAAGAATCAACATCGACACTAAAAGGGTATGACCAGATGTAGGCACATTTATAGTCTTCCATGCAAATTATTTCTAAGCTGGGTAATATACATTCAATCTTTTTAGGCAGAAGAGCAACCCAGTAATTTATATGGAAATATCAAAATTTAAACACATAATTGGATATTTTGAACAACGTATCTTTTGCAAAGAAAATTGATTTGCAATGTCCAAAATAGTGATTAGCAACATTGCTATGCTTCATTTCAGAATGTGCATATGTGGTATACTTCCTTTTTGGTACAACTGACGCGTATTATGCTTGGAAAATAGTCAATCCTCAAAGTAGAGATTAGGTTCTTATAACAACGTTTACTGAATGTACTAAAATATATAAATGTACTAATATATATATATATATATATATATATATATATATATATATATATATATATATAAAGAATATATTTCAGATTATTACTATAAATTATTGTATCTAATCATTACTTTTTGATTTTAGGAATGTATATAATAGACTTTCAGAAGAGAGATTTGCCACATGCTCGTATATTATTATGGTTGAGTGACTCAAACAAGTTAGAAAATGCAAAGCACATAGATCATGTAATCTTTACTGAACTTCCTCATCCAGATCTATATCTAAAACTTTCAAAGGTTATTCAAATATATATGATACATGGTCCATGTAGAGCTGCTAGATTCAACTCACCATACATGAAAGAAGGTCGGTGCTCTAAATTTTTTCTTGAAAAGTTTAGACATGTATATAGATGTAGAGATGATGGTTTATTTGTGGAGAAAAATGGACATAAATTAGGCAATAGAAATGTGGTGCCTTATAGTCCTCTTCTCTTAATGAGAAGCTCATGTTAATACAAAATATTGTAACAAATCAAACTCAATTAAATATTTGTTCAAATATGTCAACAAATGTCCTGATAAAGCCACAATGAAAATTACAAATAAAGAGAATGAATCTACATAAACGATCGTTGTTGATGAGATAAAACGATATTATGATTGTAGATATTTATTGCCATGTGAAGCAGTTTGGAGAATTTTTGGTTTTGATATCCATTATAGATGACCTGCTGTTCAACGTTCAACTTTTCACCTACAAGATCAACAACCAGTTTTGTTTAAAGATGATGATTGAATTGATGATGTTGGACAAGAATGAGAATATGAATACAATGATTTTAACTTGGTTTGAAGCTAACAAGAAATTTGAGAAAGGCATGAACTTGACCTATGTTGAATTTCCAACAAAGTTTGTTTGGGTGTCTCAAAAAAAACAATGGAAACCAAGAAAACATGGTTATAGTATTGGTAGACTGACATATGTTCCTCCAAGATCAGGTGAATGCTACTACATGATAATCTTGCTGACTAAACAAAAAAAAATTAGTTTTATACAGTAAAAATTATATGATCTTAAAAAAAAGTCTTGAAAAGAAAATTACACCAATGACTATTTTAGTTTTAATTATATTAATCTTTTAATATTTTAATTTTCTTATAATTATATATATATGTGTGTGTGTGGCTTGCCTTAATAAAATTATACTATAAAAATTTATACAATCTTAAAAAATTTCTTGAAAAGAAAATTACACCGATGACTATTTTAGTTTTAATTATATTAATCTTTTAATATTTTAATTTACTTATAATTATATTCATGTTTTAAAATTTTAACCCAACATTATTAACATTAACATGGTTATTCTAAAGGCCCTCCCATTAATGTAAATGTGGACAATAATGTAGGCTTTGTTTGGACCTCCCACTAAGACTTTTTTACTATTTTTCACTGTTTGCATGTTCGTATGGTTATTATTTCTTCCATCTCCAAATTTCAATTTCACAAATATATGAGGAGTGAGTCTCTTCTACAAGTATGACAACGGACATGAAGCAACATGAAACCTACACAACCATATTTTAGAAGTTTAACACTATCTACATATATTCGATTCGAAGGTATGCCATTATATGGTTGCTCTGTAAATAGTGTTGGTTCCCATTATATGCTATAGGTTAAAGGAAACTTGGATATGAATTAGGTCCAATTTCACATAGATATTTATGAATGAAAAATAACGAAAACTGATGTATGGAACCAAACTTCAGAAAGATGCAAGTGGCTACAACGTACTTTTCTTAATTTTCATAAATACAATAAATTCTTTTTTAGGTATTGAAAATGCCTTAAAAACAGGAGGTTGTATTTCCACACTTTCTTTACTTCTTTATGACTATTGAACATTCATGTATGGTTATTCAACTTGGTTATGTGTCGACTTGAAGACATATTGGGCTTTCAAATTTTGGTACTAGTTCTAATAAGTAGAAGCATCAATTACTACTAAGTTTAAATACATGTTTATTCATCTACTGCTATTTTGTTGAGTAAAATTTGAATATATGTTTCTTTTATATTTCATTATTTCTATGTTAGAAGATTACTGTGTTGGAAGGTTTTTTTGGTTACTAACCTACATCTATGTCTCTATAACTTAATCAATTGATTCAAAGTATGTCAAATATAATATTCATAATTTTATTCATTAATTTATGCTAAATTTTATTTATAGTAGAACATTAATTTATACTCAATATTCAAAATAATCTCGCACAATGCACGAGTCAAAATAATATATATATATATATATATATATATATATAAAGATTATTTGATTGATTATGAATATTTTAATAATTTAAATAGGGATGAGATATGGTGGGGATGAGTATTATGACGGGTACGGAGACGAAGATGGTATAGATATGGACATTCCCATATTTAATTGAAAAAGTCAGGAACTCTCCAAATCCATACCATATTCAGTCAATGCAGAAATTTTTTGTCAAAACGATGACGAATTCAAATAATATTCACAAAACAAATTTATTTGGGATTCCTAATTTTCAAAGTAGAGCTAGGGATGGATTGACGTTCTTCCTAATCATTTAGAGGAAAATTCGTTTAAGAAAGAATAGACAAACATGACCAAAAATTATCTATAAGAATATATAAAGAAATATCCTTTTCTCTGTCCACATTCGTTATTTCAATTTTACCCTTAAGTATTTTAAATTTAATTATTTTAAAAATTGTTTATTTTTAACCGTTATTCTAAAACCTTCTTTTATCTTTAACATATATTTTTTTAAAAAAATTTGTGTACATATTTTTTTTCTATTTTTACATTTAACAACTATTTCAAAAATTAATTATATATTCTATAAAAATTAAAAAAATCAAACACATAAATGGGACAACGTCTATGTTTTTGCTAGTATATTATAACGACTAATTAAAAAAAATAACTTAAAATATTTTAAAACTAATATTAATTGACATAAGGTCACAATATATGTTGGATGGTTAAAATGGTAGGTATACAAAAGAGTTCAAGTTTTACCTTTCACGGTGGAAATTGTGCAGAAATTGTATACTCCTTCTTCTCGAATGGCTGGAGAAAAAACATTCCTATCAAATTAAATTCGAATTTGAGTTGTTTTTCTAATGGCAAGTTTCAGAAAAGTTGCGATCAACGTCTACAGAGTCATCAATTCCAACAAAGCCACCATCGCTACTTTCACAAACCCTGCTAACACTCTCAGGTACCCTTCAATCGCACCTTCACTTGTTCTTCTTCTTCTATTTTTCCCCTTTTAACCAAGTTTTTTCCGCAGACCTTTTTTTGGTTATTCCAGGTTTACCCCTTTCTCGTCCCACACTCAAACCCCATCCCAGGAAATCGATTTATCAAACGAAGAAAGCAAAAGACGCTTGTTTAACCAGTTAGTGTTTTTCCTTTTTTATAGCTTTATCAGTTTTTTCAATTGGTGAATCTGTTATTTTCAAAATCTTTTTGATTTGCTTTATTTTTTCTTCAACAGGCTATTGTATAGAAGCAAGCAACGAGGGTTCCTGGAACTCGATTTGGTCCTCGGCAAATGGGTTGAGGAAAACATTCACACTTTGGATGAAAATCGGATTAAGGCTCTCATCTATGTTCTCGACCTGGTAATTTATTTATTTTCATCTTCACATTGGAACTATTATTAGGCTTATATAAATTTTGAACAATTCAAATGCTAGAGTTGCTGCTTCTCGGCTACTTTATGATATTCAGGAACTTGAACAATTTCTAAACCTGAATGTGAGGTTTTTTGGACTAGCATATTTCATAAAATATTTGCACTGTCCTCCTGTTAAGCAAATTGAAATTCTCACTAAAAGGCTCTTGTGAAAAGTTGTGAATCAGAATTTTCACTGAAAGATTATAATGAAGGTTGCTTAAGATCTTATTTCCATTTTTATCTCTTAGATAAGCTTGTTTCTGTCAGTGATGTCTTTTAAAACTGTTTTCTGGTTTGAGACTTGAGAGGATGACTTAAATTCAGTTAAAGGGCACAAGAGATGGAAGTTTCAAAGTGAAAGCAACAGCTATTTGGTTTACGGCAACTTGATGTTTGCATGATTTCAAAGCTATATGAAAAATCAAGCCTTAAAGACCGTTAATAATACAGAGCCTAATCTGTAATATTATAAATTTGGGAGTTCATCTGTAGGATAAGAGTCTGGCTACAGGAATCTAGATGTTTTGGAAACAAGTTTCTATTCTGTCTCTTAAAGAGGATTTAGTTTATTAGTTTTTGTTAAGAGAGTTTCTGTTTTGAAATTAGAATCTTTGAATGGAAAATGCTGCTGCTTCTTTCACTTTTCTCTTTTGTACGCAAAAACACTTTTCTCTTTTGTACATAAAAAAGGGATCTTTTGAATGATGCTTTCCATTCTCCTAGTTGTTGATAATGCATCACATATATAATTGGACTGAAGTTTCGTAACTTTTGCCCCTTTCTAGTCACTACTAGATTTGAACCTAATTTAGAAGGGTGGCTGAGAAATCACGTATGTGCAATGGTTTTGTTAGAGGACTTTGCCAAGTTGTGATGGAAAATGACAATAGAACTGCAAGTAGCAACTAGATGCCAATAGTTTAAGGCAAAATATTTGTACTGTACAGGAAAACCCAGATTTATGGAAATGGATATCAGGGCAGGAACAACCCCCAGAATCAGTCAGCACAAACCCAGTGAGTTTTATTTTATTAATTGAATGATGAAATCTGATAATTTGGTTGATTTTTTTCCCCTTTGCGCGCTCTGATGCCGGTTAGTCATATGTTGCTTAGGTCTTTGCTGCAGTGCATGAAAGAGTTATGAAAAACCTCAATAGCCATTCTGCTCCAGAAGTAAGAGCAACGCCTGGCCAACCATGGGTAAGAGGCTGGGATGATATTAAGAAAGGACAAGACGGTCCCGTTTCTGGAAATCAGTAAATTGTTGTCATCTTTACCATGAACGAAATCTGGTCCACCATTTTTATAACTATGAATAAATAAATAGGGGTTGGGGACAACTCAAAGGTTTGTATTAGCTTCTAGAATTAAGTAAAAAGGATCTAAACTTTATGATGATAGTAACCTTCTTGGTTGTAACCTTTACTTTTGTTTGTTTTATATCTACTAAGTTTATTGTTGAGTGATATCCTTAGCGTGGTTTGATTCGGATTGAAATAATTTGAAAGGATTTGAAGGTAAAACAGAAATAATTTTAAGTGTTAATTTTTAAATTTTTATGGTCTCATATTTAGAATTTAATGTTTCTCGTAGGTTTGTAGCTAAATGTTTTGTTTCATTTTTCTTAAAGTAAGTTCAGTTCAATGTGCTGTCACTACAGGCAACCAAAATGAAAAGATAAAAACTCAGTTTTCTTGATTTTTATGTGTTTATATTAACTAGCTTGAGACCGAGTTTAGGCATGGGTCGTCGTTTTTGTACTTATTTTTTAATAAAAAAAATTAATGGAATAAGTATTATATTTAATAAATAATTTATTTACATATTTATATTTAGATGTTGTAATTGTGTATAAGTATTTAAATAAATATGGGTTTTAAAATGACAATAAAATGAATATTATTTAATATTGAATAGTTTACATTTAATAGTTAAATATATCAATTTAAAATGGTGATTATAAACGTGGTTGAATGTAATCATATTAAAGTTTAAAATGGTCAAATTTGAAGCTTAGTAGGAACTTATATGTATAATTTGAAAGTGTGGTTTTGAGAGGATTTGTAATGGATATGTATCTGTTTATATGTATTCCATATACATGTGGGTGAAATAAGTATTTGTCAGAATAATATTGTTACTTAAAATTGTTATTTCAGAATGATTTGGTCGGTTAATGTGGTTTGAAAATAGAGATTGAAAGATAAATTTGATATAGGAAGGATGCAACGAGAAATTAGTGGGGTGCAGTAATTAAAGACCATACACAAGTGGAATGTGTGTAGAGATGGCAAATAAACCTGTCCCCGTGGGTATTGTCCGAACCCGTCCCCGTTGTCCCCGTGGGTATTGTCCGAACCCGTCCCCGTTTTGACGAGAATCCCCGCATTGACTGGGTATGGGTATGGGTATGGGGAATCCCCGACTTTTTCAGTTGGGTATGGAGATGGGTATGGGGATGTACATATACCCGTCATAATACTCGTCCCCGCCATATTTCCATTCTCGTTTAAATTATTAAAATATTCACAATTAATCAAGTAACCCCTATATATATATATATATATATATATATATATATATATATATATATATATTCTATTTTTTATTTCTTTTAATTATTTCATTTGTCATGAAACTCATTCTCATCTCCAATATATTTTTTATCTTATCATAACCTTTATATAATTATGTTAAAATGATGTATGTTAATAAAAAAAAAATTATGCCTCACATTTGAATATTTATATTATTTTTTAATATTTTTATTTATTATAAATTTTCCTTTCACATGAGAATGTTTATACTCTCAATTTAAGGTAATATAAAAAAAATTCTTTACTTATTATTATTATTAATTTTTGTTTAATTTGAAGAACTCTTTTGTTTCATTAAAATAATTTTCATTATTTTTCAACCATTAAGTATATATGTTGATATTTGAAAAGTTTTCTTAGTTCTCTAAGATATTTTTCGTCTTATCATACCTTAGTTATACATTTGATTTCCTTTGTGTGATTTTTTTCGATAGTCTCTCAAATTATTTCTAAAACACACATTTGTTAGTTTTTTAATATTTTTATTTATTGTTTTTATTTTCATCATGTAGAATAATATTTCGATATATTCTATCTAATTATTTTTTATTTAATAACTCATTATTAATCATAATGTAATCTTTTCACTTTAAATTTTGTTTGAAGTGGTTAAATATATATATATATATATATATATATATATATATATATAATGATATTTAGGAATAGTATATGATAATTCACTACAAGAAAAACATGAAATGGTGACTGATTTAGTCAGTAACCCATATCAGTCACTATTTTTCGTCATTGGTGGTAGTAGTTGATTTATTGTCTGAATCAATGACTAAATTAGTGACCGATTCAATGATCGAATCGGTACTTGATTTAGTGACCAATTTAATTACTAATTTATTTGTAATTTAATGACAAATTTTTTGGTCACTAATGATATTTCTATTTAATTTTGACCACTTCAAACATAATTTAATAATTAGTTCTCTAAGGTATTTTTCATTTTATCATACCTTAATTATACATTTGATTTTCTTTGTGCGATTTCTTTCGATAATCTCTCAAATTATTTCTAAAACACACATTTGTTAGTTTTTTAATATTTTTATTTATTGTTTATTTTCATCATGTAGAATAATATTTCGATATATTCTATCTAATTATTTGTTATTTTATAACTCACTATTAATCATACTGTAATTTTTTTCACTTTAATTGTATAAATAACTTTTATTTACTACAATATAAAAATTTAATGTAATTGTTATGAATATTTTTTTGTCACTATCCAACATATATTGAAGTTCAAAAGATAGAAAATCTATGTCAAAATTTTATTATTATGTTTATTATTTGTTCTTTATGTCATTTTGATCAAGTGATGTATTATAACTTTTATTAGTGTATAAAAAAGAGATTCATTATAATTTAAAAAATTGAAGTAAACAAACATTTAAAATATATTTTAATTTGATTATTTGTTTTCCTTTTATTATTATGTTTATTATTTGTTCTTTGTGTCATTTTGATCAAGTGATGTATTATAACTTTTATTAGTGTATAAAAAAGAGATTCATTAGAATTTAAAAAATTGAAGTAAACAAACATTTAAAATATATTTTAATTTGAATATTTGTTTTCCTTTTATATTTTTTTGAAATATTTTTTAATTTTATCAACTAAGTTCATCAATGTTGTAGTTTGCAAATTTAATAAATGTTTTGGTTCACATGAAATTTTATTTGGTATTCTAATATAAAATGTAAACAATTATAATTTATTTTAAGGTATTTGACATCGAAGAAAATCCTCCTAATATTGAATTTCATAATATTATGTTTTCTTTACCGTAATTTTTTTCTTTTATAAAAATTAATATTGAAGTAATTAGAACACGGGTACGGGTATGGGTACGAGATTATACCCGTTACCCGGTGGGGATGGGGATGGGAAAAAAGTTTGATACCCGTTGGGTTTGGGTATGGGGATGGGGATGAATTTTTTATGCGGGGATGGGTATGGGATAGCGAAACCCGTCACCGCCCCGCCCCGTTGCCATCCCTAACTGTGTGACTAGATCTGTGGTGGCGATTAGGGTGCACCTGGATGGCTAAAATTTGATGGTTTTTGGGTAGTTAATGCTCTTCTTGATGGAAGAGCAAACTTGTGGAGGATATATGAGGACAACTTGGTGCTCTATTATACGTCATCTTTGAATGAATTAATTGGAATGTTTGGGTCTTTTTTGAATTTGAATTTTTGTGTAATTTAGTTATATGAAAGTTATATCGTGGGTGGGGGTTAATTGTATCGATCCCTTCAATAGTAGTGGTAATAACAACGACAATTTCAAGTAGTATTGCTGAAGAAAAGTAACAACGACTGGTACTGCCGAAGAATCGTGGTGTTTGAGTTAGATACTGCGAAGGAATTTATTAAATTATAAGTTTATGTCTAATGAAGATAGAAAAATATATTGGTATGCATAAATGAAGAAATGATTATAGGAACATACGTTTGAGATTGTTTTGTGCACTTTAGAATTGTATAACATAGGTTAGATGGAACCTAGATTGTTTTGTGCACTTTAGAATTGCATAACATAGGTTAGATGGAACCTAGGTGCATATTTGGAATAGATTGCAGAAAACTTCTTTGAAGATTATATTGTTTGTAGAATTCAAAGGTTTCTTTTGACTACCATGTATTAGTATTTTTGGTCTAACTTTACTTTGAATTCTAGATATTACAACATATAGTTGTTCATGGCTGAAAATTGGTGATGAAAGGTACAATCCTATTGATGCTACAAATTTTCCTTGATATTTGTTTATCATCAATGAATATGATAGGATAACTGAGAATTGTCTTTTAATAAGCTTGGAAGGCTATAGGAAATGTGATGGTGACATAGACATTCGAGGTATATATACTTCATGACCTTTTCTATTTCTAGTAATTATCTTTGTTATAATAACATATTTTGCTAGTGTACTTACTATTAATCTACTGTCATTACATAATACCCGAGCCTGGTCCAAGTTCCTAAAAAACATAATTGGGGCCCAATCTTGAGTTTAATGTTATGTTTTGGGAGACTTGATGTATTTAATGTATTTAGATATTCTTAGGTAATTTGATCATATACATCAACAACCATTTCTTCAGTGTTGACAAAGTATCAAAATTGAGATATTCTTTGTGTTACCTATAATAGTACACTGAGTAGGCATTATATACCATTATTCATATATTTAAACATACTACACCGAAGGATGATGTTAATATCAAGGGCATACCTGGTGTTAAGGACAAAACACATTCATTAATCTCATTTACAATTTCTATTCTGCTAACCAAAAATGGTCTAGACTACAATAAGTAATCATTGAAATAGTTTTGTGTTAGATCTGGGTATGCGCTGTTGATAATAGTTTCAATACGATCATTAAAATCCAATATCAAAAATTCTGGTCGAATGTTAATTTCTACTAAAGCATCATTTAGTCCAACTAATATACCATCTCTGACCTTTACCATCCAATCAACAAATTCTTTAATTTTTTCTGTCTTAGTCAGGTCCAATCTAGCTTGTGATACACACATGTTCTTTATCGAAGATAATATTTGACAATGATTCCAAAGGTAAGAAGAATTTATAGTAGTATGAATAATATTTGATCTTGTTCCTCTTGACAAAACTAGGAGTATGCCTGAACTCTCCACCAAACACTAACTTTTCCACCAAAAGTTATCTTGTACTTGGTGCTATCCACATAAGTCTTCCAATAGTGTTTCCTTTTTCCTTGGTTTCCAACATCTATCTTTTTTCACATAAACAAACTCAAATACAAATTGACTGTAGGTTAAGTTTCATGCCTCTTGTAATTTCTTGTTACATTTGATCCAACTTGTGAACATTGACTCAGTAGTGTTTGGTTTCGCAATAAATTGGTCAATTTTGTTTGCATCTTTGAAATATATTGAGTGATGAAAAAAAAGTCTTTCAACAGTTGAATTTCTTCCACGAATAGTGTTGGAAGTCTCATAATGACTAAAGATAAGACCATTTAAAGCATATAAGTATGTGCAAACCTCACCTCATAAGTAGGTGATTGAAGATTAGAGCTTAAAGTGAAGACAATTTGACATAGTATAGGTTTCTTATGTTTGGTTGCAGTCTTAGCTTGTTGAATGAGTTTTTAACATGTTAATTGGCTAGCTGCTATAGTTCTGTTATTAACATATTCAATCAGTTAAATTAAATTTCAATCACCTTAAGTCAAATGAAATCAACAGATTTAACAGATAAATTAACTTATTGAATATGTTAACAAATAGATTATAAAATCTAGTTTTTTAGAGAGAATTGTAACAATTGCCATTTTGAGCGCGAAATCAATGTGAACTTTTAGAAATTTCTCTCTTTGTACTCTTTTGAGTTCCATTTTCAGTTATTCGTGTTGTAATCTTTGATTTCTTAGAGCATTTTTGCTTGGTGTAGAGACTTGGAGAAACTGTTTTAGTTGGATAGGGAGAGCTATCAACCATGTTTGGTCTTTCTCAAGTTTCTGGGTGTTGCCTGGTTAGTTTCCAGGTCTACAAGTAGGAGTCTTGTTGTGCTTTTGTAGAGATTCTTGTGGGATTTAAGAGTCTTGGTGTTGTTTTGTATATCTCGAAAGTGTAATCTTGGTGAATTGTGTAAATCTTTTGAAATAGTGTAAAGTCAGACTCAGATTGCCTTGACTAATTAGATGTAGCTCAATTTTGAGTAAACTAGTACAAAAAGTTTTGTGCAAGGGTTTGATCTTTCTCTCTTTGGTTGATATTTTGATAAAAAGTTTCAAGAAACATGTTTTTAGCAATCTTTGTATGGCATTTGTGTGAATTGACATAATATGGACTTGTAATTTTGTTTGTATCATTGTTTGGAATCAATTTTGATGAGTTGCTTGAACTGTTTATGAGTTTATGTGTCTTAATCTGTTGAAATTTACTGATCTATTTGGTTGACTCTCTATTTAATAAAATCAACTTGTTAACTCTATTTTCAATCGATTCAAAATGCATGTTCCAGTAGTAATTGCATACCGAGTTCTTGATCATTTTGGTTCAATTACATGTGTTTTTACAAGTTTGAAAGGAACTAAAGTTTTCAAAAAGGCCAATTCAAACCCCCTTTTTAGCTAATTACTTCTTTCATTTTCTACAAACATGTCAACTAAGGTCAACAAGTCAACCAAAGTCAAGTCATAATAAGTCAACTTAGGGAAAGTCAAAAAAAAACTAAACCAAAAGAAGATGAAGAAACTCCTAAGAAATAAAAGATATAAAAAGATATAAAAACAATGATAAAGAAAATATATTGGTTTCATTTCTTTTAAAATAGATTATTCACTAGTTATCTAAGGATTATTGTTCAATTAATTATTGTCTTAGATTTTTAAATTAATCAATATAAGTTTTCAATTAATTTGTTGGCGTTATTACTATTAACCAAATTACATTATTTATTAAAAGCAAGAACTTTATAAATTAATCATAGTAAATTTAATCAAAGTATATTCTCAATTAAATATTACTATGCCTAATTATGTTTATTCTTTTCCCTCTTATATCAAGTAAAAAGCTAATTAATCAAAGTACATTCTTCATTAATTATTGTTAAAGTTTTTACCTTTAATCAAAGTACATTCTCAATCATTGGCAAAAACACACTCAATCATATGAAAGTTTCTAAATTTAATCAAAGTACATTCTCAATTAAAATTAAAAACCTTTGAACACATATGATTGATATGTTATGTAGATTTAACATCGTGCTAACTTATTACAATATAAAAACCATTACTTTTACTTGATTAAAAGGCAAAAGACATAGAAAAATATAAATCACAGTAGTAATCAAAATAACAAACCAATTATTGCATTCTAACCTCATAATCCCTAATGAAATTGTAGTGGAACAAACTTGACAAGCTTAACCCTCCATGGAATCAAAATAACATCAAAATAAAAGAAGAGAGGGTAGAGAGAGGATGAAATTAGGGCCCCCTTTAAAGGGTTCCTAACCTCTGAAGATCCAAACTTTTTTCTTCTATTTTCTCTTGGTTTCTTTATATAGGACTTAATTGGGCTTAGATCTTGCCTTTCTATTGTTGTAATTTCTCAAATATCTTTAAAATAATCATAAGTATCATTTATATTTATAGTGGTTATGAATATCTAAACATATTTAGAGAGATATAACTACTTTTAAACTATTTGATAAATATAGTTAGTTGACAATTTCTGATATAAGTAAATAAATTAATTACATATAGATATCTTATAAATTATTACCAACTAATATTTGCATTACTTTTTCAAATCAGCCTTTTGCAATCTCCTCCAATTATCTTCTAAATAATTCAATATCTTCAAGATATAGTTGTTTGTTGTGGAAATCTTAAAAGATTTAAGAAGATCTTGCCATATTTAAAAAAAATTGGTAGTTATTATCTTTTGATATTTTATGATATAATTAAATAAGATAATTATTTAAAATATCAAATAAAATATCTAAAGATATATTTTCTCCAGATTATCTTTAATCATAAATATTTATGAATTATCAAAGCCCTTTTTTCCTAGAAAAAGATAGAGAAAACTACAAGGTTCAATTTTTGTTGCATGTTCCCTCTTCTTAGCTTAGCCAAACTTCACTTTTTCAATATTTTCTTGCCTTCTTCATTCAATGCTTGACTTGGATTTTTGTGATTTTGATAATTTTCTATTCTTGGATTCACCTTTAAGATGTCATGAACCTTTAATCAATTTATTTCCACACCTCCATAAGTTCAACTTAGCTGCAACTGCACTAACACACCTCAAAATATCCAAAGAACATTTATGCAACTAAAAAACTATTTTTAACATGTTTTTGTATAATAAATCCAATTATAACAAATCCTAATTAAAACAATATTTTAAAGCACAAAAACCAATTAGGAATCCAATGTTAAAGGCTAACTGAGAGCATAAATATGCACTTATCACTCCACTTCTAAACATGTTTATTTTACCTAAGCATGTGTCTCTATCCTTAGTAGGGGTTAAGGGCTCATCATCCTCCTATTCTTGGCAAGAGTTTGACCATAAATTCTTGAAGACTTTCTTGGTTGAGTTTAACTTTATTTGAGCAAGTAATTTCTCCTCCCTCCCATGAGGTCTTTCCCAACCTTTACTCTTGAAGCATCCCCTAGCTTTGGAAATTTTATTGTCCCTTTCTTTGTGATTAGGCTTATGTTTCCCAGGATATTCACACGAGACTTGCGCCTAGTGGTTCTTTTCTGGCGCCTAACGTCAATAAGTTAGTGAGCACACTAACTTTGTAGCGCCAAGAGGTACCAAAGTTTTGCACAACAGAAGCAAAGTTAGTGACCATTGCACAATTGGTGCCTGACAACACTATAGGGTGCTCAATGGTGCACGAGAAGCTAGATATTTCTCTGAGTTTTGATTGAGAATTTTTACTTGTCCTGAGTTATTCCCCACTTAAACAACTTTATAAAATTGTAGTATAACTATATTTTAACTCAAGAAGTACCATATTTGATCAATCAAGGTCTCATAAAGGAATTCCTATCAACAAGAAAACCAAGGTTCTACGAGAACAACACACACTCTTTAGTACCAATTGAATCAAACTCGCTTCTTTAAATAAATCCTACAACACTAAACACCAAAACGCACACGATCCCCTAGACAAACAACAAAAATACTGATTAGAGTTCTAAGACTACCATTAGGATGAGAGAGCAACAAAGAGTCACCAAGAGCAACCTTGAATCATATGCGACTCAAGACCTAAAATACGTAGAAAAGAACAAAACAAAAACTTACACTATTTAACTTTCTGATCGGTGAGTTTTGTAGAGCTTCTCGCTAGGAGCAAATGTATGGTCTCTGATCTTCAATCAGATAAAGGCTGGAGTCATAAACTAATAGAGAAGATAGATAGAACTTAGAGTAATGGTTTTTAGAGAGGATGTGGTTTTTCTAAAAATAAACTTTCTTTCTTAAAAGCTTTTATATAACTTAACCTTTTATTATTAAAATATTACAGTGCTATATTTTTATAAAATCACAGTTACTCTAAAGTCATTTTTTAAGTTCTCACGTAAAACAATTAACTTGTGATATTTTGTTAATTAAACTTAAATTTTTTATCTCTAAAACTTATAAAAGTTAACAATATTTAGCAATTTATCACATTGATTTAATTTTATTCAACTCAGAAGTTAATTCAAGCGAATTTCAATGAATTTAGAGACTTTGATTCACTGTTTAATTACTTTTTAATTTATTAATAATGTATCTATTTTTTTTAGTTTAGTGGACATTATTATAATTCATAATATAAATCCTCTTAACCTATACGAATAAGTGAGGTTTGTTTTCGGTGTATATCTTTTGTGAGAAGCTGTATTGGAAATCTAGACCAAATAAAAATAAATAAATAAGAGTTAAACCTCACTTATACTATTTCAGTAAGTGATTAAGCAATAAAATATATGTCTTAATTAATTTTTAAATTAATGAAATTAGATGAGTAATTTTAAAATGACAAAATAATTATAAAATAAAGCTAATAATAGAGAAGAAAAAAAAAGAATAAGAGAGAATTGAACTAAATTTTCTATGTGTCTTATTAGTGATAGGAATAGTTTATTTATGGATAGAAGATATAACCCATAAAGGATATAAATAAAATAATTAATACAACTTGGGTGTCCATTGATAAGAGGATGTTCTTTGTGAAAAAAAGTAAAGGAAAAAAAGTACAACATTTTGTATTGTTTAATATAATATTGTTCATCATATATTTTATTTCTCCCCCTGATGTAAACTCATATCATTAAGTTCGCGAAGTCCAATCTTATAAACCAATTACTCATAAGTTCTTCTTGTTAAAGACTTTGTAAATAAATAGATCTGTCAAATTTTAATATGAACAAATCTTTTGGACCTCTATATCGCCCTTTCAATTGAACAATGCATTATTGTCTTCATGTATGGTTGTTGAGTCCATTTTTCCCGAGGATAGACCACAAGTTTGTTGCACATGTTGAATTATACACCTTAACCAAACACATTCATGACTTACCTCATGTAATGCTAAAATTCATCATGATTTGACAATGTTGTTGTTATGGTTTGTTTCACATGTCACCATGAAATCATTATTCTACAACATATGTGAACAAATATTTTGTTTGTGATCAACCATTGTGACATTGTGAGGATCTGATAAATAACATGCATCTCCATAACCCATTAGATATGATTTTAAATTATTTGGATAAAATGAGCTCATATTCATAATACTCTTAAGGTAACAAAGTATATGTTTTACTCCAATCCAATGTCTTCTTGTAGGTGAAGAACAATATCTTGCTTAACAAATTTAAAATAAATACAATATCAGATCGAGTATAGTTAGCAAGATACATTAGTGCTCCTATAACATTGAGATGTGGTACTTCTGGACCAAAAAGTTCTTCATCATTTTCTTGGGATCTAAAAAAGCCTTTATCAACATCTATCGACTTCAAATCATTAGAGTGCATAATGGGTGTGTCTTTCTATTTAGAATCTTTTAAGCACCTTCATTATATAAGTCTCTTGATATATAAAAACACCTTTATTTAAATACTCAATTTTGAATCTCAAACAAAATTTTTCCTACCCAAGATGCTTCATCTTAAATTCTTTCTTTAAGCAATCAATTGCCTTTGTGAACTCATTAAGAGTTCCAACGATGTTTATCTCATCTACATAAACAACAATTATGGCAAATCAATTTTCTAATTTCATATAAATACAAGGGCAAATATAATCATTTATATACCCTTTTAACAAGTATTCATTAAAACGGTTATACCATTTACGTTCTAATTAGGGATGTCAAAAAAATCCGTACCTGCGGGTATCTACTAATAAAACCCGTAACAGGTAGGAAATAGATATTATAAATGGATATCCACGAGTAACAGGTACGTGTATTTTTTATACTTACATGTTACCGGGGCAGGTACGGGTATCATAGTATTTATACCTATGGATACCCATACCCACTATACTCTAATTTAAATTTAAAAAAAAATGATTAAAACATTCACACATTGATTTTAAATGGGTTATTTTTTATCAATTGGTTTTAAAAAATCTTTATTTCTTTGTAAATTATCATTCAACACTATTTAAATGGGTTATTTGCACTTTGTTTGAAATTTATGAATGTTATGCATTGTATTTTTATTTGAATTTATGGTCAAAATATGTTGTTAAATATTAAAATTTTCTTTTGTAAATACTTGCGAGTACCTGTGGATATTAAAAAAAATATGTCAGTATCTGCATGCCTCGTTGACATCCCTAGTCGTGATTGCTTTAATCAATAAGGGGACTTATTCAATTTTATTGAATAATCCTCTTTAGAATTTTCTTTATTAGACAAATTAAATCCTTTATGGATTTTCATATACATATCATTCTTAAGAGAATCGTACAAATAGGATGTAACATCATCCATTAAATGTAAATGCAAAGCTTCTTGTGCAATTAGGATAATTAAATATTTGAAATATTGATGCATCCATACTAGTGAATATGTCTTATCACAAATCAATACCATATTTTTGTGAAAAAACTTGAGCAACTAATCATGCTTTGTATCTAACAATTTCAACATTCTTATTTTGTTTTTGAGAAAAAATCCATTTGTACCCAGCAGGTTTTACATCCTCAGGTGTGTGAACTACATGTTCAAAAACCTTTCGTTTTGCAAGGACATCTCATTATGCATTTATTACATCTTTTCATTTTGGCAATCATTTATTTGTTAATAATCTTCAATTGTAATTGGTTCTTGATCCTCATTGTCACTCATAACATTCATTGTTATATTATATGCAAAAGTCTTATCAACATTGACTTTATTTTGGTTCCATATTATCTTATTTATGACATAATTTATTGAGATTTCATCATTTTCAACAATTTCAGGTACCTGAGATTCTTCTGGAACCAAATCATTAATTATTTCAAATAAATCTCTTGGGATTTCCAAGTTTTTGACTAGGTCATCTTGCATTTTAGCTCCTTTTCTCATTCAAGAGTTTTTATCTTTGGAACCAATAGGTCTACCACGCTTCAACTATGTCTTTGGAACCAACAGTCCTACCATGTTGTAGGCATGTTATGAATTAATGTCAATTATATTTGGAGAACTAACAGTTGGTATATATGATTTAGATACTCTTTTTTTGTGAGTAAAAGCATCTAGTAATTGATTGACTAATTTTGTAAATGAATTATCCTTTGAACTTCCAGTTCACATTTTTTTTTCTGTGAGGATCAAGATGAGATCATGTTAATTCATTCAACCAATATCTTTTTTCAATTGTTTTCTTTCTCCCCCTAATGTTGGAAAAGTTTATTCATCAAAAAGACAATCGTCAAATCAAACTATAAATAAGTCTTTTATTGATAGTTCAAGATATTTTTTATTATTGATGGAGAATCATATTAAACATATGCTCTCATTTGTCTTTGAGGACCCATCATAATCTCTTTTGGTGGGGAAATTGGAACATATACACCACACCAAAAATTCTTAAAGGAGAAACATTAGGTTACTAACTAAAAACCAACTGCATAACATAGTATTTATGATAACTTGTTGGCTTGATGCGAATCAATACTATAGCATGCAAAATTACATATACCCAAGTAGTGTAACATCTCTACTGGAAATTACTTGATTAAAATAAATAAATAAGAATAAATAAATTCAAATGTTGTACTTTATTACTCCCAAAATGTGGGAAAATTTAAAGCATTATTAATCGTGTCATAATTTAAATACAGCTTAATAGTAATTTCATTACAAGTTCCAAAATCTGACAAAACAATGGAAAACATAAGAAAATCCCTAGCTCAAAATTCCCCAAGCTAGCCCTCTCTCCGTCTCTATGCATCACCAGCATCACTTGTAATATCATCTGCTCACGTGTAATGAATCGCACGATCATCGCCAAACACACACAAAAAGAGTGAGCTTATAAATAGATTAGCACTTAAGATAACAAAATAAAAATAATGCACCCATCTCATTCATCCTAATTAATTCTTGGTTAAGACCCCTAACCCTAAGGCTTTGCAACCTTCACAACACACAACATAATTAGCCATGGACTCAGGATTCATGATGCTTACACGAACCTGCCCACTCGTGGTCTTGCCTCTACGAACCTCCCCACTCGTAGTCCTACCCTACAGACCTGCCCGCCTGTAGTCCAACACATGTGATCCACCAGCCACGTACCTCTCCGCATGCAACACCTCTCAAATGTGAGCACGGAACATACGAACCTACCTCGCTCGTATCCTCACATAAGAGTAACTGGGTATGAACCTCCCCGCTCATACCATCACATGTTAAACACCATCCATGAACCTACCCGCTCATGGCATAGCGTCTCCTGATCCACGTTCGCATCATTGCGTACAAACAATATACACAAACTGCACTAAACTCGCTTGGGCTAGAAGCCTTAGCTTAAGCGACCAGGTCTGTCTCACTTAGGCTAAGCTTTCTCGCCTGAGCGAGCGTGCTAACCTGGTTTATCTGCGAAGTCTCGCTTAAGCGAGTCTCTCCTCGCCTGGGCGAGATCGCCCTTCGCCTAACACCAAAAACTCTCGCCTAGGCGGCGAGTTAAGCAAAACACAAAGTTAAGCAAGAGTTCTCACTTAAGCGAGAACCTCTCGCCTGAGCAAAAAGCCTTATCGCCTAAAAATTGACCTTTTCGCCTATGTGAGGTGCTCAAATCAAAGTCTCACACCCCTCGATTTCTCGCTTAGGCGAGTGGTACTCGCCTGAGCGAGATAACAGGTCGCCCAAAACCTGGGCACTCTGCCTAAGCGATTAGCTCAAGCAGAATCAGGGTCAAGACTCTGCAACTCTCGCCTAGTCGAGATTGGCTCGCCTGAGCGAGATTAGCAGATGGAATCCCTGTTTACTCACGCACAAAGCAGAAACAATTACCAACCTGTTCCCAACATCACCAAGCAATCCAATAACAATGACAATTTGCATAACACATGTTCCAACTCAAATTGACCACTCAGAAAAATCAAGATTGATACAGACAATCATACAAATCAGAAAACCCCCAATATATTCACACAATTGCATAAGATGCTTTCCAAAACATATCAAAACAACCCATCTCTAATTCAAATCAGCTTTAGCAAGAAAATTCATGGTACTCAATAATGAAATCATGCAATTCATTCACAACCATAAAATCAAAGCATAAAGCTCCCCTAACCTGAAAATCCTTGCTCCAATTTGGCCTTCTAACCTTGGCTTAGTGGTACCCAAGAACCCTCCTTTGCTCTCCCAAAACAACTACATCTTTTCTCTCAATTCCAACTGACTCTTCCCTTTTGAATTTCGTCCTCCTCTCAACACTCTAGGTTTTTCAGTCTCAAAACCTTTCCACTGGCCTTATGTTTCCCTTTTTATATGTCCTTAATTATGGTAAAAATGGCAAAACAAAAATAATTAAAATTGTCCTTAATGATTTGATATTTTGGGTGTTAATGGTCATTTAAGGACTTTGGTGGCTGCCCTCTCATGACATCTAGGGTTTCCCCTCCCTGTTCATATTCAAGTCAAGGTAAAATTTAGCAAAAAGAAATTTTTAATTTCGTCCTTAACAAGGTTTGAACCCACCACCACTCAAACACAAAGCATATGCATAACCAATTCAACCAATCATGTTTCATGATAATTCCTATAGTTTTAGGATTAGATTATCATTACTCCTATTCAATCATAACCTTAGAATATTGCACAAAATAAAATATCATACAATTGGCATATATAAGACTCAAACCCAAGTCCTTTCACACAATCAAAGTACTCTCAACCACTTGAGCTAGTACTTTTCCATGTCACAACACTTAACATTAAATGCCATAAAGGCTTCTACTATCCGCATTTATTAATAATTATTTATTTAATTATTTAAATTCTCGGGTCTTACAAGTAGCCATTGAAAATTAGCTCTCATAAGTAATGATCTTACAACCAATTTTAGACGTTTTACTAATTATTCTGTAAGTCCATTTTGAGTGTGAACATGTGCTACTGGATGTTCAACTTCAATTCCAATTGATATACAATACTCATGAAAAGAATGAGATGTAAATTTACCAACATTATCAAGTCATATTTTCTTAATTGGATAATCTGGGAAGTGAGCTTTAAATTGTCTTAATAACTTTGCAAATGCCTGATTGCAAGTTGATAATAAATAAATATATGATCATCTAATTCATGCATCAATTAAAACCATGAAATATCTAAGGGATCCACATGATAGGTCCATTAGACCACAAATATCACTCTGAATTCGTTCTAAAAAGGAGATTGACTCATTTCTAATTTTTCTAGTTATGATCGTACTATCAACTTTCCTTTGTGATCGTTCTGTACATGAGAACTTCATCTACATCACTTCTCTCCTTCTAAACTTCTTCCCAAACCAAACTGAATCACAAAACCACAAGTCTCTATCACTCACCTCTATAAAGATGTTAAAATCAAAGGGAGAGAAAGAAGTAATTTCAAGGTTGGTGACGTGACTTTCCCTTTAATTCTTAGAAGTAATTTTGGGTTTGGTAAAGTGACTTTCCCTTTGGTTCTTCTCACTTAAATGAGTGCTCTCTAAAAATGATAATTATTCCCAAATTAACACTCTCAAATCGTTGGAAACTCAATTATCCAAAGAAGATAAACACTCGCTTTTTCATTTGTGTGAACTCATATCCAAACACATCATTAATGTTATAGTTGATATTTGAATCACTGTCCCAAATGTTTATTCTTATACTTCATATGTCTTCTTGTGAAAAGGTGTAGACCAAATAAAAATGTTAAATCTCACTTATACTACTTTAATTGTAACGTCCCATTTAATATATAAACGCAATTAAAGGAAACGCCACACATAAGATAGCATAACAACGCAGTCCTAGGGTTCCCAACATCACCCCTACAAAACTAGGCACACCACGATGCCAACAAAAGTAGGATAGTTGTTTAACTAAAAGTTACAATCTAAAAACCACGAATACAGGGGCCATAGCCCTAAAGAAAACACGAAAGAAAGAAGTGTGAGATCCAGCCCAGATGGCTAAGTAGCGGAGTCGCCATTCCCTTGTTGCCCATGAGAACCTCGCCCATCTGCTCCCATCAACCAAGTTGATGATCATCGCAAGAGAGAACAGCCACATACATCACAACCATGCAACAAAACGGGTAAGCTAGAGCCAACAACATATTCATCATGTAGTCAAATATATTTTCCTCATCTCATATCCACATAGCAACCAAACATGTTATGACTCTTCATTCAATACACTACGACTCGACTCGACTCATCCGGATACGTATAACTTGATCGGATTCAGCGGATGCTTGCACTTGTGGTGCATACCCCTGCTCGACTCTGAGCTGCTCATCTCCGAGCTATGTGTTACAAGTGTTACGATGAGTCAAATCTCCCTCACCACAAGGTTAGCCCTTAATGAATTTCAGGTCTCCTGCTACTCTCACCACAGGAGTCAGTCTGCTCTAAGTGAGACTAACTGGCCCCTTAGAGTGTCAGGATGCAGTCCTTACCTTGAATCCTTACCTAGTTATACAGATGGGGCACCACCATGGGCACCCACTAACAGGAGCCGTGGAATTACGTCCCGACCACTGAAGCGCGACCCCAGAGGTCTCACCTAGAGATCCCAAGGAATTTACACGCTGACACGGACTAACAGTCATAATTCAGCAATAAGAGAATATTAACACCATATTTACATTTCCATACCAACCCCTGAGATTAATTCCTCATACGTGTCAGATTTCAAATCCATACCTCGGATCATCACCACCCCATGAATCTAGGGTCTCATCTCATATTAATCACGTATTCCTTTAGTTCCAATCCATTCATTCATTCCACATGTCAATATCATACCCAACCCGTCATACGTCGTTCATAACTCATGCCAAAAATGCAGAATATTCTATTATATACATATCCATCATTACACAATCATACTCAACCAAGATAAATTCCTCGGGAACCATCAAACATCCAAATCACAGCAGTGTCTCGCCCAGCACCTTGCTCAGGCTGAGGGGTCTCGCTCAGGCGAGCCTCCCCCTCGCCTAGGCGAGGGCACAAGGGCAGAAGCATGAGCAACGCGGGATCTCGCTTAAGCGAGATCCCTCTCGCCTGGGCGAGTTGCCTGCTCGCTCAAAAGTTGAGCGAGCCGCCTGGGCGACTCTTCGCGCAGGAGCTCTAGGCGAGCTCCCTATTTCATCTCGCTTAGGCGAGACTGACTCGCCTGGGCGAGATTAACAGGTCTCGCCACTGTTCTTCACTGCACAACCATGTTTTCCGACCGAACAACACATACCAAGTATTTTCACACATCAAAACGACAGATCCAACCATACAATCAACAACCAACGCAAAAACAGTTCTAAAAAGACTCGAAACTAGAACCCTAACTTCCTGTACCTGGAAGAGGGCTAATGGAGCTTCAACACGGGACCTCGGAGTGCACCAACCCAAGGATGGCTCGCAGAACTGGCAGGACAGCGAAAAAGAATCAGGGAAACTGAGTCAACAGAGGCTTGTTAACTGGAAATATGAAACAAGGTAGCGAAAAGGGAATCAGTACGGCTGGGGGAGACACTTACATGGAGTAGAAGCCCCTTTAGCTTACGTGACAGTCGAACGGAACCCTAGCGGAAGTGAAAGGCGACTGCAGCTCAAGGCAAGGGTAAACTTTTCTGAAAATGGTAGAGTACATTAGGTTTAGGGCAGACCTAAGGACTTATACTGTGGGCCGGCCTTTAGGCCCAATACTGTAGGGCAGCCCAATAACTTTTAGGGCTGAGAAAAGAAATGAGCCTTACATTAATAAGTGTGAAATTAAGCAATAAAATATCTTTCTCTATCTTAATTTTAAATTAATGAAATTTGATGAGTAATTTTAAAATGACAAAAATTTGTTTGAATAATTCTCCTATCGTTATATTTACAAATTTAAATAATTGTTTTAGTATTTCGGAGAGTATATAAATAGTTTTTAATATTTTAAAATCCATTAACATCAATTCTCCTTCTTATCTTCCTTTCAGGGGAGGAAACACAAAGACAAAATAGCAAGAATGGGGAGTGGAAGAGAAGGAATATATTTCATAGCCTTTCTCCTTCTCTTCTCTCCTTCGGGATTGAGATTCTCAGAGGCTGCAACAGAGGACCCAATTCCCGCAGATTGGCCTCACCAGTTCCACGCGTTGATGTTCATGAACCGAACCGGAGTTCTCCAGAAAGTGGACTTGTGGTACGACTGGTCCAACGGTCGCAACTTCAACATCATTCAGAATCAGCTGGACAACGTTGTAACCTACGACCTGGAGTGGAACAACGGCACCTCCTTCGTCTACACGCTCCATCCCTCCAACCCCACGTGCCAGGTCCTGCACGTAGAAGTGGGTATTCTCCGCCCCAATTGGCTCCAGGGTGCAACCTATCTGGGTCAGCAGCGCGTTGATAATTTCCTCTGCAATGTGTGGGAGAAGGTCGATTTCATTTGGTACTACGAGGATGTCCTCACTCGCAGGCCTGTTAAGTGGATCTTCTACTCAGGTACACTTATACACTCCTCTCTTGCTTTCTAAACCCTCACCTATGATTCATTATATGTTAATTATATAATCAATTAACAATTACTTAATTGATTATGTAATTAACATTGATAGTTAATATATCAGTACTTATTGGAGAAATGAAATTTGAAGCACTAAACATTTATGAGTCGTTTCCATAGTCCAAGACTTTATCTTTTCTGAACTTCAATCATAGTTTTTGCAAAGGTCTCCAAAGTTTCAATTTTGAAAAATGATTACTTCTGATAACAACAATTGACACACCTTTTTCACCTGATCTTAGTGGGAAGAAATAACTTCGCAGTCACCATGTGAACCCAAAGCTGAACTTAGTAGGATGAATAAAGTCCCACTCACAAACACGTTGTCTTTAGTTAAACCTTAGATGTAGTTTTTAATTGATGTGCCATAACTTGATTGGAGGAACATGATTCAGTAGAGGAAATGGGGAGAGGTGATTTATGCCTAATCTTCGTAGACACATAAAGATAATCAACTGTTATTATTTTTTGTCAAATGAAAAAGCTTGAACATATTTGCTAAATAGATATTGATGGAAAACATGAATGTACGTGTAGTGGATTAGGACTACTTCATTTTTTTTCAATAATGACTAATTCGATCAGCTCAACAATAGCTACTATTATATAGATTATGATATTATCTTAAAACTGAAGTTTGATTTTATCTGAACATCAACAGTTATTACCCCAAAAATTATATTGTAGTCATATCATTAGTCAATTTGCAGTTATTGGTATTTTTTTGTTAGCTATGTTTGTATGTCTTCCTTATTTTTGAAACCTTTCCTTGGGCGTTTATTGAAGTTAGCACGGTTTGATTTAGTGAATACTAATCTAATTTGGTGAATTTAGGATACACTGCTCACGTGATGACATTTGAGGTCGGTGCAGTACTTGAGGATCCAAATTGGCAGGCTCCTGTGTACTGTTTTACTGAGAATGAAAAGGAAAATGATAACCCCATTTTAAGATCTGCTGTTCGTGGTGGTTCTCTTAGGAGTTTGATGATGTAATTATAGTTTTTATCAACTAGAGGTGCTCATGCATCACTCTGTTGTTTGTGAGCTATGACAGTCTTTGGAACTTGTGCTAGACCAAGTACCCACAAATTTTATTGAATTTGCTCTGTTTTTGTGGGACTTATCTAATGTTTTGTTACTTTTAGTAGTCACACTCTGGTAAAAGAGGCTTAATTTGTTGGCTCATAAGAGATGGTATCAAGGCTTGGCCTTAGTTTACCAGATACTTGTAAGTTATTGAATTAGAAAATTTGAAATATTCTCTTTGGAAAGAGATATTTTGTAAAGTGTTGGTCTTCCATTCACTTGTCAAACATTTTTTATGACTGATAAGTGGAACCATTGTAAGTGAAGTGGGAAAGTGTAACCTAATGTTGTATAGAATCCTGATAAGCGGAATCATTGCAATTCTTTTGCTTATGATTTGAATAAAATTCTACATGAAGAGACGTGAATAAGCTAGTGTAGCTTTCATGAAATATGTCTCTTCTCTACTTTCTTTATAGATATATATTTGAGCTTATGGTGAAAACTTTTGTGTGATCTCATACTTTTCTATGGAGTATGATGAAGAAGAAGATTTGATCTAAAAATCAAAGACATCAAAAGACACTCAAGAGCTTGAAATGGATTCAAAACCAAGTTAAAAAGACAATGAGTTGTTGAGGTAAGCACCATTAAACTTTCAACTATGATCTTGTTTGTTTGTTCATGAAAGAATTCTCTGACTCATGGTGTGTAGTACACTAAAACATGTCAATGATTTAAATGCCATTATTATTAGAAAATAATGAGTTGTTATGATTTAAGCCTTATGGATTGCTTCCTAAATTCTAACCTTCTAATAATGCAAAAGTGTGACATATATAATATTAAATAACAAAGAAAATAAGTTAAATCAATAACTATTATTAATGAAAAGAGTAATTATGGAAAATACATAAACCAACTACTGAAGAACTGTGTGTGGCTGATAACACTCTGATAGCTAACAAATCAAAGGAACCTGAACATCTCGGATTGAAGGTTGGTCAACGTTGTGAAGAGTTATTTGTAAAATATATTCGATCTTGTAATAACAAAAAAATCGTCACATCTGTCTCCTAAATTCTTCACATGATAGTTAATGATTTATTTTGTTTGCATCAAAGAAATCCCCTAGTGAACATTTGTATGAAATTTAGTTATTTGTCACTGTCGAATTTTTGGCAGTTTTGTACTTATAAAAATATTGTTCATTAAGAATAAAAATGAGTGCAGTTTGCTTTATAAGAAAATTTATAAGCACATTTAGGAGAGAATATCACTAGGAGAAAAAAACAGAGTATTAGCGTGATTCTATGAAATTATTATTATTTTTAAATCAAACCATAACCATTATATACTGTGCTTTGGGGTGTGACATAGAAGAAATTCATCACAATCCTTCTAAGTTGTACCCAAAACTTTTATATAATTTTTAAATAATTACTTAAATATGGACTCAAGTTAATACGTTGTGATTAAACGAAGATAAACTGGTTCTGCATCTCTTTTCTATTATCTCGTTTAAACTTTTACATTCATCTTATTTATGTTTCAATAACAATTTGTTTTTTAATTTCTAGTCTTTTTGTTGTTGAACTCTAACAATCGATTCATAGCCCTTTTCTCTATTATAGCTAGAATAATTCTTCTGCTGGTGGTGACCGGTTATTCTTAGCTAGAATTGAAAAAAGAGTGTGCAAATAGGTTCCCATTTCTTATATCCTTAGATAAAGGTGAACGAACTTCTTTCTGGTCCAAACCCTTTTAAATAAAAAATAATGCATACCCTTCATTAAAAGCGAACTGTAAAAAAAGATTGAAAATGTGATGCTATTAATTTAGACAAAAGAGAAATTGAACTACAGTGATAGAAATAAAACTTCCTCAATAAGCTGAGGAAATCAAATTTAATTTTTAGTAAATTGTAGAAGTTTGTTTTCACATTTTTTTCGTTTTCAATCAGAGTCGGTTCGGCATGCAAAGCATTCATTTTAGGCTTTCGAAAAAAACATTTCAAAATTTATTTTTAGTACTAATATACTTCAATTAAATTAATTATAAAATTATGTTTAAGATAAAAAAATTTAAAAAATAGTATTAATGTATTTATATTAAATTAATTATAAATTTATATTTGAAAAAAAATTTAATTAAATTATTATTAGTGTCATTGGATATTTAATGAGTTAAAACTTTTTTTCGATAAATCATAATTTTGTTCAAGAAAAAAAAATGATTTAAATTATCAAACATTTGTTTTGCAGTAATAGCCAACTTTAGGAGCATAGTTTTTATGTCATGATGAAATATTCTAAATTTTGCGGTTTCAGAAAATCCTCAGTTGGAACATGGAGTTAACATATAAAAGTAATTCTACAAAGTTGTTGTTATTTGCATCTTCCATTATGTTGTATAATACTTGATCATTTTCCTACCACTCTTACTCAATATTTTTTCATCGTTGATAAGCTCACAACCTTTGATCTTTGACCTCTAGTCTCACCCTACTTCATCCATTAATAACACAACTTCTTTATAGGATGATTCATTGGTAGGTGTAACTTGTTGTGGTGGTACATGTTGTTGCGGTTGAGAATCAAATGGAACATATGATGGCTAGGGTGGATATTTAGAATATAGTTGTTACTCATGGAATGTTGGTCGCTCATATTCCAAAAAAGATGGTCTAGGATATAGATAATTTAGTTGAAAAATAGTTAACATACTTGTATCAAGTGTAGTAGTAAGTGTGACAATTTGTTGCTCATAACCATATGAATCATGTGGTTGTTGTGGATAATAATCACATTTCATATAAAAATATATAGATATCTTAACTAGAAAATTTGAATAGGCTATTCAAAATCTAGAAGAAGAGAAAAATTGAAGCTTTAATTACATTACAAAAAGAAGCTATAAATAAATTTATACAAATAAATAAGAAAAATGGATTACAAAATACAAGGGGATGTTTTTTGAAAAACAAAATAATAACAAAATATATATATATATATATATATATATATATATATATATATATGAAAGTAACATTAAAAAAACATAAATAATTATTGACGAAAATAAATGTAATTCTCAAACTTATGATAACAATTAAAAATATATATAAAAAATTAAATGGATAAACTTTATTATCTATAGAATCATGTTAAATAAAATTAATTTTTAGGAAATTTATATTCAATTTATAAGATTGTTTAGACTCATAATTTGTACTAATATGTTTTCAAATTAAAGATAGAAAAGAAACTAGTATATATAATCTACCTCACCACAATGTACAAGAAAGGTCCTACATAACCACGTTACATGTTTTACTAGTTTAAGATTATTATTTTTTTTATCTCGAAAATCTTACAGATGACATATTCTATGTTTTACCTAGTTTAATTTCATATAAAAAAATGACAAAATACATATTAAAAAAATATGAATTTGACTTAATCATATTTTTAGAGCATAAATTTGTAATAATTTGCTTTTCTCTAAATTTTAAAAACATGAATATAGCATCTAAAATCATACCTCATTATTTAAAACAGTTCAAAGTAAACACATGTTAGATAATCACGTAGTTGCATTGCAGTTTTTCATCATCCTTAAAATCAGATTAGAATCGCATTCTCTTAAATTAGAAAAATGAAAATAAATTTTCAATTTGATAAAAAAATACTGATAGAAGAACATACATAATCCTTGCAAAAATAAAAAATGAGATTAAAAATAAAATAATAATATAATATAGATCAGAGTGTTGATTTTAGGTTAAATTACTTTTTTGTCCTTCTATTTGTCATGAAATTTCAGTTTGATCCTCAAGTTTTTTCGTTGTCTCAATTTGGTCCTCATTTTTTAAAAAATGACTCAATTTGGTTTTCACCGTTCACTTTGACCAGACGGTATTAAAGTGAACACCACGGATCAATTTCTGATTTTTTTGAATTTTTTTAAAATATTTTTTATTTTTTTTAATTTTTTTTAAATTTTTGACATGTGTCACTTCACAATTGTACCATGTGTCAAAAATTAAAAAATTTTAAAAAAATTCAAAAAATTTAAAAAAAAAAACCAAAAATTAACGATAAGAATCAAATTAAATAACTTTTACAAAAAAATAAAGACCAAATTAAAGCAATAAACAACTTGAAAATTAAACTGAAACTTCGTAACAAATAAAAAAGAAAATAAATGAGTAATTTAAGCTTGATTTTATATTACTATTTTAATTTAATTTATTGGCACAACGCAGGACATAGCACAGCACAAAACTATTGCAGAACATAAGCTATTTTACAGAATTGGGATTTTGGGTATAAACAAACCGAACCGAACCAATATGGGTGGAATCGAAATTGGAATCTCTGCTTCCTCTGTGTCTGCTTCTACCTCTAGACGATGAGCGATTTACTGGGCAGAGTCAAATAACACAGGCAGAGGTAAGTAATTCAACTATCTCTCTCTCTCTATCTCTTCTTTCTATTCTTTCTCTGTCTCTGGATTCAACCTTTCACGATTCTGGTTATGGTTGTGGCGCTTCCACTGAGATTTTGAGCGCCGCGACTAAAACCAATTCCTCTAGATTCCATCATTGAGTATTCATTATTATTAGCATAAAAGAAAAGAATAGATGGGTTCGGGGTCGGATTCGAATGGATGGAACCGTGCCAGAGGGTTGGCTGTTAAGACTCTGCTACTCATTGGTGGCGCACTTCTTGTCAAGCGACTCCGCAAGTCCACCACGCGCTGGGACCATGCTCATTTCGTCTCTAAGGCCCTCACCGGCCAAAAGGTTCTTTTTCTTCTCTCTTCTCTCTTCTCACCTCCTAATGTTTCTTTTCACTTCCATTTCTCAATTGTTGTTATTCTTGCTGCTGTAGTATTCAAAGGACCAAGCTTCCAGAGACCCTGATAACTATTTCAATATTAGGTATTTTTATTTTTGTAATCGTCGTTATATTTGTTTATCCTCCTTTTTTGGGATGGGAGGGAATTTTTGAAACGGCACAACGTTGAGAATTGGATTTTGCAGGATGCTTACGTGCCCCGCCGCAGAGCTAGTGGATGGTTCCAAGGTGTTGTATTTTGAACAGGTGAGTGAGCATTTCTATGCGAGTTTGGAAGTTACTTATCTGTGAGTTTTTGTTTTCAGTCGTTTTATCTTTGCATTAAATATTATTAGCTCAATGATGTTCTTTTTTGTACTGCTAGGCTTTTTGGAGGAGTCCACAAAAGCCCTTTCGGCAGGTAGAGTTTCATATCTTGTGTGTGAGAATTTCTATTTATGTTTTCTGTTTCTGTTTCTGTTTCTGTTTCTTTGTGCTTGAGATATTTAGCGGGAGTAAGATGCTTCCGTTTGATATGTTTATGATGGAATATGTCAGCATGTTAATCTCTTAAAGCTGTTTTTTTTTTTTTAATTATTCTTCGTTTTTACCATTCATTTGTTTGCAGAGGTTTTTTATGGTGAAACCTTGTCCGAAAGAGTTGAAATGTGACGTTGAGGTATGTATTTCTTCACTTTAATGATGAGGATACCCTTTCTGTTCTAGTACTTTGTTGTAGAGGCATGTGCTGGTGCTTAGTTTTCTTTGAGAAGAGTAGCTCAATTAGCCATACCACATTTGCCTTAAGCATATATTTATGATGTTGATGTTTTGTCTTGTTTACATCTATAGCTTTGTAAAACAATATTGAGATCTTTAAAGGGAATGTATCATAACCTGATACAGAATGACATTATAAAAATTTATGCTAAACCTTCCTTAAGTAATGTGGTCTGGACTGTATGAAACTTCTTATGAAGCTTTCCCAGTTTTATATATGCACAATAATGCAGGACAGTAGGGGTCAAATTATAGTTAAATGCGGGGTTGCTATTTCGGCTATCATGGATGATTATATTTACATTGGTGTACAATATTGATTTAAATATTACCAGCATTCGATTATTATTGAGATTTTCTCTTGTGCTTATGCTCTGATTTGTAGAAGTATGATTTCATTTTGGCTTATTTCTTTTCAGAGGAATAGTATACTCGTTTTCTTGTTGCAACTTAAAAAAATGCTGCTAGGATTTGTATGATGAGAGCAGGCATACTAATTTCTGTTCGATGGCAGTTAAGTGCATACGCCATTAGAGACATGGAGGAGTACAAAAATTTCTGTGATCGGCCAAGGGATCAGCGTCCACAGCCAGAAGAAGTCATCGGGGTAAGCATTTAGTCATGCTCGTTGTTCATTCATACTCTTAGCTTAGACGCTTCTTCACTAGACATTTATGATTTCTTTATCGATAGAGAGAGAGGACTGGAATAGAGGAGAGAATGATTTGAAAATAAAAGAGGCAAATCTTAGGATGTTAAATATAAATTCTGTGGGTATAGAGTGTAAAAAGTAAATAGAAGGAAGAAAGAGATAGGGGAAAATTAAAGATATCTTCAGGATAGAAAGAAGGAAAGGGGGATGCTATAAAAACCGTGGGATTTTTTTGAAAATATAATTATTGTAATTAGATTAGTGGATATCCTGAAACTGGTTAGACATGTCATTTGGGAAGCAATTATAAAATCACAGCTTAAATCAAGAGTTTGTTATAAAATTTCCCTAATTTAATACCACATCAACATAATATATTAATAACTAGGGAGCCATATAAAATAGACCATTTCACAAAATGCCATAGATGCCAACAATCAATTCGGTCATCATTAGGTTGATAAATGCAGTGTGGCGAGTCAAATTCATCACAGTATCATCTACTATTCTTAAATGACAATTGATTAAATGAGTGTAACAATGTTCTTGTTTGTCTGTGGAAGTGCAGCTGTTATTTTCCTCAAATTTTGTTTATAAGATGATGTTACGATAATTCTGACTTAAGAAAGTAGGATGTAGAAGTTTTTTTGGCTGGCTTCTTAAGTCTTTATCTGGACAGGATCTGGTATAATAAAGGAGTTTTCTTTAATGAAATGCATGTAGATTAATCACAGAGTGATCTATATCCATGCATTGTTGATTTTGTCTTCTCCATCTGTTCTCGCTATTCTGGTGTGTGTTGCTGTGGGTTTTCTTAGATTATTTCAGTTGATATTTAGATTTCTGAAAGACTTTACATAAATGGATTATCTTGTTTAATATTCTGGGCATAAGTCTATTTGATTGAAAGTTTTTTAGGTAATTACTTTAGCATGCTCTAAATGGGTATTCATGACAAGTTTGTGTATTTGAATGTCTTGATGTCTTTGGTACTTGAATACTTGTAATACTTGTACTGCGGATTGCAGGATATTGCAGAACATTTGACAACAGTACATCTTAAGCGTTGTTCACGCGGAAAACGTTGCTTATATGAAGGTTCAACCCCACCTGGTGGATTTCCTAATTCATGGGTAATTTCAGTTCACACTGTTGTCTTAATATCTGTCATCCTCGTCCTTTTTTACCAGTACTATATAAAAGTTGGGTTGAAACACCTGTACTCTTGGTAGCAGAATGGAGCAAGCTACTGTACTTCAGAACTTGCAATTATGAAGAGCAACGAGATACACACCTGGGATAGGGGTTATGATGACGATGGAAATCAAGTTAGTTTCTTCATCTCGTTTTATCTACTTTGTTGGATTGCTTTACCTTTATAGTTGCAAATATAGATATATAGTATATGACAATAGAAAATCAAAAACATAAATTACTTCCTATTTGTTTGCAGGTCTGGGGACAGAAAGAAGGCCCTTATGAGTTTAAGCCTGCACCAACCTCCAGTTTTAATGATATGTTTTCTCCCTTCAACTTCCCCCCTCCACCGTCCATGGAAAGAAGAATAGAGGGCTCATTTGTTTTGCAAGAATGAAAGCGTTCCATATCACTACATTGTGTAATTCTGCTATTGTAGCTGTATGTCAATGTAATGTCTTTCTTGTTAGTCGCGCTATCTTGTCAATATTCAGTCATATTTTTATCCCAGTTAGTGTTAAAAGTAATAGTGAAATAAAGAGATGGCTTGTTAGATCATATGTTTGTATTAGATTTTGTTTAGAGATTATAATCTGATTCATTGAAAACAAATTGTTGGGGATACAGATATATTGGTAACTTAACGGAAGGAATAAGATAGAAACCTGTAAAACTGAACTAAATAACAAAGGAATAGGAATAA
Organism: Vigna unguiculata; assembly: GCF_037176805.1. Lineage (NCBI taxonomy): Eukaryota > Viridiplantae > Streptophyta > Magnoliopsida > Fabales > Fabaceae > Vigna > Vigna unguiculata. The sequence goes on along the minus strand of NC_140800.1, from coordinate 26,854,494 downwards.
ATGAGAGGCCTATATTTTTTGAAGTAAAGGGTAATGGAATCTAACATCCTGCCTAAAACGTGTTGTTCAGATAGAAGTATAATCCTGCAAGCACTGCAATTCCCACAGCAGCTGCAATTGGAAGTGCCTTCCTGTTTATTTAATATATATTAGATAGATATTGTTAAGACGCGAAAATGATGTGATAAAGTGAAGATACTACACAAGGTAAAAAGATCACAAATGTCTCACCCAGTTGCTTCTTCTTTCTGGATGTCGGATTTCCTTGCCTTTCTTACATCTGTATCATTTGCGTTTCTTGCAACAGCTGGAGCGTAGGGCCTAAACCTTTTTTTTGGAGCACCACAAACTGCAAAAGGCCATTTTAAGGCAATGAAAAAACAGTATACCATGTTTCTTTTGTATATAACATGGAAAGAAAATTATATTATGCAATGATTTTCCTTTAGCATTTTTGGTTAGCAACTTAGGAGGTGAAGTAAAAAGTGATTAACTACCCGGACAGAAGAATTTATCGGGTAATTTCTCAAAGGGTGTCCTCTCATTGTAAATATACCTGCATCATTATCAACAGAGGCATAAAATTGTGCTAGATATACTTCATACATGAATCATCTATGACCGAGAAAAGAGAAGGATAAAGGGTGAGGGAAAGATGAAAGGAAACCCGCAATCACGACAGATATAAGCTTGCTTGGAAGCCACACGCATGGAAATCCTGGGAGCTGGAGAAGTTACACGTTGTTGTTTTGGATGAAACAAGAGGTTAAGGGGACCAGAGAAGAAAGACGACTTCAAAGCTAAAGGGTTGAACTGTGGTCGCAAGCCAGCATTGAGTGTTGGGGCTAATGAAGGAGGGGACCTTGCAGTGTTAAGGGTTATTGTGGATGGCTGCAGGTGCATGGCCATTTGTTTTCCTTTGCTTTACTATGTATCTGGACGGAGAGTGAGTTAAGGAAGAGAGAATATAAAGAAAAACAAGTTGATAAGAAAAAGGTTGTGAAACGACGGGTGATTCTCATTTGAATGTTGTGGAATCGGCTTGTGTCTGAAGCCTACGTGGAAAGCGTGGCATTCATACTCCCCACACAAGCTCTTTCCCACTCTCATGCAATAGGCACCAAGTATTACTGCAACTATGCTATGGTCCCAACCTTCACAATACCTTCTAATTTTTAGTTTTGCTTGAATCCGATAACAAAACGAGGATAAATTTATTAAGTTGTTTAGGTTCAACACCAATGAAACATAGATACGGACAATGACACGAATAAGAACATACAACTAAATTGCTAAAATATAGGAATCATACACAGCTATATATATATATATATATATATATATATATATATATATATATATATATATATTAAAATATATTAATTATACTTTATAATCTAAAAGTTTTTGGAAACATTTATAAAAAAAAGAAGTCTAACAAAAGAAAAAAGTTAAATAAATCATAATGTTTGACTTTTATGTTTGTTTTTCTTCATTAACAAATACAACTTATAATTCAGGATTATCAAGAGATAAGTTAGAAATCTCAAAAATTCTTTTGTCATTTAATGAAAAGTTATCTTATACAACATCTCACAATTTAGTTTCCTCTTTGTATTTTGAGAAGTTTCTTGAGAGAAGACAAAGATTACTATAGATAACTACTAAATTCTCTGTCTTTTTAGGTGTCACTTTATTTATTTTTAAAGCATTTATAAAAGAGTAGATACTCTCCAATTCATTTCACAACAAGAAGAAGAACATGGTAGCCCGAGTAGCTTAAGAGTTATATTTTGAACTGTTGGTGCATGAGATCCATAAATAATCCACTATGATTTTGCATCCATTTTACCTCTATCCCTTAAAGAGTTAATATCCACAACATCTTCTCTTCCATTTGAAAAATTTGCAAACTCTATATTTACTTGTCTCCTTACATCCACATCATCAGAAAACCTCTCTACACAATTCTTCTTTTCATAAGTAAGTTCCATATCTTGAAGTGGGATACGTCTTTGTGAATCTTCTTTTAACCTCTTATGGCTATAATATCTACAATATTAAAAAAATACATAAATAAAAATTAACATTAGATTATAAATAAGACATATGTAACAAAATATAATCATAAAATAATTTAATAATATAATTAATTACCTTGGATTTAAAGAATGAGTAAGACAATAAAGAGATGAGCTACTCTTAGTGTAACATCCCATTTAATTATTAAGCGAAATTAAAATAAACTTCACACAAAATAGTAATGTAGAGTAGTCCTGGGGTCCTTAATACAACCCCTACAAACTGGGCACACCACAATGCCAACGGAAACCAGATAAAAGTCTAACAAAAGAGAGTAAAGTAGTAAGGCATAGAGCAATACATGGGCCGTAGCCCTAAAGAAAACTCATGAAGAAAAGTAACGTAAAGTCCAGCCCAGATGGCTAAGCAGCGGAATCGCCATTTCCTTGCTGACTGCGGGAACCTCGCCCATCTGCTCCCATCAATTAATTGATGATCATCGCAAGAAAGAAGAGCCACATACAAGACAACCATACAACAAACAGGGTAAGCTAGAGCTAACAACATTTTCAATATCCATACAACAACCAAGCATGTTATGACTTTTCAATCAATACACTACGACTCGACTCATCCGGATACGTATAACCTGGTCGGATTCAGCGGATGCTTGCACTTGTGGTGGTTACCTCTGCTCACCCCCGAGCTGCTCACCCCCAAGTTATGTGTCACAAGTGTTACGATGGATCAATTTTCCCTCACCACAAGGTTAGCCCTTAATGAATTTCAGGCCTCCTGCTACTCTCACCACGCTCTAGGTGAGACTAACTGACTCCTTAGAGTGTCAGGATGCAACCTTACCTTGAATCCTTACCTAGTTATACAGATGGGGCACCACCATGGACACCCACTAATAGGGGCCATGGAATTACGTCCCGACCACTGAAGCGCGACCCTGAAAGTCTCACCTAGAGACCCCAAGGGATTATGCACTGACACAGACAAAACATGGTCACACAGTCAATTAGTATTCATCATGCAAGGATATATTCATTATGTCAACCTTTAAAGCCCATACCTTTCATGTTTCCAAATCCAACTCATTCCAACTCATCATAACCCATCCATGCACATAGAATTCAACTCATCTCGTTATCATGTCACTTTAATAATAACCACCTCATTTAGTTCACATGCCAAGTTCATACCAAACCCATCATCTAACATCCATGAATCACGCCACGCATACATAACACTCCAATATATATATTTCTCATCATAGAAAGCATACTTAAACAAATACCAACCATCCGAGAGCCACAAAACAATCCAACAGCGCACTGTCTCGCCCAGCCCCTCGCTCAGGCTGAAGGGTCTCGCTCAGGCGAGATGTTCTCGCCCAGGCGAGCCCCCCTTCGCCTAGGCGAGGGCTCGAAAAGGAAGCAGGAGCACACGCGGGATCTCGCTTAGGCAAGACCCCTCTCGCCTGGGCGAGGTGTTCGCTCGCTCAAAAAGCAGAGTAGGTCGCCTGGGCGACCTTTCGCGCAAAAGTTCTTGGCGAGTCCCCTGTTCATCTCGCCTAGGCGAGACTAGCTCGCTTGGGCGAGATTAACAGGTCTCGCCACTGTTCTCCTGTAACAGTCGCACCCACCAATCCAATACAACACCCCAAACCATTGCACGCATTCAGAACATCAAAACAACCAAAGACTCTCAACACAAAAGTAAAACAGCAGAAAAAAAACGGAGCACACGAGTGGGTTCTAGCTTCCCTTACCTGGAAAGGGAATAAGAGGACTTGAGAGCCAAGGGTGAGGAACACAACAGCTCTAGGAACGAACTACAAGGCTGAGATGAGAGGTGAACAAAACCAAAAATGGAGTTAACCAAGGCTCTTAACTACAAATCAAGAAAAAGTGGTAAAAGAGAACTAGCATGAACTCGAAGGACAGTTACATGGAGCAACGAAATCTCCTGGCTCAACGTAACAACGAAAGCAGAAACCCTAGCAGAGGGGGTTGACGGCTGCGGCTCAAGGTTCACTAAAAGAGTGGAAGTATGAGTTAGGGAAACTAGGAGTGGCTTTATCTGCTGGGCCAGCCCCTTAGGCCCCCACTCACAAGGGCAGCCCCTTTAACTTAGGGCATAAGAGAAACATTAGATTTTAATGGGCCTTACATCCCCTCCAACATCAAAAATTTTCATCCACGAAAATAAAGACTCACCAGGTGAACAAATGCGGATGTGATTTTCTCATGTCCTCCTCCAACTCCCAAGTCGAGTTGCCCGTTATCCGATCCCAGATGACTTTAACGAGACTGACCGCTTTTCCTCGGCGTTCTTCAACCTTGCGCTCCTCTAGGGCGATGGATGGCACTTCCACGGTGAGGTCTTCCCTGATCTGTATATCCTCGGCTTCCAACACATGAGCCGGGTCAAACACATACTTCCTCAGCTGTGAGATGTGGAATACTGGGTGAAGGTTTGCCAACTGCGGGGGTAGGGCTATCTCGTAAGCCACCGACCCAATCCTCCTCATGATCTGATAGGGGCCAAGGAACTTGGGCGAAACCCTTAAGAATACATGATCCCCTGCCGCAAACTCTAAAGGCCTCCTCCTGCGGTCTGCATATGCCTTTTGCCTACTCTGAGAGGCCTACATCCTATCTCTCACCATCCTCACCTTCTCGGTGGTCTGCTTTAACAATTCTGGTCCAACCAACACCGCTTCTCCATCCTGATACTAACAAAGAGGAGTCCTACACCTCCTGCCATAAAGAGTCTCGTATGGCGCCATGCCAATGCTCGCATGAAAACTGTTGTTGTAGGTAAACTCTATCAAAGGCAATACCTCATCCCAAGCTCCCAGGTGGTCCAGTATACACGTCCGCAATAAGTCCTCAAGTGATTGAATGGTCCTCTTCGATTGGCCATCAGTCTGGGGATGGTAGGTTGAGCTCATAGTCAACTTGATCCCCAAGGCCTCCTACAAGGTTTGCCAGAACCGGGATGTAAACCGTGGGTCTCTGTCGGAGACTATGCTCGAAGGTACTCCATGCAATCTCACGATCTCCTTAACGTACAGTTGGACCAACTTGGCCATGGACGTCCTCAAGTTCATCGCCAAGAAGTGGGCACTCTTTGGCAATCGATCCACTATCACCCAGATGGTGTCATGTCCTCTAAAAGTCCGTGGCAAATGGGTTACAAAATCCATGGAGATGTTGTCCTATTTCCACACTGGTATTTCCAAGGGCTGTAGATTCCCACTGGGCCTCTGGTGCTCCACCTTCGCCTTTTGACAAGTTAAACATGCTGATACGAACTGAGCCACATCCTTCTTCATCCCTTGTCACCAGAAAGTTTCCTTGAGATCCTGGTACATCTTAGTCATGCCGGGATGCAGACTAAGACGACTCTTATGTCCTTCCTCAAGAATTAACTTCTTTACCTCAACATCATTTGGTACACAGATCCTGCCTTGGAACCTCAAGATATCATCATCGCCCAAAGTGAAATCTCTAGTCTCATCTGACCCAAGTTGCTCTCTGACTCTGTTCAGGCTGACATCTAATAACTGTCTCTCTCTCACTAAGCTCAAGAAGTCACTAGATATAGTAAGGGTACTACACCTAATGGACTCGGACCCCATCTCCACCTGTAGCCTCATGTCTCTGAACTTCTCCAGTAGTTCCACCTCCTTAATCATGAGGTGTGCCGTATGTACAGTCTTCCTACTTAGGACATTTGCTACCACGTTTGCCTTCCCCAGATGATATAGGAGCTCAAAGTTATAATCTTTCAGGAACTCCATCCACCTCCTCTGCCTCATGTTTAGCTCCCTCTAGTCAAACAAGTACTTGAAACTTTTGTGGTCGCTGAACACAGGAAACTGGGCACCATAAAGATAATGCCTCAAAATCTTCAAGTCAAAGACAATCGTCGCCAACTCCAAGTCACGAGTGGGGTAGTTTCTCTCGTGAACCTTAAGTTGCCTTGAAGCATACGCTACTGCCTTCTTCTCTTGCATTAACACACAGCCGAGCCCAAGGTGAGAGGCATCACAATAAACCTCAAAGGGTTTTCCAACATCAGGGATCACCAAAATAGGAGCACTGGTCAACCTCCTCTTAAGCTCCTGAAAACTCTCCTCACACTTGTTCGTCCAAGTGAAGGGCTGGTCCTTCCGAGTAAGTAGTGTCAAGGGTGCCACTATCTTGGAGAACCCCTCTATGAATCTTCTATAGTAGCTCGCCAACCCTACAAAACTCCTGATCTCTGTGGCAGACTTAAGGCTTTCCCACTTCACCACTACCTCGACCTTCGATGGGTCCACTGCAATACCCTGAGCGGATATCACATGTCCCAAAAACTGAACCTCACTCATCCAGAACTCACACTTGGACAACTTGGCGTACAACTGCTTCTCTCTCAAAACACCTAGCACCAGCCTCAGATGTTCTGTATGCTCCTCCTGAGTCCGGGAATAGATAAGGATATCGTCTATGAAGACTACGACAAACTTATCTAGGAAGGGTCTGAAAATCCGGTTCATGTAGTCCATGAACACTGCTGGAGCATTGGTCACACCAAAAGGCATAACCACGTACTCATACTGTCCATACTGGGATCAGAAGGCCGTCTTCTGCACATCATCAGCCTTTACCAAAATCTGGTGGTATCTTGACCGTAGGTCTATCTTCGAGAACACCGATGACCCATGCAGCTGATCCATCAAGTCATCAATCCTCGGAAGTGGATATTTGTTCTTGATAGTCATCTTGTTTAATTGCCTGTAGTCCACACACAGACGTGAACTCCCATCCTTCTTCTTTACTAGCAACACTGGTGCTCCCCACGGCGAAGTACTGGGTCGGATAAACTGTTTCTCCATCAGTTCCTCTATCTATTTCTTGAGTTCCACCAACTCTACCGGAGCCATGCGGTATGGAGCCATCGATACCGGACCTGTCCCCGGTACTAGGTCAATAGAGAACTCCACCTCTCTACTAGGAGGTAACCCAGGCAGTTCATCCGGAAACACGTCCTCAAACTCATGTGCCATAGGTATAACTAATGGTCTCTCTCTCCCCCACTTCCATACGGGCGAAGATTATGAAGCATTGCACGCCACTCTGAATCTCCCTCACCACCCTCTGAGGCGACACCAACTCAAGCTCCTCTGAATCGGGAAACAACAACCTCTTCTCCCGGCAGTCTATAAGGATGCGGTTGGTAGAGAGCCAATCCATCCCTATGATTACTTCTAGCTCTTGGAGAGGCAGACATATCAGATTCACCTTATATCTGCGTCCCTCCACCTCCACAGGACACCTAGCACACAAGGACGACGTCCTGACCAAACCCGATGCCAGAGTAGATATCACAAGTTCACACTGCAGTTCACACACCGGCAGACCCAACTTTTTCACACAAGCATCTGACACAAAGGAGTGTATCGCTCCAGAATCATATAGCACACAACATTTCATCCCAGCTATCAAACAAAAACCCATCACGAGGTTACCTGAACCTGTAGCTTCTGCTCCTGTCATAGCATAAACTTGGCCCATCGCCTGAGGCCTGTTGCCTCTGTCTCTCCGCTGATGCTGGTGGGAAGCCTGAACCGGAGGGCGTGCCGCAGTCCTAGCAAGAGTGGGACAATCCTTCCCAAAGTGGCCCTCCTTGCCATAGTTGTTGCATCTACGGTAACCCTCCATGCGTGGGCAGGCGCTCCTCAGGTGAGGGCCTCCACATATGTAGCACTACACTCTACCCTGCTAGGGAGGAAGACCCCTAAACCCTTGAGGCTGAGGGAGAGGTTTGTCATATGGTCTCCTCCGCTCGTCATGTTTGGGCTTGGACCCAGAAGGTCCATCAATCCTCTGAAGCTACTGAGGCCGCTGACCCTCTACCTCATTCTTCATCTTCTCCATTACTCTGGCCTTCTCTACTAGCGCAGCAAAATCCTTGATGGATAAGGGTGCTACCATCAAGCGAATGTCTCCCCTGAGGCCGTTCTCAAATTTTCGGCATCTCCACTCCTCATCGAGCGGTAAGGTATAGAAGCGGCTGAGGTGCTTGAACTTCTCAGCATAGTCGGCTACTGACTTCCCTCCCTGGGTGAGCTGGAGGAATTCCACCTCTTTGGCATACCTGACGTTATCGGGGAAATACTCCGAGAGGAATCTCCCCCGGAAAACCTCCCATGTGACTGGTTCTCCCCTCTCCTCCATGATGGATTTGGTGCTGATCCACCAATGCTTAGCCTCCCCGGTGAGCATGTATACTGTGAAAGCCAACCTGTTCTCCGCTGGGCATGTCTTTGCATCAAAGATCCTTTCCAGATCCTTCAACGACTGGTCTGCTGCGTCAGGGCTCGTCTTCCCGTTGAACTTCACGGGATGGTGTTTCAAGAAGTCTTCCAGACTCCACTCCCTGATTGGTGGTCGTGGCTCCGGGCCAAACACAGGGGCGGTTGCCCTGTTCTCCTCCAGCTGGGGGAGGGCCTTCATATGCTGCCTATGTGCATCCTCGGCAGCCACACGTGCAACTTCCATCTACTGCATCACTACCTGTTGTTGCTCAAGCGACACCGCCTGTCGCTGCATTGATGCCTCATGCTACTGCATCATAGTTATGCTTTGCTGCGTCATGGCAGCTACCATCGTCTCTATTGCCCTGGCGATATCGGGCACGTCACCCTGGGACAATTGCGAAGTTCTACGAGGAGGTGTCATAGTTCACTGGCACACAGTAAATCACTTGGTTAGGCTCGATAAAGGCAAGAATTTAACTAAGAACACTCAGAAGACACAGAGAAAGCTTAAGCGAACATCCAAGTCCACAAACCTAAGAAATGACCGCTTTGATACCATAAATGTAACGTCCTATTTAATTATTAAGCGAAATCAAAAGAAACGTTACACAAAATAGTAATGTAGAGTAGTCCTGGGGTCCTTAACACAACCTCTACAAACTGGGCACACCACGATGCCAACGGAAACTAGATAAAAGTCTAACAAAAGAGAGTAAAGTAGTAAGGCATAAAGCAATACATGGGCCATAGCCCTAAAGAAAACTCATAAAGAAAAGTAACATAAACTCCAGCCCAGATGGCTAAGCAACGGAATCACCATTTCCTTGCTGACCGCGGGAACCTCGCCCATCTGCTCCCATCAATTAAATTGATGATCATCGCAAGAAAGAAGAGCCACATACAAGACAACCATACAACAAACAGGGTAAGCTAGAGCCAACAACATTTTCATCATACAGTCAAATATACTTTCACCATTAAATATCCATACAACAATCAAGCATGTTATGACTTTTCAATCAATACACTACAACTCAACTCAACTCATCCGGATACGTATAACCTGGTCGGATTCAGCAGATGCTAGCACTTGTGGTGGTTACCTCTGCTCACCCCCGAGCTATGTGTCACAAGTGTTACGATGGATCAATTTTCCCTCACCACAAGGTTAGCCCTTAATGAATTTCAGGCCTCCTGCTACTCTCACCACAGGAGTCAGTCTGCTCTAGGTGAGACTACAGACTACTTAGAGTGTCAGGATGCAACCTTACTTTGAATCCTTACCTAGTTATACAGATGGGGAACCACCATGGACACCCACTAACAAGGGCCATGGAATTACGTCCCGACCACTGAAGCGCGACCCTGAAAGTCTCACCTAGAGACCCCAAGGGATTATGCACTGACACAGACAAAACATGGTCACACAGTCAATTAGTATTCATCATGCAAGGATATATTCATTATGTCAACCTTTAAAGCCCATACCTTTCATGTTTCCAAATCCAACTCATTCCAACTCATCATAACCCATCCATGCACATAGAATTCAACTCATCTCGTTATCATGTCACTTTAATAATAACCACCTCATTTAGTTCACATGCCAAGTTCATACCAAACCCATCATCTAACATTCATGAATCATGCCACGCATACATAACACTCCAATATATATATATATTTCTCATCATAGAAAGCATACTTAAACAAATACCAACCATCCGAGAGCCACAAAACAATCCAACAGCGCACTGTCTCGCCCAGCCCCTCGTTTAGGCTGAAGGGTCTCGCTCAGGCGAGACGTTCTCGCCTAGGCGAGCCCCCATTCGCCTAGGTGAGGGCTCGAAAAGGAAGTAGGAGCACATGCGGGATCTCGCTTAGGCGAGACCCCTCTCGTCTGGGCGAGGTGTTCGCTCGCTCAAAAAGTAGAGCAGGTCGCCTGGGCGACCTTTCGCGCAAATTTTATGGGCGAGTCCCCTGTTCATCTCACCTAGGCGAGACTGGCTCGCTTGGGCGAGATTAACAGGTCTCGCCACTGTTCTCCTGTAACAGTCACACCCACCAATCCAAAACAACACCCCAAACCATTGCACGCATTCAGAACATCAAAACAGCCAAAGACTCTCAGCACAAAAGTAAAACAACAGAAAAAATGAAGCACACGAGTGGGTTCTAACTTCCCTTACCTAGAAAGGGAATAAGAGGACTTGACAGCCAAGCGTGAGGAACACAACAACTCTAGGAACAAACTACAGGGCTGAGATGAGAGTGGAACAAAACCAAAAATGGAGTTAACCAAGGCTCTTAGCTGTAGATCACGAAAAAGTGGTAAAAGAGAACTAGCATGAACTCGAAGGACACTTACATGGAGCAATGAAATCTCCTCGCTCAACATAACAACGGAAGCAGAAACCCTAGCAGAGGGGGTTGACGACTGCGGCTTAAAGTTCACTGAAAGAATGGAAGTATGAGTTAGGGCAACTAGGAGTGGCTTTATATTCTGGGCCAGCCCCTTAGGCCCACTCACAAGGGTAGCCCCTTTAACTTAGGGCATAAGAGAAACATCAGATTTTAATGGGCCTTACACTTAGTCCAATGATCAATTAATATTGAGTTTATTGCTTAAAAAAAGAATAAATGTTCAACTTCTATCTTTCTTTTATGTTGGTATATGATCTTTCTCACACTTTCAATCAGTAAATCCTACATTTCATACACTTAGCGAATAGTAGCCTCATATCTATTTTTCTAATAACATCATAAATAGGAATAATAAAAACAAGGGTTAAATATGTTTTTGGTCCCTTAACTTTCAGTGAATTTTGGAATTAGTCCATTTCGAAACCTTAGACCAATTTAGTCATTTTAATCAAATTTTGTTAAGTTTATTTGACATTTCAAGTACCTTTCATAACAATATTTGACATAACATTAAAGCAAAAATGTGTCAAATAGTATAAACAACTCAAATACAATCTTGAAATGCACTTGAAATGTCAAATAAACTTAATAAAATTTGATTAAAAGGACTAAATTCACGTATTTCGAAAGATGAATGACTAAATTGGTCCAAAATTTTGAAATGGACTAATTCCAAAATTCACTGAAAGTTAAAGGACCAAAAACATATTAAACCTTAAAAACAAGTACATAATAACCTTTCATCCACCAATTATCAGTCTATAAAGTTTCTTTCAGAAATTGTGCACTATCCACATTACCCTCTATGTAAGAATTCCATTCATCACTAATAACCATCTCTTGGAGTCCTTTTTTCTAACTTCTAAACCTTTTGAGCATGACAATGCTTGAAGCAAATCTTGTTTGACCAACATAGAGCAGCTTCAATTAGTTGATGTTATTGAACATTCATAAAATAGTGCCCCCATAATAAAGTTTTTAATAAATGTAGTATCGTCAATAATTTGTGTGATCCAAGTACATTCTTGATAAGTATCACTATTTTTTTTGTACTTTTTGTTGCACAAATATTTTTTAATGCAAGATTCAAGGTGTGTAGTACATAAGGAGTCTAGTAGACGGAAGGAGATTCTAATTCCGTGAGCATATTTGGTGCCTTACATATAGCTGCATTATTAATTATAATTTGTACCATATTTTTCGGTCCAACCTTCATAATTTCATCTCACATGTGTTTAACAATAAAATATTTATCTTTTATGTCACCAAATCCATCTATTGACCTGAAAAACATTGATCCACTCTTAATGATAGTCACATCTTTCTGATTCCACAAGGGATGGCAAACCTCTAACCAGGAGTACACAAGAAGAATGGACTCCATCTAAGATAAATGGGCCTAAGCTCTTATTTTCTTGGGTCAATGCTGATTGTAAATGAGTAGAATAAGTTTCTTTTGTGCCTTGTATTTTGGGCCAAGTAGTATATGTTTCTCCTTGGACTTATATTTGGGCTTTACTTTGGGCTTGGGCTTAGTAGTCTAGTTTGGGCCTAAAGGGTTGGGCTTTTGTGTATGAGACATGAATTATGATTACTTGGGCTAACTTGGGCCTCAAGCAACCTTAGACCGCATGGGTTGTTCTCCAAGAGGTACGATTGGCACCTCTATGCATGGGAAGCATGAACTTGCCACAGAGGCAAGTCACATTAGAAACATCACTCATTTGGCTCCATATTTTGAGTGTTTGAACTTGAATTTTGGCACTCCTTTTTAGAGACCACTTTAGGGTTTCTTGGCCTATAAATAAAAGGCCTCACCTTTTGTAAAATCAACTTTGAGATTAGTAGATAAATGGTGCCAAATTTGAGCCACTCACTTATCTTAAAGTTTTCTCTAGATTAGTCTCCTCTTCTAGACCAATCTAGCTTCCTTCCTTAGGAGTTAACCTCACCTTTTCCTAGGTTTCTCACCATAGCCAAACCAAACACCTTTAAACCTTCATCAATTCATTTATTCCACGCCATTACATCACCATGCTTCATCCATTCTATACATTGGAATCAAGCTTACTTTAATGAAGGCCATCAATTTGTATTTAGAGTCGTGGTTCTACACAATTTCTACAAGAGATAAGTGCTTATTCTCCTAGTCTTCAATTTCTGTGTTGTTCATATGATGTTTTCCATGATTTGAGTTCATTTCACCAATTGATTTGTTGTTTTATGTCTTTTTGCTTTGGTTCAAACTCATTTGCTTCATCTTGAACCATCTATGTGTGCTTTTAGGCTTTCTAATATATGTCGCGTGTGCTTTTACATTTTCTTGTGTTTTTGTTCATTTTGTTCTATTGGTTTGCTTTAATTTTTAGTCATTTTGATTTTGAAATCCATATGTTGTGTCTAGAGTCATGTTTAGTCCTTGTTATGTCATTTACTTATAGTTTGATTGATTGAAAAATTGAAAAACATGTTATCTTAATGTTGTCTTGAAAACCGCATGATAATATGTTCCTTTGAATGCTTTTGTTTTTCAATTTTGAGTACATACTTCCTAGTAGATTATTAGTGAGTTCTTAGAGTTAGGTGTCTTTTGTTTCTTATTTGAATTTGTGTATCAAATTGTTGATTCCTCAGGTAATTCCATTTGACATTTTTCTCTAGTGTTCATCCTTGGTTGAATGCAACTTTTGTTTGAAGGAATGTGTGTAGTGTAGTGATTAGCCGAATAGTTTGAACAAAATTTTTGAAAAGAAGTATTCATAAAGATATATACAAATAATTGTGGAAAGAGAAAAATAATTGAAAAGAAAAGTTTGAAAAATCATATGCTGACCACTACATGTAGTTGAGTGTGTGTGTTGAAGCCTTTGTTATTTGAGCTTGTAAATCTTGATTTTCCAGCACATTGAGCTCTTGGCTTTATAGCATTTCATGACCTAGAAACTTTGTTTTGATTCAACCTTGGTGATAGCTAGTAGCACTCATCTTATTCTAGTTGATTTTTGGTTTTTGAATCCAGTCTAGTGCCATTCTACAGTTAATTTCTTTAGAGTGCTTCCTCTTTGTTTTACACCTTTAATTTCTTTCTTGTCTTGTTTGAAACCCTTTGAGTATGTCTTGACTTCATTCTATTTGAATTTAGCATCCTTTAATATGTGCTTTTCTTGCTTTATTTTCTTGACCTCTTGGTTTGGCTATGCTATATTGGTGTTGTTTCCTGCTTGGATGTGAACTAACATTCCTAAGGTAGCATCTTAGGAAGTGGAGCATCTAGTTTGAAGGGAACTCATCTATGGAGGACTCAACAAGTGGAGGTTCCAGAGAGTGAGACAATTGAAGAGAAAGCAAAAGAAGAGAGCAAAAGAAAGGAGTGGAGCGAAACACACTTAGAGAGGAATTCTTTTATTTTTGTTGTAATTTTTTTTGCTTCTAAACATGTGTATGTGCAACCTAATTAGGTGTCTTGGGAGAGCCTTTGGTGTTCTCTCATCTTCTTATTAGAACTTTAATCAAATAATAAAAGCGCTTAGATAGTGGGTGTGTCTTGAGGCTCAAAAGTACCAACAAGGCTCACCTTAGAACACACTTAGTTTAGGTGCTTTAATTTTCTTGATTTGTTTTTTTTTTTTTTTGCTTTATAGTTTAGTGTGTGTTAACTTTCTCTTTCACTTAATTCCACTTGATAAGTTTTGGGCAAGAAGTATTGAGGTAAGCTTTGGCTAGTACTTAAGCAATCTAAGTGATTCACCTATTTTTCCTAGCTTTGGCTACTTCTCCTTTGGAATTTATTTGAAAGACTAAGTAAACACCTAAAAACCAAAATCATGTCTAGAGATCCTTCTTACCAAATTGGTAATGATTGTAGTGAAAAAGCTTCAAAAATTTTAACCAAAATTTCTCAAGAGCTAAAGTCACTACAACTTTGGAGAAAAGGAAGAGGCAATTCAAAAGGAAAAAGATAGAATTGAAAGAAAGGTCCAACTTGCCATTCTAGATAAGGAACTTAGAATTTTAACAAAAAATAATGAGAGGTTACAAAAGAAAATTAATAGTAGGAGCAACTCAAGAAGCTCCAAGACTCCAACACTTATCACACCCTTTGAAGAGGACAATAGTTTAGTGGATCAATTTTATCAACCTTTTTCTCCTTCACCAAGGAGACATAGAAGAGAACATATCCCAAGGAGACATTGAGGATGATGTGGAAACATATATAGATTAAGAGATGAAGGTGGAGCAACCTTTTGCTTGCCTTTAAGTGAGTGAAGAGAGGAAAGTGCCTTCGGCCACCCTTAGCTTCCAAGCATATGCCATGTATTAATGGACATCACTAGAGAGGGAGTGTAGAATTAACACAACTCCCGCGATGCAATATTGGAATGATCTTAAAAGTGTCCTTAGGAGGAGACACATTCCTTCCTACTACCATAGTGAGCTTATAGGTAAGCTACAAAGACGCCATTAGAAGAACATGAGTGTGGAAGAGTATAAACAAAAAGATGGAGTTATACATGTTGAGGGAAAGGATTAGTGAGCATGAGGATACAACAATCTCTAGGTTCTTAAATGGTATTTACCTTAACATAAGAGATAAAGTGGAATTATTGCTCTACAAAGACTTAATGACTCATAACAAATCTACATAAAGGTAAAGCAACAAAATTTGAGAAAAGGTTCAAAAACTATCCACTCTAGCTCTTATGGTAAGAAGGAATACAAGAGGGATGTCAAACAAGTTTGAGAAGAACCCTATAAGATCCTAGTGAAGGAGAAGGAAAGGGAAAAAAAAAAGGGAAGGACCATCATCACACACTCACACTAGTGACATTAAGGGCTTTAAGTGTCTTGGTAGAGGTCACATTGCAAACATCATTGTTTTTCTTACCTTGACTCCAAGCATCAATGTGGAACTTATACCCATTGACATATAACGTATGCCATTGTTTAACCTCGGTAAAAGGACCTAATGATTAATCTCTCAAGTGTTGGTTTGTTACACTTAAAGACTCATTGTAAACCTATGTTATAACACAAACTCATGTCATATTTTATTTATTATATATTGAAAAAGTAAATTAATTTTCAAGTACATACTTGATTCTTGAACTATCTAGGAAAATCAGCATGTACACGACTAGAAGTAGTTGAGTCCTGAGATTGAAGGAATGACCTATTCAAATAAGTCATTCAAAAGGTTAATTTAATACAAGAATTAACTTTATTATAAGAATGGAATGGATAGTTGGAAAATATTTACTCAAGGTATGGTTTGACTTCTTGGCAATTGATCTGCACATGAACATGGACCGAATCACATTCTCTTTGGGTTAACCAGTGAATTGATGGATTCCCAAAAGGACGAGTTGGATGGTTGAAGATGGATAACGATGTTAGACAACTTTGGCTTTCAACTCCCATTTCATTTTTACTACTTCGCACTGATAACATATAACTTTTGAAATAATGGGAACAAAATTAAGTTGTTTCTCGTTGTTCGTAAGATGCACATGTCAATCCTTCAATCCTTGCCTTATTTTTTTTGATCGCTTAGAATCTCCCATAAACCTATACAAATATAATAAATGGGTCATGCTTCGTAATAGTTAAAGAAATGCATTTTATGTGAAATACATTGATCATGTAGTACCTTTCAAAAGGATACATCCACCTATATTGAATTGGGCCACCAAGTCTAGGTTTATATGCTAGATGAATTGGGAGATGTTTCATTGAATCAAAGAATGCAGGAGGAAATACTCTTTCCAACTTGCAAAGAATTAGTGAAATGTTTTCTTCCAATTGTAACTAAATATTCATACCTCAATGTCGTAGAGCATAAGTCTTTAAAGAAATAACTTATTTTGATTAGGGGATTCAAAGCATGCATTGGCAATGTACGAAATGCAATAGGAAGTAAACACTCCATGAACACGCTACAATCATGGCTTTTCATCCTATGAGCACATCTTTCCATGTTCAATGAATAACCATCAAGCACCCTGAGTTCTTTTATCCAACGACAAACTAATTTCGCTTCCTCTATACTTAAAGAGTAATTGGCTTTTGGCTTAAACCTTTTTCCATTAGCTAGCTGTTTGAGCTCTAAGTTAGGGCAACTACAATACAAAGCGAGACCCATCCTTGCTTTCTCATTGTCTTTTCTTTTACCAGTGACATTCATGATAGTGTTCAATATATTGTCAAAGAAATTTTTTTCTATGTGCATGATGTAACATCCCTAGTGAATATTACTTAAATAAATATTAAAGATATAAAAAGAAGGTTAAACGTCGCAATATTATTAAATCTCATACTCGGAAACGACAAAATTTAATATTCAACGTGACAAAAATTTCAAATGTAATTAAATCTAAAGTCATTACAAGTTCCAAATAAAACTATGAAAACAATGGTAAATCCCTAGCTCTATCCCAAATAGCCCTCACTCCATCGCCTGAGCACCCTCAGCATCACCTGTATCATCATCTACTCCTGTGTAACGAATTACACAATCATTGCCACACACACATAGAAAGAGTGAGCTCAAAAGAAATATAAGAAACATATCAAATAAATAATATATAGAACAACCACCCCATTTTATATTCTCATAGTTAGACCATGGTCACATCCTCAATACCCTAAGGCTTTTAAACCTCCAATTTAACAACAAAGTTAGCCATGGACTCAGGATTCATGATGCTCACACGAACTTGCCCGCTCGTGGTCCTGCCTCTACGAACCTACCCGCTCGTAGTCCTACTCCACGGATTTACCTGCCTGTAGTCCAACATATGTGATCCACTAGCTACGTACCTTCCCGCACGCAGCATCTCTCAACTGTGAGCACAGAACATACGAACCTACCTCACTCGTATCCCCACAGGAGAGTAATTGAGTATGAACCTCCCCGCTCATACCATCACATGTCCACCACCATCCATGAACCGACCCGCTTATGGCACAACATCTCCTGATCCACGTTCGCATCAATGCTTACAAACAATACACCTAAACTGCACTAAACTCACTTGGGCTAGAAGTCTTAGCTTAAGCGACCAGGCCTGTCTCGCCTAAGCGAAACTTCCTCGCCTGAGCGAGCGTGCCACAGTGATTCATAGCGAAGCCTCGCTTAAGCGAGCCTCTACTCGCTTGGGCGAGATTGTCCCTCGCCTAACACCAAAACGCTCGTTTAGGCGGCGAGTTAAGCCAACTACAAAACCCTGCACGACTTCTCGCTTAAGCGAGAACCTCTCGCCTGAGCGAGAGTCTCAGTCGCCCAAGAACTTGGCCTCTGCCTAAGCGAGTGGCTCAAACAGAACCAGGGTCAAGTCTATGCAACTCTCGTCTAGGCTCGCCTGAGCGAAATTAGCGAATGGAATTCTTGTTCACGCACATACAAAGTAGAAACAATTACCAAACTATGTTCCCAACATCACCAAGTAATCCAAAATCAGTGACAATTTGCATAAACATGTTCCAAATCCAATTGAACCCTCAGAAGAGTCAGGATTGATACAGACAATCATGCAAAATAGGAACCCCCAATATATATATTCACACAATAGTATAAGATGCTTTCCAAAACATATCAAAACAACCCATCTTTAGACCCAATCCGACTTAGCACAAAAATTTGTGGTGCTCAATAATGAAATCATGCAATTCATTCACCACTGTAAAACACTCCGTCCGAGCGAGGTGCCCAAACAGAACCACACAACCCTTACGGGTTCTCGCTCGGGCGAGATACACTCGCCTGAGCGAGATGCTCGCGTACGACCATTCTCGCATTTCTGGTTTTCTCTCCTAGGCGAGCCTGGCTCGCTCGAGTGAGAATACCAGACCTTTCCACTGTTACGCACACGAAAAACCAGAAGCCATGCCCAATTCATATCCCAAAACCAATATCTTACAATTTTATACAATTGGAAACTACGCACAACACATAAGGTATAATCTAGACTCATACTGGTCATAACTTTTCGAGTTGGGAACCCAATTCACGCATACAAAATCAAATACACATTTATTCATAGTATTGCATACACAATTTTAATCAATAACATTAAGCCAAACAGATTCTGATTCACAACAGAATAGTCACGAAATTCATAGTGAGCATGCATAAAAATCACGCAAACAATTCAACAATATACAAATTAGGGTCAGCTCCCTTAACCTGAAAATCCTTGCTTCTAATGGTTGTCTACTTTGGCTTTGTGACACCTAAGAACCTTCCTGTGCTCTCCCAAAAAAATTGCAGCTTTGCTCTCAATTCCAAACTCACCTTTTCCACTCAGGATTCGTGCTCCCTTCTCACTCTAGGTTTCAGACTTCTAAAACCCTTCTAATAGCCTAAATCTCCCCTTTTATATGGCTCCTAATTGTGGTAAAAAGAAATAAAACGAAAAATGGCCTTTTTAATGTCTATTATTATCTTTTATAGGCTGTTTTTCCCAACTTTCTTGGCTGCGCATTGTCTCTAGGGCTTTCCCACCCTTTCACATTCAGACCACAAGTATTCTAGCAAAAATAAAGAGATTAAGTTGTTCTCATCAAGGGTTGAACCCACAACCACTCAATTAACAAGTCAAGTGCATAATCATTTCAACCAATTCACATTTGTGATAATTCCTATAATTTTAGGATTATATTATCACAACTAGCATTCAAATATATTAACAAATAATGCACACATTAAAATAACACACAATTAGCATACATAGGACTTGAACCCAATTCCTCTCATACAATCAAGTACTCTCAACCACTTGAGCTAGTACTCTTCCACGTCACAACAACTAACATTAAATGCCATAAAGGCTTCTACTATCCGCATTTATTAAATAATTATTTATTTAATTATTTAATTTTCTCGGGTTTTACATTCCCCCCACCTTTAAAGATTTTCGTCCTCGAAAATTAGACTTACCAGGAAACAAGTGTGGGTAGGATTGCCTCATGTGAACCTCTATCTCCCAAGTCATCTCCTGAGTAATTTCATCCTACAGGACCTTCACTGTCTTTAATTCCTTTCCTCGCAGCTTTTTCACTTGCGAGTCGAGAATTTGTATTGGTCCGGTGTTTATGGTCAAGTCTTCCATGATCTGAATATCATCTGACTCCAGCACATGCGATGGATCTGCTATGTATTTCCTCAACTGAGAAACGTGAAATACATTATGCAGATTTGCCAAGTGCGGTGGCAGGGCAATCTCATAGGCTACAGCGCCAATCCTTCTCAGTATCTGATAGGGTCCAACAAACCTTGGAGTTAACTTCCTTGATTTGATGGCTCTTCCCATACACGCCGTCGGTGTTACTTGGAGGAACACATGATCCCCTGCTTCAAATTCCAAGGGCTTCCTCTTCTTGTCCGCATAGGACTTTTGCCTACTTTGAGTTGCCTTCATTCTCTCCTGAATGGCTTTGACCTTCTTAGTAGTCTGCTGTAAAAACTCTTGACCCAATACTAGTGATTCGCCATCTTGATTCCAACAAAGTGTTATCCTGCACCGTCACCCATACAAGGCCTCATATGGCGCCATACCAATACTGGAGTGATAACTGTTGTTGTATGTAAATCCCACCAAAGGAAGCATGTCACCCCAATGACAGCAGGTCTTCCAAGGACTGGATCGTCCTCTCAGACTGCCTATCCGTCTGAGGATGATAAGCAAAACTCATCCGTAACTGAGTCCCTAAAGCTGCCTGCAGCGACTGCCAAAAACGAGAAGTAAATCTTGAATCTTTGTCAGATATGATACTAGTTGGCACCCCATGCAATCTGACTACCTCTCTAACATATAACTCAGCCAGCTTGTCCATTGACATCTTTTGATTAATTGCCAAAAAATGGGCACACTTAGTCAATCTGTCAACAATCACCCAGACCGAATCATTTCCCTTAGCTGATATCGGAAAATGTGTCACGAAGTCCATTGTAATACTATCCCATTTCCACTGCGGGATGTCTAATGGTTCTAGTGTACCCCCTGGTCGCTGATGTTCAATCTTGGCCTTCTGACACACCAAGCACGATGCCACAAAGTCGGCGACATCAGTTTTCATCCCATTCCACCAAAAGGACTGTTCCAAATCCTGATACATCTTAGTCATACCTAGGTGTATGCTAAGACGACTTTTGTGTCCCTCCTCCAGAATTTGCTTCCTCAATCTTCAATTTCCCGACACACAAACTCTATCTCTGAAACGCAGGATGCCATCAGATCCCATTCGATAGTCCTTCCCTTTCTCAGTACCCAACCAGCTCACAAACTGCTGTAATTCAGCGTCACTCTTTTGCCCCTCACGAATCAACCCCATGATGTCACTAGTTAAGGTTAGTAAACTACATCAGATAGAACCCTCTCCCAACTGTATACCCATATTCATATCCTTGAGCTTCTCAATCAACTCTAGCTCTTTCACCATCATCGCTAACATGTGAATCCTTTTCCGACTTAAGGCGTCCGCTACCACATTCGCCTCACCTGGATGGTAAAGTAACTCGAAGTCATAATCCTTGAGATACTCCATCCATCACCTCTGTCTCATATTCAACTCCTTCTAGTCAAACAGGTATTTTAGACTTTTGTGATCGTTGAAAACTTGGAACTGGGAGCCATACAAGTAGTGCCTCCATGTCTTGAGAGCAAACACCACAACAGCCAATTCTAAGTCATGGGTGGGGTAGTTCTTTTCATGCATCTTTAACTGTCGAGACGCGTAAGCTTCTGACCTCTTTTCCTACATCAATACACACCCCAAGCCATGATAGGATGCATCACAATACACCTCAAATTTCTTACTTGTGTCTGGTATAGCTAACACCGGAGCGGTTGCCAATCTTTTCTTCATCGCCTCAAAACATTCATCACACTTCTCCGTCCAGGAGAATGGTTGGTCTTTTCTAGTGAGTTGGGTCAAAGGACTCACCATTTTAGAGAACCCTTCTACAAATCGCCTGTAGTATCCGGCCAATCCCAAGAAACTTTGTAGCTTAGTCACAATCTGTGGTCATTCCCATTTCAATACCGTATCAATCTTGCTTGGATCCACTAAAATACAATGTGAGTAAATGACATGCCCCAGAAACTGTACCTCCTCTAACCAAAACTCGCACTTGGACAACTTGCCATAGAGCTGATGTTCTTTGAGTACTGTCAATACAACTCTCAGATGCTCAGCGTGCTCCTCCCTATTCCTGGAATAGATGAGAATGTCATCTATAAACACCACCACAAATTTGTCCAAATAAGGTCAAAAAATCTGGTTCATATAATCCATGAAGACTGCTGGAGCATTAGTCACTCCAAATGGCATTACTACATACTCGTAATGCCCATATCTCGATCTGAATGTTGTCTTCTGAACGTCTTCTAGTTTGACCAAAAGCTGATGGTATCCAGACCTCAAGTTAATCTTGGAGAATACACCTGCCCCTCTCAACTGGTCCAGTAGATCATCAATTCTCGACAATGGATACTTGTTCTTTATCGTCAGCTTATTCAGCTGTCGGTAGTCTACGCATAACCGAGAACTCTCATCCTTCTTCTTCACTAGTAACACCGAAGCTCCCCACGGTGATGCACTAGGTCTGATGAATTTCTTTTCTAGCAAATCCTCGATCTACTTTTTCAACTCTGCCAGCTCCACCGATGCCATTCTGTAAGGGGCGACCGACACTGGACCCGCTCCAGGGATTAGATCAATAGAGAAATCTATGTCCCTGCTTGGTGTCAATTCGAGTATTTCGTCAGAAAATACGTCGGCATACTCGTCCACCACTGGTATACTTTTGATCTTTTCCTTTGTACTCTTCTTTTCTCCTTGAGCCACTATCATGAAACAAGTAGCTCCATCTTCAATTTCCTTCAAGGCTTTGTGAGAAGAGATAAACTCAATTCCCTCTGACTCTAAGAACACCACCCTGCGTTGTCCAGAATCAATGACTATGTGATTGCTTGACAACCAGTTCATTCCCAATATCGCGTCCAAACCCTCCAAAGGCAAGCATACAAGGTTCACCTTGAATTGTCTGCCCTCTACCTCCAACGAGCATCCAACACAGGCAGAATTAGTTGAAACCTGCCCAGATGCTGGTGTCAAGACGATCAACTCGCACCCCAGGTCGCGAGTCGACAATCCCAGTTTCTTCACGCAGTCGTGGGATATGAAGGAGTGTGAAGCTCCTGAGTCAAAAAGCACTGACACACTATTACCATACAAAAAAAAGTAATCTAGAATAAGATTACCTGACCGGATGGCCTAAGTGTTGGTCATGGCGAAAACCCGGCCTGTTGCTCTCAGCCTATCAGAGGAAGGTGGCTGAGATCGTGCTCCGGGAGTGGTCTTCTTATTAGGACACTTATTAGCAAACTGCCCCGGCTGATCACATGCATAACACTTACGAGTGCTAACACTACTGCCTCCACTGCCAACTTGTTGACTGCAATCTCTCCTCAGATGTTCTCCCCCAAAATCAGTGACAATTTGCATAAACATGTTCCAACTCCAATTGTCCCCTTAGAAGAGTCAGGATTGATACAGACAATCATGCAAAATAGGAACCCCCAATATATATTCACACAATAATATAAGATGTTTTCCAAAACATATCAAAACAACCCATCTTTAGACCAAATTCGACTTAGCACGAAAATTCGTGGTACTCATTAATGAAATCATGCAATTCATTCACCACTGTAAAACACTCTGTCCGAGCGAGGTGCCCAAACAGAACTACAAAACCCTTATGGGTTCTCGCTTAGGCGAGATACACTCGCTTGAGCGAGATGCTCGCGTACGACCATTCTCGCATTTCTGGTTTTCTTGCCTAGGCGAGCCTGGCTCGCTCGAGAATACCAGACCTTTCCACTGTTATGCACACGAAAAACCAGAGGCCATGCCCAATTCATATCCCAAAACCTATATCTTACAATTTTATACAATTGGAAACTGCGCACAACACATAAGGTATAACCCAATTCACACATATAGAATCAAATTCTCATTTATTCATAGTATTGCATTCAAAATTTTAATCAATAAGATTAAGCCAAACAGATTCTGATTCACAACAGAATAGTCACGAAATTCATAGTGAGCATGCATCAAAATCAGGCAAACAATTCAACAATACACAAATTAGGCTTAGCTCCCCTAACCTGAAAATCCTTGCTTCTAATGGTTGTGTACTTTGGCTTTGTGACACCTAAGAACCTTCTTGTGCTCTCCCAAAAAAATTGCAGCTTTGCTCTCAATTCCAAACTCACCTTTTCCACTCAGAATTCGTGCTCCCTTCTCACTCTAGGTTTTAGACTTCTAAAACCCTTCTAATTGCCTAAATCTCCCCTTTTATATGGCTCCTAATTGTGGTAAAAAGAAATAAAAAGAAAAGTGGCCTTTTTAATGTCTATTATTATCTTTTATAGGTTGTTTTTCCCAACTCCCTTGGCTGCCCATTGTCTCTAGGGCTTTCCCACCATTTCACATTCAGACCACAAGTATTCTAGCAAAAATAAAGAGATTAAGTTGTTCTCAACAAGGGTTGAACCCACAACCACTCAATTAACAAGTTAAGTGCATAACCAATTCAACCAATTCACATTTGTGATAATTCCTATAATTTTAGGATTATATTATCATAGCTAGCATTCAAATATATTAACAAAATAATGCACACATTAAAATAACACACAACTGACAGATATAAGTCTTGAACCCAAGTCCTCTCACTCAATCAAGTACTCTCAACCACTTGGCCTAGTACTTTTTCACGTCACAACAACTAATATTAAATGCCATAAAGGCTTCTACTACCCGCATTTATTAAATAATTATTTATTTAATTATTTAATTTTCCCAAGTTTTACACATGACGTCTAGGTTGCGTTTTAAGAGATTATCTTTCCAATAAGGAAGATTCCAAAATATACTTTTTTTTCCTCCAATTATGAAACTCGCCATATCCTCGTAATTTCGGCAAACGAGGATTTTCCGTGGCCATTGATAAATCCCTTACTCTTCCCCAAACCAAATCAGGTGTCATTGTAGGTGATGGGTCATTGGTTTCAACTTTCCCTTTTAATAAGGCTTTTCTATTTTTTCTAAATGCATGACCACTAGGTAAAAACCTACAGTGTGAGTCAAACCAACAATCCCTCCTGTAACACCCCAATTTTTGGGACGTCACAGAACGTTAGAAAATTTTTGCGTTTAGCGGAAAAAGAATTAACATTGAAAATGTACTAATAAAAACTTTTAATTTAATTTAAATTGCATCACACCAACACTTTGTCAAAAACTTCCAATAACATTTGCGACCAAAAGAAAATTACATAATTTCTAGTATCTGATTTAAAACACAACTAAATATATTATAAAAACTCTCGAATCCACCCCAACCTCTCGTCAATCTACTCTATGCCAAAATTATCTGCAATATCATATGCTCCCGTATAACACACACGTTATACGATCATCGCACATATAACAAACACAAAAACAAACAAATAGGGGTAAGTTAACCATAAACAATGATATTCATAAATAAAACATGTCCAATAATACTCAACGTCGCATTCAAGTAACACTTAAGCATTATGATCACAATTAATCCTTGGTTTGAACACACAAACCCCAAAATCTAACCAATCATACCAAAGCAAACATAGCAACACATTCATCTAGAATCTTCAAACATAGTGATCATAATCAAACTTTGG
Source organism: Vigna unguiculata (assembly GCF_037176805.1). Taxonomy (NCBI): domain Eukaryota; kingdom Viridiplantae; phylum Streptophyta; class Magnoliopsida; order Fabales; family Fabaceae; genus Vigna; species Vigna unguiculata. The sequence continues at coordinate 26,828,997 of NC_140800.1, read as the reverse complement.
TTTTCCACGGCCTCTCACCCCACAACAACATCTAGTTTCCTAGAAGAGATGGTTCGACGTGTCCCACTATCGCAACCAAATTGTCTCCTTTATTCCTCAAGGAGTTATGAGTAAAAACGTTGATGCTTCGCACATCGGGCACTATACTCGCAATGAGCCAAAATAAGGTGAAACATCTTTCCTCTCCCTACTGCTTCACACAGGCGAGCGAGTACAACACTTGAACCAATCCTCGACCACTGCTTCACACAGGCAAAGAGAACCCCTTTCCACTGCTTCACACAGGCGAAAGAGTCTTCACTGGGTTCCTAGGTACGGAAAACCTCACACAACACTTAATTTCACCAAGAGTTATCAACAAGGCAAAACACTCTCAACATGCAACACATGAGAATTTATATATTGCCAACAAAATACACGCCACCACATCATGCATGAGAAATAAAATTCCATAACATAAACCCATCAACTTATCAAATAATACATTCTTGCAACAAACTCAAGGAATGACATTCATTCAAACACAAGCATAACATCACACTCAAGTAATTATCCTCAAACCACCACTTTAGTAAAACCAAATAAAAAGTACCACACAAATGTATAAAAACCAAAATGGAATTTCATCCCAAGACTATAAGAAAACGAAACATACTTTTAATATGAACCAAGAAAAAAAAACAAACGCTATATTACCATATTTATTTTCGTAATCCACACTCCAAAAGCCTAAAAAGAGAATTTAAATAACTTGTGGGCCATGCATGATTGTCACAAGGAAAAGTTATCTTAAATGATAATGAAAGAGAGAAAACAAAGTTATTAAATAGTCTTTTACAAAAATAAAAATGTGGTTACACTTAAAACAAAGGGGAACAACCAAAAGAAAAACCCCACCAAAACCATTCACAACCAATCATCATGTGCCCATGAACCATGCTACGTGAAAGAGAATAGAAAAAAAAAAGAAAGAGAAATAAACTTTGTACTAAGATCATGCAAGCACCCCAAACCTTTAAAGTAAAAGGACAAAACGTGTGGAGCCATATGAAAAAGAAACTTAAGTGTTTATTGGTTTCAATTATCGTATGTGACGCAAAGGCAACAGAGAGAACTAATGGCATGGTTTCAACAGGAATACTATATTTGAATATTTGATGAGTGAAACAAAGGGTTGTAATTCCATGTCTCTCACCTAGAACGTAAATGGGAAAAAGAAGAACTAAAAACGTAAAAATGGAGCATACATGGCTTTTCTTTTCATATATAGTAACATGATTCAAGCATAAGAAACATTCACAAAAGTTTAGCACAAATATAGATGGACCCAAAAATGTGTGGTCTGCACCATTCCAAAAGATTAAAGCAATTAGTTTTATGTGTGGGTCCAAGCACTTAAAACATAATGTGGATAAGAAAACAATCAAAATGAAAAGAACCATGAATTGTAAGAAAGGTATGCATGAAAAGCATGTAGTATAAAACAATAGAATCCTAAAGAAAGGGTCTGCACGAAGAAGAACCAAAACCACACCTTTATGAGTTTCTACACCAAAACAACATAAAGAAAAGACTTGGGTTTCATGTAACCCAACCCCTCACGTGATATAATCAAATGAAAGAGACCAACCTCGCTGCATCATGCACAACAAAAACAAACCCCGTGACAATGGAAAACAAAAACTGAGGCATGTTGCAGAATTCAGAGGACCACACCAAAACGAACCTAGTTTTTTTTTTAACACCTTAGAAAGCCATCCAAATGCAACCTTTCATGTAACAACAACAACTATGGCAGAGTAAAGAAAACAAAGAAAGACTGGTCATGCACATAAATTCCTTTTGTTTTCATTGTGGCTGCAACAAGGCAAGCATGGATGCACCATCTCCGATTACTACCCCAAAAATACCATGTACCCAAACTTCATGAATGCCAAAACTTACGTTCAAACATCACCCTTACGACCACACATGCATAACAAGAAAAAAAGAGAAACATGGCATACACACAACAAGCTAGGTTCATAAATCATACAATCAGCACAAGTGTAAAGAGAGAAAAAGACAAGGTCAAGCTTCATTCATCAAGCATCAAGAAAACAAGAGAAGAAAGCAATGTTGGCTTCCCCTACCTGATGGGTCTCTCTGGAATGTTTCTCTTCTACGCACCACTGAATTTTAAACGCATAAGCTACACATGCTTTAATTGAATAATAAATAAAATAATTAAAACCACTATATGAGGACGACCAAATTCGAACCCATGTACATGCTCTACAAATTCATAGCGCTAGCCATTAAACTAGACAGATTCTCATGAAATAAAGCGCAGCAATTGTTTATATACACTTATATTCCATATTTAATATTTCCATAAAATAATTAAAATAAATAAACAACACTTAACTTAAATCAATAAATTAATTATTTCATCATATATCAAAATTAAATAAAATACCTAATTTAAATATCTCCACAATCTCAAACAATCCATCAATTTTTCTATATGTTTCCCTTTATTCCAATTTTTCTTGGGTCTTACACCCCCATTTTCTAATGTAAAAGCTTTTTGAATGCTCCATACAATGTGGACAAGCCAATTTACCTTGAGTACCCCAACCAGATAACATCCCATATGCAGGGAAAGCATTTATAGTCCACATTAAACTAGCTCTCATGATACAATTCTTCTTTCTTACGATATCATATGTTTCTACACCAGTCCATAACTTCTTTAGATCATCCACCAAAGGTTCAAGATACACATCAATTCCTACCTTTGGATTGTGTGGACCAAGTATTAGACAACTTAAGAACATAAATGGCATTGTCATGCACATTTCAGGAGGAAGATTGCATGGGGTGACAATTATTGGCCAACAAGAATAAGGGATTGTTGATTGAGTGAATGGATTAAATCCATCAAAGCATAAACCCAGGCGTACGTTGCATGGATCGGCTACAAAGTCTAGATGTACCCGATCAAAATGCTTCCAAGCTTCACGTAACACGCCCGAGGTACTTTTATTTTCATGGTGCCAAGACATGTGACCAACAATTTCCATTTATGCAAACAATCTCTGCAACCTTGGAATTATAGGTAAATAGAACATTGTCTTTTATCAGAACAAGCTTTTTTGTGTTTCCTCCTATGTTGTGATCACGATACCTTGGCATATCACAAAATTTGCAGCGAATAAGTGAATCATCAGTTTTCCCATATTCACTGTCATAAAACAACATGCAACCTTGTATGCAACAATCAATCCTTCTAGAAGTCAATCCAAGCTTTGATACTAATTTTTTAACATCATAGTAATTTTTGGGCAAAGCTCTATTCATCAGCGTTATATCTCGAAGCATTTTTATTATAAAACCGACACATTAGTCAGGGACATTCCAATTAGACTTGCATGCTAAAAGTCTAACACAAATTGATAATTTAGACTCTAATGATCCTTCAAATAATGGTTCATTTGACTCAACTAACAGATTATAAAATTGCTGAGTTGCTTCATTCGGAGGCTCTTCAAAGTTTGTTTTCGGTATTTCAAATGACCTATGTTGTCTAAGAGCATTACACAACATGTCATGCATCAAGTTAATTGTTTCACCTTTAGTCAAAGGAATACCACTTCCTAAAGCATCATGAAAATTATGGGAAATATTCTTCATGGCTTCCCTTAGACCCTAAAGAAATGCATTCACAATAAATAGACAATGGTAACAATGCAAAAGATATTCTAGTACACACAGATAAGATGCTCCAAACTAAAAGATACTAAAAAATAATACTTTAGTAATTCATTTCAATATCAATAAACAAATTCCAAATGATAAAATGTGAAACCTTAGTAATTGAGACTTTGTTATTATCATATCAACCTCAAATCTTGTTGTCATATACTGCTCAATTTTAGTTAATCAGGACTTGTATGGATGATTTTAGTTGACGTTTTAGTGTCTGTTGTAAATAGAAATTCAAAAGTGAATTCTGTTGTAAATAGAAATTCAGTTTCCAGTCAGGATTTTATGGGAGAATTGAATGAGAAGTTGCCTAAGTATTACATAATACTGAAGAAGATCCATTAAGATTTTTGCTACAAATTCATGTGATATGTTCAACAATGAAGCCAACAAAAGTTTTAGAAGAAGAGATCATCATGAAGGCATTCTATTTTCCCTTTAGATATAAAAGCTAAGGAGTGGTTCTTCTACACCACTTATTCAAGTCCATACACTACTTGGACTGATTTGCAGAGAAAATTCTTGACAAAGTTCTTTCCAGGATCAATGATAGTTGATGTAAAGAGGGAAATTAGTGGGTTCAGGAAATTTGAACGAAAAAATGTGAATGAATATTGGCTGCACCATAGCACTATGGGATAACAACTTAATACATAGATGCAATCTAACTAGTGTGAATTGTTCAACATTATAGTATAATATACATGCCATTTTAAGGGTATGTGAAATTGTCGAGAAAATTCATCCTTTGCATGTAATTTTACTGGCAAATGTTAATTTAAGCTTGAGAAACAAAAGTAGAAGTAGTATTTCCGATTGCTTAGTAATTCAAAGTTTGGGGGTCAAGACAAAAAAGTAGTATACCGGTACTTTGTGCAATTGAAAAATTGACAACTATTTTAGTGATTCATAATTACAAGCATTAACTTCAATAGCAATTTATTGAATGTCCTGCATGTGAGCCTTATTATTTCATTCCACTTTAATGGTTGTGTTTGTTAATCTTGTTGGTTTAGATGTCAATCCACTTTGTTTACCAAAGTTACTAAATACATAAACTGAATGTAAAGAAAATAAATACATTAGTGTTTTATTACTACAAACTACTATTATATACAAGATTGTACATAAAATTCAACCTTACTTATGCCACAATAGAGCACTTCAAGTAGAAGCTTTAATCATACTACCTTCCGCTGCCTCTTTCAGTTTTGAACTCTCTTTTGTTTCATCTGATATACTTGTTATGTATAACAAATTTCTCAAATTGTATAAGGATCAACAGTTTTCTAGTTCCACTGCATCTGTTGCTTACACAGGTACATCTTTTGTTGGTCTGACTCAATCTTCTTCTCCTGGTCCTTGGGTTTTTGATTCAGGAGCCACTGATCATATTACTGGTAACAAATCTTTATTCTCTTCTTTATCCTTTACTAATCCTTTACCTTCTGTTACACTGGCTGATGGTTCTAGAGTCTCATCTCATGGTGTTGGCACTGTTAAACTTTTTCCTTCTTTAACCATTGATAATGTTTTTTATGTCCCTGGGTCTCCTTTTAACATGTTGTCCATTAGTCGCCTAACTCGTTCTCTTGATTGTGTTGTTTCTTTTACCAATAATTCTGTCTGTTTACAGGATCAGAGTTCGAAACAGGTGATTGGCACAGGATATGAGTCTCATGGTCTTTATCATCTCCGTCCCTCTACACACATTGGTGCAGTTATGGAGTCTCCCTCTCTTATTCATGCTCAGTTTGGTCATCCAAGCCTTGCCAAGTTACAACAGCTTGTCCCTGCCTTGTCCAAGTTGTCTCGTTTGGATTGTGAGTCGTGTCAATTAGGCAAGCATACTCATACTTCTTTTCCTCGTAGTGTCACACGTGATGCTTCGTCCCCTTTTGCCTTGGTTCACTCTGACATTTGGGGTCCTAGCCGCGTTAAGTCTACTTTAGGTTTTCAATACCTTGTTACTTTCATTGATGATTACTCCAGATGCACCTGGTTATTTCTAATGAAACATCGTTCGAAATTATTTCATATCTTTCAATCTTTTTTTAATGAAATTAAAACTCAGTTCGGTGTTTCTATTAGAGTTTTGCGTAGTGATAATGGTCGTGAATATCTTTCTCATTCTTTCAAACAATTTATGGCTTCTCACGGCATTCTACATCAAACTTCTTGTGCTTATACCCCTCAACAAAATGGTGTAGCTGAACGTAAAAATAGACATCTTATGGAAACCACTCGCACTCTTTTAATTCATGGCGAGGTTCCTGAACATTTTTGGGGTGATGTTATTCTTACTGCCTGTTATCTCATTAATCGTATGCCTTCTTCGGTTTTAAAGAATAACATACCTCACTCTATTTTATTCCCTCATGAACCTCTTCATCCCTTACCTTTGAGAGTTTTCGGGTCTACATGTTTTGTTCATAATTTTAGTCCTGGTCTTGACAAGCTTTCTCCTAGATCACATAAGTGTGTTTTCTTAGGGTTTACAAGATCACAAAGAGGATACAAATGTTTTTCTCCTTTTCTTAACCGTTATTTTGTGTCTGCAGATGTCACCTTTAATGAGTTGTCCCTTTATTTTAAGAGTCAATCTTCACCTCTGACTCCATCCAATCCTGACAACTCTTCTAATACCTTTAATGTTCCTATTGTTTGTGACCCTCTTACTGTGTCTTCTTCACCCTCGGTTCCTGCTCCACCACCTCTTCAGGTTTATAGTCGCTGTAATCGATCACAACCACCACCATGTGACTCCACTCCAGTGCCAACTACTCTGTCTCCTCTGGCTCTGACACCTGAGTCTGACCTTCCCATTGCCCTTCGAAAAGGTATGCGTTCTACCCGTAATCCCTCTCCCCATTATATTGCTTTGAGTTATCATCGCTTGTCATTACCTTTTTATACATGTCTTTCCTCTCTTTCTTCTGTGACCATTCCAAAAACTGTCTGTGACGCTTTAGCCCATCCTGGTTGGCGTCAGGCTATGACAGATGAATTAAGTGCTCTTCATAATAGTGGAACTTGGGAACTGGTCCTGTTGCCGTCTAGGAAATTTGTTGTTGGTTGCATGTGGGTGTTTGCTATCAAAGTTGGACCTGATGGTACTATTGATCGCCTCAAAGTTCGTCTTGTAGCCAAAGTTTATACTCAAATTTTAGGGTTGGATTATGGAGATACTTTTTCCCCCGTGGCAAAGATGGCTTCTGTTCGTTTATTTATCGCCATGGCTGCTCTTAAACAATGGCCTCTTTATCAATTGGATGTTAAAAATGCTTTCCTCAATGGTGATTTGCAAGAGGAAATCTATATGGAGCAACCTCCTGGGTTTGTTGCTCAGGGGGAGTCTTTTGGGATGGTATGTCGTCTTCGCAAATCACTATATGGCCTAAAACAATCTCCTAGGGCCTGGTTTGGAAAGTTTAGCAATGTTGTTCAACAATTTGGTATGACTCGGTGTGAAACAGATCATTCTGTTTTTTATCAACACTCGAGTGTTGGATGTGTTTACTTGATAGTATATGTTGATGACATCGTTCTTACAGGGAGTAACAACCATGGCATCTCTCAGTTGAAACAACATATCTGTCACCATTTTCAGACCAAAGATCTTGGCAAACTCAGATATTTCTTGGGTATTGAGGTGGCACAGTCCAATGATGGTATTGTTATATCTCAAAGAAAGTATGCCATGGATATTCTGGAGGAAACTGGGTTGATGAGTTCAAAGTCTGTTGATACACCCATGGATCCCAATACTAAACTTCTACCAAATCAGGGGGAGCCTATATCTGATCCTGAGCAGTATAGACGATTGGTTGGGAAATTGAATTATCTTACTGTTACTCATCCTGACATTTCCTTTGCAGTCAGTGTGGTAAGCCAATTTCTTAATTCTCCATGTGAAGATCATTGGAATGTAGTCATTCGCATCTTGAAGTATATTAAAAAATCTCCTGGAAAAGGATTGTTATATGGTTCTAATAACCATACAAGAGTTGTTTGCTATTCAGATGCTGATTGGGCAGGATCTCCTTCTGATAGAAGATCTACATCTGGGTATTGTGTCTCCATTGGTGGTAACTTGATCTTGTGGAAAAGTAAGAAACAGAGTGTTGTAGCAAGATCTAGTGCAGAAGCAGAATATAGAGCTATGGCCTCAGCTGCCTATGAACTTGTTTGGCTCAAGCAATTGCTTCAAGAGTTACAATTTGGAGATATTACTCAAATGACACTTGTGTGTGACAATTAGGCTGCCCTTCATATTAGCTCTAATCTTGTCTTTCATGAGAAGACTAAACACATTGAGATTGATTGTCATTTCGTTCGGGAAAAGGTTATGTCTGGAGACATCAAGACTGAGTTTGTTAACTCAAGTGATTAGTTAGCAGATATTTTTACGAAGTCTTTACGGGGGCCTAGAATTAATTATATTTGTAACAAGCTTGGCACATACGATTTGTATGCTCCAGCTTGAGGGGGAGTGTTAGATATAGTTTGATATTATTAAGATATTGTTAGATATTGATAACCACAATATCAAACAATATCTTCTATTTAATCTTTTTATTTTCAGTTACTCTTTTTACTTGTACCTCTCTCTATTATAAATAGATTACCCTATGTGTGGTTTATACACAAGGGAGATTAATCTCAATCTCTATCTTCTTTATTCTCAACAGTAAGGATTTAAATTATTTTATGTGTTTGTTCATCCATATTCTAGGTTGGATTTAAATTTGTAAGCTACCTTTACAATGTTATATGAACTATATGTATGGACTATAAAGTTTATAATTCTAATAGTTGTTATCATTATTTTGAATATGAAATAAATCTTGCTAAAGAGGAGATTACCCATTTATTTGCGCTTAAAATTTGATTAAGGATTAATCAAGAATAATGACCTACTTCTCTATCCTACCAAAAGCATAGAGTGTTGTGTTAGGAGAACAATAAAAATGATTCTTTTTATTATTTCCATGGACAATATTCCAAAACCGAATTCTCATTCAGTTTAAAAAGATGTTTGTAGGCCCTTTTTTCTTTGGATTCCCTTATGGCAGAGACACAGTGACATACAAGTATTTTAGCAATTGGTTAAGTCGCTAATTAGGTTGTTTAACAAAAGGATTAATAGGGGGCTAGAAGGGAAACAAAGCAAGCTACATAATATTCTACATGTTTCTAGTAGGTAGTTCTTTTCTTGTTAGTTTCCTACCATTTGGAAGCTGTTTAGGTAGTTAGATAGCATATTCAATAATTAGAGTAATGTAGTTTTCAGTTTTACCACTTTAAGCCTAGTTTAGGTAGTCAAATTTTGGTTTAGGTAGTTTTGTAATGTGACTTGTTTCTTTGCTAAATTTAATGGTTTCAAACTTGTTAGGATAGTTTCTTTACAAATTTTTAAGCTATTTTAGTGTAGTTTCAAGTTTTTAGTTGTTCTAGTCAAGTTTTGTGAGTTTTAAGTAGTAGGTTTTAGAAGTTCTTTTAGGAGTCATGTTTTGAGACTTCATTTGATCATTTTTAGTTAATTAGGACTTGTATGGATGGTTTTAGTTGATGTTTTAGGTGTTTTTTTTTTACATATTTTGCATCTTTGCTCTCTCGTTATTTTCACTTTCATTATGTGCATATATGTAGAAAAATCTTATTTAAGTTGGGGTTATGCCAATTTGATATAGCATAATTGTGCAATTGTGTGTGTGATTTGCTTTTTGTTAGTGTATCACACCAAGCCAGCTTAACAAAATAATGATAAAACGATCACCATATACCAAGGCATTTGAGTAACCGGCCAAGACCGGTAACCTAGACGTCTAGAGGAACTACTCGCCTAAGACGGTACACGAGCAACACAAACCGTCAAGGGAAGTAGTCAGTTGAGGCCGATAACTTCAATATACTTAGTAAAATGGAAGCCCCCGCGTTCAATAGGTCTTAAGGGCCTGGGTTAGGGCCCAGGCCCACTCACAGCCCAAGCTAGAGCCCAAGTCAAGGCCAGGCTCATGGGATAATCAGACATAATTAATGCTCTATAAATACGCGTGGACCCCAGTAATTAAAGGTACGCATTCCTTAATCACATATTTGACCTTTTTTAGAGTTTTGACTCACTTGAGCTTCGGAGTCCCTTCTGCAGTAACCCCTGCTGGGTCCAAACTGACATGTGTCAAGCAGGAAGAGGCCAACTAAGAAGATAACGGACTACATGGGTAAGGTGATGCTTGTGCCTAACTTATCTTGTTTGTTCTCTGCAAGAACAGTTAGTTAGTATTTTTATAACACTTGCTATTCTTGACCTTTGACCACAATAACATTTTCAAAATAATGAATTTATTTGAAATTTTATAACTACAGTAGAAGAACAAGGATAAGGAGACAGGGACCATAATTTCTATCCTACAACTAGTTCATCCCTTCTAATGCCACAATTTTTATCAGTGTAATGCAACCAACAAGGAAGTCACGACTAAAATGCTTATCTCAAATGATGTGGTACTCTTACTAGAGTATAGAGTTTTCTCGAGTTTTCTTACAATCGTTGTATTTTCAGTAGTTTTTAATTCAATTATTTGTTTATCTATCTAACTGAAAGCTATCAATGGTAGTTGTTTGAAGTGTCTTGGGAGTAATGAGATATGGGAAAAATTAGTGTTACTTATTTTGAGATATAGGGAACTAGCTTGGAGGCCCTTTGCTGAACAACAAGTTTTGTTTTTGGATAAGAAAATCATGTACCCGAAGGCAGACGACAAATATAATGCTACCTACCTGACCAACAAAAATATAAACAATATAATTAAACAAAAATTTAAACAGTGTAGTTAAGCCTATGTTTATTTGGATAAAAGAAATTATTCTAATAACAAAGAAAGTTCTAGAAGGAATAACTACATAGCAAATGAAATCAATGTTATTAACTAATACTTCTAATTCAAGAAAGAAGTCAATGTCTAGACATGCATGCATACTCAACCTTTGTCCATGATTGTGGCTTTAATGTCAAACTAGGTAAGCTCCCCTTGTATTCCCGGTTTCCAAAGATGGGGCACTTGCAAAACCACTCACATGACAATAATAATAATAATACTAGCTAATTAGTACTTAATTAAGCAATCTAGCAATCTAAATATTTTGAATCGAACCACTTCCCTTTTTATCACGTTAACAGAATCACTAGCTTCCAAAATAACAATTTTTTTCCTATACATACTTTCCAGATCATAATGCTCAAAGTTTTCATTGTTCTTTATGCCATTATTTAACTGTGTATCAATCAATCGAAAAGATGATAATCATATTGTAATTTTTTTCATTCAAGATTCCAAGAAATTTTGACATATCTTTCAAAAATACCCAAAATGTAAAACCCCAAACCCCATCACTTACTTGACGAAAAAACCCAATTCATGAGTGTCAACCTCGTTGTTGTTGGAATTGGGATGCCTTACCTTTCTCGCGTGAAGTCAACCTCGTTGTTGCGTTAGCTTTGCGCGACGAACCTCAACGCATCAAGTGGGATGAACCTCAACGGTGGATGAACCTCAGTTGATGAACCTTCAAACTGAGATTTTGAAGTTGTAGTTAGCTTCGGAGTTGTAGAGAACATTGTGACCTTCGGAGTTGCAGAAATCATGGTGAGCTTCAGACATGAGCTTTCGAATGCTTGCATAGGGCTAACTTTTAGAAAGGAATTGCCTAGCTTTTGAATGTGTAACTTAGAAAAAAATATATTTCTAATAAACAAAATTAAAAATTCTTACATACAAAGCATTCTACACCAAATTTCATAGGTAAAGTATCGTATGAAAATTTTCCGCCAAAATCTACCATGCTTACCTATGAAAATTTTCACATATAATTTATTTTTTTTACCTATGAACTTTAATTTTATCTACGACCAACTTTCGTAGATAAATTTAAATTATCTACGAAATATATTTTGTAAATAAATTTTTATAGATAATATACAATTTTCTTGTAGTATATTGTGAAGAATTGAGATAGATGTAATGCTAGGAATGGAAACCTACTTGAATATATAAAACCATGCATGAGATGAATCAAGAACTATCAAACCATTCAAAATTATCAAACCACATTTGGTAGATTTATAGTCAAGTTAGCACCCAGGTTTTACAGCACTAGGTTTATTTGGTCTAATATACAAAACTGAATTTATGCAATGTATTCACAGACTAACAATTAAAAACCGATTTGGTAGTAGAACCAACATGACAACATTTTGATCCAATGTATATTATTTATTCTACAATGCACAATTGAGTAACTTTACCAAACATAAATGCAAACAAGTTTAAAATTCTCTTAATTGACTACTAGAATGGAGAATTTAACAAGAACAATAACATAGTCAAAAATCCTAATTATAACCAAAGCATGAAACCTAAAATATCAAAATTAAGTAACCTTACTAGCAAGAACTAGAAATTAAAGTCTAAACCAATAATTAAGTTCACAATCATGACTCTAGTGTAGAAAAAAGTGTAAAACAACATTTAAAACTAGAATTAAGCATCACAATCCAAAATTCAATATCCAAAGTCAACTTAGGGAATTTCAAACATAATGAAAACAATGAACATGGATGAAAGATTAATGAACTTCCTTTCTAAACATGTTTAGTCTTCTTAAGCATGTGCCTTCATCCTTGGTTAGGGTCAATCCTTCATCACACATGAACACAACCAATTACAAACCTCCCTACTCGTAAAAAATCCAAGTGTGAACGCATCATCCTATGAACCTCCTCGCTCGTACTTCTCACACAAAGGAACCACCATAACGAACCTCCTCGTCCGTATTTTATCATGCGTATGATCCTCCCTTATGAACCTCCCCGTTTGTAACATTCAAGTGTAGCATATCCATAACCCAACATGAGGAGCCCATAGGATTCATACCTTATCGCTTACCACACTTAATCACACTTAGCATACAAGCCCCTTAATTTCTCAATGGAACCAGATCACAAGACCATCACACTCACGTATGCATAAAAACCAAAACCCGCAACCAACCTTTTGACCATCGCCTGGCAGAACAAAAGCTCCGCCTATCGGTTCCTATTGTAGACCACCTAGCAGTTCAGTAACACCGCCTGGTGCCACACCCTCTAGGGCCTCCTTGTCCCACCTATCGCTTGGCGGTCCAACAGTGCCACCATGCGCTATACTAGTAGCGTCAAACTGTTGGTTTATGTCCCAAAACAGGTTCCAATTTACCAACCACTAATGCATACTTCCATAATACAATAACACAGATCCACACGTCACAACATGCCTCAAAACACACTACCACACATCAGATGCATTATCTTATATCCACACATGCATTCACTACTTTGGCTCATATTAACACATGAAATTAACAACGAATCATGAACTCACCAATACAATACCTGCAATAGTTCCTTTAATCCATCCCCTCATGCCAAACCAAGTTTCACTTACATACCACACTTTCATTGATACACCAAACTCCCCAAAACAGTAGCAATCTGGCCTTATTATATCAATTTGGCCTTCCCATATCCGTACACGCTCAATTACATTCAACCAAACACGACAATCACAACCTTTTTAACATGGACAACAAACATTATCGTCATCACACATTCATTTTTTTCCCAAGCCCAAAGTTAAACCCTTATGTTGATTTATTCAACGAATCACTAAGGTATCATCACAATAGTGGCATTTCCAAAATTTTATATCAATGAACACTCAAAGAAGGATAAAATTACAGAAGAACTAACTTTGCACCACAACACCAACCAACCCATTGAGTAAAGTGATGGACAAGTTAATAGTTTCATCCAGGTTTAGCTTCTCTTGCAAGCTTCTCTAATCATCACAACCAAGTGTGACTGGACCAAATACCAGCAAAACCTTCACAACACCACAAAATCATCTAAGTCCCACTCTTTCAAATGAACTGCATAAACAAGATGATACAAAATCTTCAAGTGAGATGAATTTGAGGACAAATTCTCTTTAAGAAGGAGGGTACGATAGAAGTCTATTTCCTAAACTTCAAGTGGTACGAATTTGAGGACAAATTCTCTTCAAGAAAGAGGGAATGATAGAGGACTATTCCAAGATTCCATACAAGAAGAACTTGAAGATGAACTTTTGGATTTTCTTTTAGAAATTAATTATGTTTTATGTTTTTGGGCTTTAAGCTTTCTTTTATAATTAGTTTATGCTTTTATGTTTTGGGATTGGGCCTTCTTGTAGGGTTTACAGGTTTGCTTAAACTTATGTGCCTATAAATAAAGGTACTAAAAACTGATGTGGAGACTTTTAGTCATATATTGAGTTTGATTTCATTAAAAAGAGAATTCTCTTTATTCTTGGCTTAGGCCTCTGGTTCTTATCAAAGATTAACATCTTTGTGGCGAATCTTCACTTGACTTATTAATATGCTAGATTGTGGCGTCCTCCATCTCTATCTTATTCTGCGTTCTTCTCTGATTTATTCATTTTGTGCCTCTTGAGGATTCAAATTCAGAAATGATCATACTCTTTCCTAGATAGGATTGTATCATCTGGTATCTAGAGATAGATTCTGGTTTAAATTTCTTCTTATATGTTATTTTTCTGTCATATAAAAAAACTACAATTTTTCAATGTCTCCTTGTTCTGTTTTTTGTTTTAAATTTTGTTTGTTTCGTTTGTAAGGAGTGAAACCCCTAAGGTTGTTTCCAATTTGGTTGAATTTTTTTTATTTGGCGTATTTTTTTTTCTGTTCTTTATTTAAATTGTGTATTTCTACATTTGATTCGTGAAAATTATTTGTTTTTGTGTTTGGGATTTGCAAGTACACTTACTTTTGATTTACATGAGTATGAGGATTTAAAGGATCAATTGTTTAAGTTTGTTTTTTTGTTGAACTACAAAAAAAAATATTGTGGATCAAGGCCAAAGGAAACAAATATATATTGGAAAAAGAAATAAAAAAAGAAGGATCCAAAAAAAAGGGAGTTCAACATAACTTTTATTGCAATTTATTTGTGATTTATTGATATCTCCTTGCAATCAGTCTTTCTCTTAAAGTCTCTGTGTTGTCTCATTTGAATCTCTTTGGTAGTCCTATTATTTTCTAATTTTAATTTTCTTGTTTTGTGTCTTTAAAATTCCTTGAAGTTTTGTCTAGAGTTTTGAATTTTCTTTATCCTCTAAAGTCAAGATTTATATCTCGCAACATTTTTCACATTGTTTGTTCACTCTTTGCTTAAGTTACTAGAGTTCTTTGTTAAGCCCTAAAGGGAATTTGAGTGGTAAAAGGCAAGAGAGTACATTCAAGAAAAGCCTATAAGTGTGATACACGAGTGAAAAATTGAATGAAACACTTAGCAGAGTGGTGAGGTCCCAATAAATAAATAAATAAATAAAAACAATATTGTTGCTAACATTTGCTTATAGGGCATGACTTCTTCCCAGAATAGTGAGCCTCTATCACCTAAGACTGTGACACTTATGGTTGCACTTGATAAGCTCACATTACAAATGAATCAAATGCAACAACACAATCAACAACAGTTCGAAAGGCTCCAAAAGTTTAATGAAGATGTGAGCGTGAGATTAGAGGGAGTGGAGAGAAGAAGAAGGAGACATGATGATTCAGACCATTCTTCTCATAATGATGAAGCGTCATATGTTTTTAGGCCACGACGAGGCCAAACACGAGAGGCAATTGGGAACCACATGCTTAGGAGGGATAATGATGAGGAGGAGCATGATTTTAAGCCAAGACAAGGCCAAAGACGATAGGAGTTCGGGAACCACACACCTCGAAGAGATAAGATGTGGAGGAAGATTATAATTCCTAAATTTAATGGAGCTAATGACCCAGAAGCCTACCTGGCATGGAAAATGAAGCTTGACCAAATCTTTAACTCTTACGATTATGAGGATGATGATAAGGTGCTTATGGCTTCCTTGGAGTTTGAAGGCTATGCTATGAATTGGTGGAATCAAATCACCGTGGACATAGCTAGAAGAAGGCAATTGCCAATTTCTACATGGGAGCAATTAAAGGTAGCTATGAAGGAAAGATTTGTGCCTCCTTATTATAAAAAAGAGATCTTCAACAAATTACAAAGACTTACACAGGGAAATAAGAGTGTTGAAGAGTATGTTCAAGAGATAGAGGTCACCTTGATGAAAGCTGAAGTGGAAGAAACACATATGGCTACAATGGATAGATTCTTGAATGGATTAAATAGGGAGATTTAAGATGTGGTGGAAATGCACCATTATTAGACCTTGGAGGATCTTATTCACCAATCCACCAGAGTGGAACAACAACTTAAGAGAAGAAGTGCCTATAGGAAGTCATCCACCTCATGGAGAGATACAGAGAAATATAAGAAGGAGGGAGCTACTTCTACCATTCCTAAATCTAAGGAGAAGGAGTCCCCAAATGGTAAAGTAACTTCTCAAGCTAGTAATGATGATTCTTCACGTTCTAGTGCAATAAAATGTTTTAAATGTTTGGGTAGAGGACATATCGCAGTTGAATGTCCCAACAGAAGAACTGTGATGTTGTTGGTGAATGGTGAGTACATTAGTGAGCATTCCGCGGGTGAATCATCTAGTAGTGATGAGGAGGAAAAGGAGTGTGAAGTCCCCCCTGTGGAGGGAGATCTCTTGATGGTTAAGCGGTTGTTGGGTAGTATGAATACGGAGGAAGATGAGAGCCAAAGAAGAAATATTTTCCATTCTAGATGTATGGTTAGGGGAAAGGTGTGTTCATTCATCATTGATGGAGAAAGTTGTACAAATGTAGCTAGTAAACGACTAGTGGAAAAGCTTGGTTTGGTGACATCTATGCACCCCAGTCCTTATACTTTGCAATGGTTGAGTGAGGATGGAGAATTGGTGGTAGATAAGCAGGTGAACATTGCTTTCTCTATAGGTAAATATGTCGATGAGGTAGTATGTGATGTGGTACCTATGGAGGTGAGTCACTTGTTGTTGGGGAGGCCTTGGCAATATGATAGAAAGGTAACCCATGATGGTCTAACCAATAAGTATTATTTCCTGTTTATGGGGCAGAAGGTGTCCCTAACACCTTTATCTCCTAGAGAAGTTTGTGAGGATCAAATTAAGATGAGAGTGAGAAGAGAGCAAGAGAGAAAAGAAGGAAGAGAGAAAATTCCAGAAAAAGGAAAGAAAAAGGAAGGTAAAAAAATAAGGAGTGATAAAAGCCTTTTATTGAGAGAAAAAGAAATAAACAGAGCGTTGATTAAGAAACAGCCCTTATATTTGTTTATGCCTAACAATATTTGTCTCTCTTCTATACAAGTTTATTTGTCTTTAGGTATGGAGCAATTTCTCAAGAAGTATGATGATGTCTTTCCTAAAGACATCCCTCATGGTTTATCTCCTAAAAGGGGTACTGAGTATAATATAGATCTCATTCAAGGTGCATCCCTTCCTAATAGGCTAACTTATAGGAGTAACACAATAGAAACGAAAGAGCTACAGAAGCAAGTGGAGCAACTTATGAACAAAGGATCGGTTCAAGAAAGTTTGAGTCCATGTGTTATTCTAGTCATTCTGGTACCTATGAAAGATAGATTGGGGTCAATGTGCAATGACTGCGGGGCCATCAAATATATCATTATAAGATGCGTATTTGATCCGGGAAGACCTTTCAGAATTCGGGTCAAATTCTCTCCAAATAGGGGAGAATGATACAGAATCTTCAAGTGAGACGAATTTGAGGACAAACTCTCTTTAAGAAGGAGGGTACGATAGAAGTCTATTTCCTAAACTTCAAGTGGTACGAATTTGAGGACAAATTCTCTTCAAGAAGGAGGGAATGATAGAGGACTATCCCAAGATTCCATAAAAGAAGAACTTGAAGATGAACTTTTGGATTTTCTTTTAGAAATTAATTATGTTTTATGTTTTTGGGCTTTGAGCTTTGAGCTTTCTTTTATAATTAGTTTATGCTTTTATGTTTTGGGCTTGGGCCTTCTTGTAGGGTTTATAGGTTTGCTTAAACTTATGTGCCTATAAATAAAGGTACTAAAAACTGATGTGGACACTTTTAGTCATATATTGAATTTGATTTCATTAAAAAGAGAATTTTCTTTGTTCTTGGCTTAGGCCTCTGGTTCTTATCAAAGATTAACATCTTTGTGGCAAATCTTCACTTGACTTATCAATCTGCTAGATTGTGGCGTCCTTCATCTCTGTCTTATTCCGCGTTCTTCTCTGATTTATTCGTGTCGTGCCTCTTGAGGATTCAAATTCAGAAACGATCATACTCTTTCCTGAATAGGATTGTATCACAAGCTAAGAAAAAAATTACACCTAATATCACAAGTCAACACCTCTACAAATTGTCTAGCATTTCCAAAGTAAAACTGAAACTTCCATAAAACTCTACAAATTATGTTCTTACACTCAAATTATAGATAATTGAATTAAGAATGTGATGCAAAAAGAATAAACTTAACTGGATAACTATTAAAAAGTTATAGATCAAACAAGCAGCATAGGTCAAAATTGTCAGAATTTACTTTTACACTTATTAACAAAATATCTATCTAAAAACTCCAAATTAACACATTTTCAACAAAAAAAAAACGCAAGACTTTTACTAAGAAAAAAAAATCTGAACTAAAAACAAAAAAAATAGAACTAAATAAGGCCCAAAAGGAATGCTATAAACTATCAAAAGTGCAATAAAATAGGGACTTAATAATTTGTTTGATGAATCACTTTGTCTTGTTTCGTTTGACTAGTGTTTATTTGTACTTTCATCATTTGATGGTGTTTGACATCATATCATCTAGTATAGGGATGTCAATAAAACTCGTACCGCGGGTATCCGCAGATAAAACTCGCAATGAGTAGGAAACGAGTATTAAAAATTAATACTCGCTACCCGTGAGTACATGTATTTTTGATACCTGCATGTTAACGGGGCGGGTATGGGTATCATAATATTCGTACCCACTAAACTTTAATTCACAAAAATACCCTCATATATATTAGTAAAAAATATTCTGACCTATTTTTTTCTAAGTTGCACATCTTGTCTTCTGTCTTCATTCTTCTCGTTTCAAGTATTGGTACGTTGTCTTCTTCTAGGTACATCCCTTAACATTCTTCTTTTTCCTTTCTTTGAAATTGGGCATAATCAAACCCTATATAGATAGTGACGTTTATGGTATGCTTGTTGTCAAATGATGGAATCAAAATAAGAATACTTGGCACGTGACAGTTGAGATTTATTATTTATTTATTTATCAGGAATCAATCGGAGAAAAAACATTAATTAAAGAATTTTCATTGTGTTGAACGTCATTTTATATTTCTTTTTAATTATTTGGACTTGTATGAACTTGAGTTTATTTGAACTTTATTTAAAATTTATGACAATGATGTATTTTATTTTATTTTATTTGAATTTATGATTAAATATTTATTTTTTAAATAATTTTGTAAATACCCACGGGTACTCGTGGATACCTACGAATATAAAAAAATAGGCGGGTACCCACATAATGGATATCCGACGAATATGGGTACGAATACGGGACAGATATTTATACAGTAGATAGGGTACGAGGATGCTATTACCCCTATCCTATCCCTACCGTTGATATCCCTAATCTAGTCAATACATTGCCTAGTATGGTCTGGTCATCTCTCTTTTACTTGGATCATGTGATCTCCATAAATGCTTTCTTAATAAATCTTGTTTCAACTCATTAACACACGTTAGATTGAATATGAATATATCAGGTATGCATCAAATTTATTATTAGTAGTGCATGTCTTAATCATAAATTCATAGTCTAATCAACCTATTCTTCTTTAATCATCTTACGGTTTATTACAGTCTAGCATTGGTTGTTCTTTCTTAGTATAATATGTGCCAAACATTTTTTTATTCATCTGTTACTAAACGACCCTAAATGTAGTAATATTTCTACCTTTCCGATGTTTAACCTAATATAATGAAATTGTATTATTTATGTACTCAACCTCGTTTATGTTTATGTTGTTCAATGTTGTTTCTTGCAAATGTAGTAAGAGGCCAGGAGTAATACCCTATTTACTTTATTTAATTGTTGGACTTAGTGTGGTTGCCCATTTCTATTATTAAATATCCTATTTATTGTTATTTAATTTTAAATTATTTTCAAAAAAAAAATGGAAAATATTGTACATGAAAAATTAAACTGATAATTAGTATCATTGTTAATAGTAAATAATTTATTTTACATCTTTATACATTATTCTCACATAAAAATAAAATCATGATAAGTTAACATTAAAGACGACAACAAATCGGATTAAATATGAATAACATTTATGTTATTAGTTTCATTTATCACATTATCTGTTATTTGTCGGATATTTATAAGTGAATACTTATGATTTTTTTATACCTGAATTGGTGGATATTTTATTTTTGTTTTTCTAAAATATTAAAAAAAATTATTTAAAATGAAATCTTTAAAATATAAACTTAGCTAAAATATTAATTTTTAAGTACAATTCAAATAAAATTAATTAGTAAAATATTAATACAAATGAATTTTTTTTTTCTAAAAGGTAAAGTTAAACGAGTTACACCAAGATATACGTTTTAAAATGTTAATACTTTATAAAATAATTTCAATTTTATTAGTCTAAATAAAAAAAACATAAATATATAAAGTCAAATTTTAAACAATTCTTTCATAATGTTTTTTTCCAAATAAATTCATATTAGGCATCACATTAAAATTTTATTAAAAAGAGAAAGAAAAATAGGAAAACCACACTAAATCCATGATAAAAAAAAAAAAAACATGGCTATAAAACATCAAATCATTTAAATGGTTCTCTATGATTTTCTTCAAGAAAAATATGATAAACTTTGAACTTTGTATGTTTAAAAAAATGCAAACACCAAACAATACCAATAATCAAATTCCTCAACATATTAAGAGACTTATAATTAGTCAATCCTCTCACATTCCAAAAAGAACCTCTAAACTCATTAGTACTTTCTAGATGTTTTTGTTTTGGAAAATTTAATATTAACTTTCTTTCGTAATCTACCCCTGTCGGATTTTCTAAATGTTTGAATTGATTCATCATCCTCTTTAATATTAGAATCTACTCTCTCATCAAGCATATTAATACATTTAAAAGTTAATTTCAATTTCTCCGCAAAATAAATTTTATTAGACGTCAAAAAATTATAAACTGTCTTAGAATTACTATGTGATGAATTTAGTTGTTGTAAAACATGCAAACTAATAATAATGGAAGTGATATTCTCTAAAGAAAACATATTAATCAAAGGATCAGACTCTAACACACCACTATTAGAAACATTTAGATTATTAATAGAAAAAGATTTATTAGATTTATTCTCAACATAAATATTATAGTGATTAACCATCACAATAGACTAAACTACATGAGGTTGAACTACATGCACTAGAGACTATATCACAAGCTCCACTAATAATTTGTTTTGATAACTTGAATTAAAAAGTACTCAAATAAAATTTACTGGTAATTATTAATAGATAAAAGATATCGACGACTCAAATACCATAATATTCATACTTGTCACATTATCAAATGGATAATTAAATACATATATTCGTTTTCATAGGTATTCACGAAGATTATCTAAATTTTCCTCGCAAATGTCCACGAGTACAATTTTTTTTTCATCCCAAATGACAGTTTTCCCTTCTTACATTCAACTTACAACTTTAACAATTTATATTTTATTATAATATAATATTTTATTAAATAAAACAGGTGCAAAGTAGATATTTTTAATGAACAATGGTGTTAAAATATATTTTTCCAATACAATAAACCTGGGCCTTAATTTGCGCCTCGCATTTTGGTAGGACAGGTCACATCACATACCACAATATTACATCAACGAAAAGAAAGACAAAACGCCAAAAACAATCCACCGTGTTGAAAGTTGATACTGCGATGCCAGCCATATCAATGGGACCACCCTAGCTAACCACCAAATGAGTAACAATAATATCATAATGAAACCACTAACTTTGCTTTCAAAACTTTCAATATCTTTATAAAGAAATGAAAGAGTGATTTGGAGAACCAAACCAATTAACATGATAGAAATAATCAATTACTAATCCAATACGAATCATTCCTTATTCTACAGTGCAACTACCATCATCAGAAATGCATACCAAAACAAGAAGCCTATTATGTATTGATGTCATCTTGATTTCCATGGTTTGTGCTAGGTCACTGACTCTAGCCAAGGACTCTATTGTTTGTGGTGTGCTAGGTCACTGATTTCCATAGTTTTTGTATGTATACCATTTGAGCAATAAAACTGAAAAATGGATATCAAATGATCTAATGAATGGTCTGAGAAAAACAATCAAAATTTACAAAGGCAACAAAAACCAGCATCTCAATTTCCAACCCCACCTATGCACACTTGGAAGTATAGACCAAAATGTGTGAAGAATCCTAATTGCCCCAGAAAGGTGTTATAAGTGCTACCATGGTTTAAGGTCCCCCACAGGCCCAGCAGTCCAATTCAAGGCCTTCTCTCCTGGTTTCAAGAAGACAGTGCGGTCGTGCGGCAGTTTCCGAGCAAGGCCATTCAAAACTTGATGGAAAGCATCACCGGGTTGCGCCGGTTGAGGGAACAGCATAGCTTGCTTCATGGAAGGGTTGGCAAGTAATCTCTGTTTCCTCAAGATAACTTCTGGTGGAATAGATGTGAGTATAGTGTCTAGTTGAGGTACATCTTTTTCATCAACATATACACCTATCTCTTCCCAAGGGATTGCATCAGCAAATGGAAGAACAATATCATCTGCAATGATCACTGGGATGCAGCCAAATATCACAGCTTCAACCAGTCTTGGGCTCCAAGGGGCCCATCCAAGTGGACACAAGCAGAACACAGCTCGCTGCATGTCTTCGTAGTATGTTGTTGGATGCTCTGTGGAAATGTCAAACAGAGGATTGTCCTTAAAGTTCTCCCACACTGCTGCTCTTGCACCTCTGTAACATACCAAAGTTCAGTCAGTTTGAGCCTTCACCATGGTTTTGTTGTTTTTTCCATGAAAGCATGAAGACATGGAACCAAACTTCATGCATGATTAAATTACTTAGTTTTCAGTAAGAATACTAGAAGGAACCAATTAGAACATGAATGTTGTTAATCCAATTATGCTTGACTAGTTTCAATAACTAAATACTAAATAAATTTTAAGTCAAAAGATCTTATGCAAACATGATAGAAAGATAAATGAAAACTAAAAACACTCACATGTCACATGTCCAAATCCGATCCTTTAAGTTTGTGGGGTGTAAAACATAAGACCTACCTTGCATAGTAGCCACCTTCAGGGTCATTTCCAACATCATAAAACAGTCCCCGGAAGTAAACAAAAATGGACCTAGGCGTCTTTTCAGGAATTAGGTGTGCGTGCATTTTCTGTGGAGGGGCATATGGAGGAATGGTGATTGAGCCCTCTTTCAGGCAAACATGATTCCTCTGTCCAAATGTCTGAACCAAGGTAGCACGCTGCAGCAGTGGAAGAATTCCTCTTTCTATTGCTTTCTCCTCCTGGAACAAAATAACAAGGTAAAAATGCTTATTACAATATCCATGTACAGCTTTAGTACTGGAATTCAAGGTGCTTCTCACCAAACTTCGCATAATGTGTTTGAATGCTCAATTGAACTATTAGTTGTGAAAATAGAAAAATTGAAATGGAACACTAAATTTCTTACTTGATAATGGAAGCAAGCTCCAAAGTCATGAGGGGTTACAAAGAAATGATCTGCCCCTTCTGTCCTGTTCCAGTAAGGCCAGTTTGAAGAAATAAGCTGTATGGCACTTCGCATCATTCGTGGAGACTTGAAAGGTAAGGGGAGGCCATTTGGTGTCAAGTCACAAGTGGTGTATACAGGGGTGTAAAACCAATCAGCTTCTTCCGGATTAAGGGTTCGGACAGGGCTAGATAATAGAAACCGGTGCATAAAGATCTCAGCAGCAAACATATGAGTGAGGCATCTAGGGTCCTTTTGCAGGATTTTCTTATTATATTTGCTCGGAAGTTCATAAACAAAAACTTTTAACCTTCCCACTGGATCATCTTCTAACACGTCACCGGCACTACCTACAATTGGTTCAACCACATGATTAGTACTCTCAGTTCCTTACATAACTATAATATAGCGGATTTGAAATAGATAAAACAGCACAAAGAAGTCTGAGACTTGACTCCAATTTATCTCCAAATTCTGAATCAGAATTGCTTAATGCAAGTCATTCAGAAATAATACAAAGAATCAAACTTAATATTAACCCCTTGAATTCCATGCAACCAGGTGAGGTGTATATATCACACTGTTTATGTGTATGTATCACAAGAGTTTTAGATAAAAAAAATTTCACCATACTCCCATTCCAACTGCTTAGTCATTGGATTTTAATCCAACATATGCTACTTCCTGACAATCTCTACGCCATTATGCCGAGTTGAATATAACACCATCATAACATCTAAGTATCAACACAGTTAGGAGCAACATTCTTTCGTGATAGAAAATGCATGCAAAGTACACTCATTTTTCACTTAACTCACCTGCAAGAAAACGGGTACAGAATTATAAGGTTTTAATTAATGATTTTTCATTTAGATCTAATTAACCCATTAAAGAAAGAGGTATCCTGTAGAATTTCGAACTTAATTTACATTAAAAAAAAAATAGACACAATGTTTTTTTTTTTTTGCTGTAATTCTAGCAGAAAGAGAGGGATATAGTGAACCTACTTTCCTTCAGATTCCAGTGTCAAAGTTTAAACATCAAAAGTATAGGAGAAACCCTTATGTAATTCAGGAAGATCCCAAACTTCAGAATGACAATAACCTTCTGGCATTCTACCTTTAATAATGAAGAATGCTTGAAAAAAGGCACCACTTCAACCTTAACTTAAAATGAAAGTGATTTGCTCCTCTCTTATCATATCAAGCAATAGAAAACACACCAAAGGCTACTGGCATAAAAACCTATTTATCTTCTTGGGTGAATTTGAGTACTAAGGATGCAGGGACCTACCAATATGTTTCTAAATTGCTCTAAATATATTTTCATAGCTCATTGGAAAAATATCTTTTGCAAGCAATATCTTAAAAGCATCCTCGGTGTGCACATATATGCTTCTTCCAACCTCTTAAGCTGATTGCTAGTACTGGAATATAGGAAGTTTGTAGCAAATGAAGAGGACAACAAAAATCTCTATGAAAAAAACTGGTTTTTCCTTTTCCTCCTTCTCACACTATATTACGAAGTACTGCAGCACTAATAAAGGTTAGATTCAGAATCAGGCCACGGCATGATTTAAAATAAGTCAACAAAGGTCATCAAGATCTCGTGCCAATCCATATAACCTTACTAAAGTGAAAATTGACTAAAACACAACCCTAAATTGAAAAACAGCCCCTTCCGGTGTACGTCTTTTTCAATTTCTGGGACCAATTTCAGCACGTAACTTATTGTACCTGACCCTAGATCCTCCTGCGCTAGATAAGAATCTGTCTTCGCATTGCCATATATTACAATATAAACAGCTACACAAAACCAGTCCCAGAAATAGATCATACTACAAAGAATTGGGGTCGTGTGCATCCCAAAATATCAAACCAGAAAAATTTTAGGACATGGTAATAGTAGTTTCTAAATAGAATGTTTGGCACTTCCCAATTTTGAAATGGCCATTATAAGAATCTAAATCATTACATGCAATGCTGAAGAACTAGCATTCTGTGCTTGAAACACTGAATGGAAGAATAACATCTCAAAAGCTAGTCAACGATTTATGTAATAGATATTTTCCGAATCAACCTAAAACCAAAGTAGATCTTAGTTAAATCAACTCTCAACCCGCAAAAACACACCACTGAAAACTATAACAAGAAATTATAAACCATTAAGACCAACAAACAGGAATGAAATTCACCAGAACTGAAATCTCTAAGACCCAAATCAACAAAAGCAAACCAATCCAATCCAATCAAATCAAATCAACAGAACACTGGATAAATCGACCTCAGAAAGAATCTGATGAAACAAGTAGAAACGGGGGCGAAAACAAACTTTGAAGAACCCCACCTGAAATTCTCTCAGTAGGTTGATGTCGACCCAGCTCCACAGCCCCAATTGAAAGAACAGAAGAAGCCCAAAGAAGGCAAAGGAACCCCACCTTCCAAAAATCCATTCTTTTTTCTTTTTTTGTCACCCAGAAACTCCTTGATCCGATTAACCTCGGTGGTGGCTGCAACTGCAAATAACGGGAGTTGAGATTATAAGGCAAAAGAAGAAGTCAATTGTGGTCAGCAGAAGAAGGTGGCGAAGGCGATGGTTAAAACGTCACAAGGGAAAGTGGTTGCGAGAGATTTCTTCGCAATGGAAGAAAGGGATGTGTGTTCTTCCCAGCAACAATGAGAGAGACAGAGAGAGATACGAAAATATTATTTGAGGGACCAAAAGAGAGTGAATTTGCTTTGAAGAAATAAGGACAAAGGGTTTTCCTTAGTGAAAGAAAAAGTATGGAAAATGGGTTATTGCTGAAGATTGAAGAAGAAGAAGAGGCTTTTGCCAAAATTTTCTGAACAAGTCTGGTTTTCTTTATTGACGGTTTGATGGGAGGTCCATCTCAGAATACCATATTAGGCACCAAAATTCAACTACGTCACGCTGTGAAGTTCAACCATTACTTCAGTATTATTGTTGCTTTTTTTTTACCTGTATGAGTGTGTCACTGTGTTTTGAAATTGAACAATAACAGAACCACGTTCTTGATACAATTTGTTCTCAAATTTATTACCGCCATCAAATTAGGGAGTGAGTTTCTTCAAACAGAAATTAGTAAATAATTGAATTCAAGATACTAATAAAAGTTTGGTAAAATAGTCAATTTGTCTCTTTAAATTTTCATTAATCCAGTTTCACCCACTTTTAATCCTTAAAAAATAGAATAATACTTTAATTATTTGGATGATACTCACTTTGGTACAATTTAGGTTTAATTTAGGTTTTTTTGTTTTTTTTTATTTTTTTTATTTTCTTTTTAATTTTTGAAAAAAAATTAAAAATACCACGTGTCAGGTTCCTGTGTGTGACACGTGGCATTGTCAGTGTCACGTGGAATGCCACGTGTTAGTGTTACTATCAGATGTCATTGTGTTGATTTCGATTTAGTCCCTATATATGTCTTTTTATTTCAATTTGATACCCACTTATGTATATCTTATTCAATCTTGTCCCAATTTTTTTAATAAGTAAAATATTTTTGTAATTTATTTTTTTTAAGATTAAAACTAATTAAGTATAAATATTATTTGTATAAAATGTTTTACTAATATTTTTTATTAAAAATGACTTTTTAACATATTACTTTATTAATTTTTTTATTAAGTACTCATGTTTTGTTAATTATTATTTTTTTAATTCAAAATAGAACAATATTGTCTCTTACTAATTTTAAATCAAAATTTCTATTTGTCTTAAAGTTATACTAATTTTTTTTTATTAAATATCAAATTTTTATCTCTTACTAATACTTAATTTTTGTAAATTTTTTACACTTAATTACTTTTAATTTTATAAAAAATGGATTTTAATTATTAAAAAAAATTCGGTCAAGATTGAATGAGATATACATAAGTGGGTACCAAATTGAAACAAAAAGACATATATGGGGACTGAATCGAAATCAACACAATGACATCTGATAATGACACTGACACGTGGCATTGCAATGCCACGTGGCACTAACAATGCCACGTGTCACACACATAGACTTGACACGTGGCATTTTTTTTATTTTCAAAAAAATTTAAAAAAATTTAAAAAAATTTAAAAAAATTAAAAAAATTAAAAAAAAACCACATACTGACATATGGCACGTTGACTAACGACGTTAGTCAACTCCGTCTGAAAGGGACCTAATTGAAGCACTTTTCCAAAAGTTGGGATGCAATTGACACTTTTTTAAAAGTGAGTACCAGATTGACACACTTGTACCAAAGTGGGTACCATCCGAGTAATTAAACCTACAATTTAATTTGAAATTTTCGTAGGAAAGAAAATACTTAACATTAACTTTACTCATAAAACTAAACTAAACTAAAGCTCAATCATTACCCCTTTAGAACAATCTTTGGATAATATTTGCTCTGTGTTTTGATTTAGAATTTTTTTATAGAATTTAAGTACCATATATTGATTTTATATTTATTATTAGGTTAAATTATTTCAGAGGTCCCCGTTTTTGTAGTGAAATCTCAAGTAGTCCCTCCATTTTTATTTGACTCAATTAAGTCTCTATTTTCGAAAATTCGTTGCAATCAGTTCATTTCCGTTAATTGTACAGTAACGGTGTTAATTATGTGCCACGTGTCAACACATGGTTCTTTTATTTTTTTATTTTTAAATTTTTTTTATAATTTTTAAAAAAAATTAAAATTGCCACGTGTCAATATGACATTGTGCCACGTGGCAGAGATAATGTGATGTTGCAATGGCAGTGCCACGTGTCACTATTGGATATGAAAAATGTAAGCCCTGTTTATTTTTCTGCCTTATTTTTAAGGGCCTATCTTAAGCTGGGCCTAAAGGCTGGCCCATAGGATGCCAAGGCCCCTAAAGTAGACAGGGTCCCTTATTCTGCACTCACTTGCAAACATATCCTTTCTCAAATACTCTATTTTCCTCACAGAAGGCTCTGCTAGGGTTTAGCCCTTGGTTCTCGTCAAGTTAGCTCAATCCCGCCCTCTTGCTCCATGTAAGTTGTTTTCAACTTGTACTCCTCCATTCAGTCTACTCTTCATGATTTCCAACTAGGGTTTTGTTAGGGTGAGCTCGTTTTAAAATTGTTCTATTGTTTTCAGCTCTTGAATATGCTCTTAGAGGTACTGTGCTCAACTGTCGGGTGTTAGAGCCCCTTTTTCTAGCTATTTCCAGGTAAAGGAAGCTAGGGCCTTTAGTCCTTTCCGTAAATCTACCCACTTTCAACCTTACTTCATGTTTGTATGGATTGTATGCTATTGTGAAAATGTGGAATGCCTGGTTATGCGATTTGGGTGTGCATGTATGGTTGTTGCAGGGAGAATAGTGGTGAGATCTGACGCGTGGGAGCTTGAGGCATGTCGTTGTAGTTGTAGCCCAGGC